>NC_136629.1:38873834-39433834 GCF_933228915.1 Telmatherina bonti
CATGTATGTGCAAAAGTATACATGTATGTACAGTGAGTAACATGCTAAATGTTACACAGTAATCCAGATGATTTTTTCACGTTTTATTGAGACAATGAAAATCCACAGTGAAATAAACACATGCCACTTTGTGCACACGTAAGGCATGAGGTCTCCCAGTCTGGCTCCATTAAACCAGCCATCTGTAACTTTCCAGTTTAACGTGGGAGTTACCAGCATCTCTAAAACACACCAAAACATTGTCATAAAAGCTTATTCATCTTCTGATTCCACTGTGAACATTCAGATAAATAATATCTTTGACACAAATTCAAATTATTAAAAACTGTTATCTCATACATGTTTACCCACTTTAATGGACAGAAGTTCACATACATGTGGAGTCTGTGATTTGTGGTAAAACGTAAAGCTGATTTTCTCTGTACAGACACTTTCTACATGTTCAATAAAAAAAAAACATTCTGGTTGAAGTGAAAAGAGGCCAGTCACGCAGATGCAGCTCATAAAACAGATTTCACAACCATCATCATCTCAGAACGTCACTTTCAGTGCCTGAACATGACCAGAAATGTCAAAGTGCAAAACATCCACATGTAAAATGATGCAACTACGTTTCTTCAGTAGAAAATATTTCAAGAAGTTTTAGTTTTGGCTGCTGTCAGGCAGAGAAACATTCAGGTCTTTACTAAACCACCCGTAGGATCACAGACCATCCTCCGTGACGTCACACCGCCTTGTTGGGTGGCTAAACACTCGCTACTGCTAACTCTCAGACACCATGAAGGGAAACAGAAATGAGATGTTAATCTCATATCTGCATTTACAATGTGCTGAAGGTTGAATCTGCCACATATCCAACCAGCATCAGTCACATTTCCAGAGAAAAACTCCGTTTGCTGGAACAGCTGACATGCTTCCAGGTATCTGATGGCAGCAACATATTCATGAAATCCATCACTGGGAAGCTGATGGAACATCCAGAGGAACGGCACCAACGAGGCATGTTTGGACTGAACGCCGCTGGCAGGACGTCTGCTGCTTGACCGACGGGCGAGTTACATGATCACGGACGAAAGCTGAAATGGTTTATAAACACACAAAAAGCTTCTGATGAGGGTTCAAAGTCGGAAGCAGACAATAGTCTGATCCATGTTTTGGACTTTCTGGTGGATCTCGGAGCAGATTTCGTCCAGCTGTGGTAGACATTAACCTCATCGCCGTGGTCTGATCAGCCGGCGTGATCGATGCATTTTGACTTCATCAGGATGGAGAAATAAGCTTTTATAAAAAAAAAAAAAAAAAAAAAGGTCTTCATTAAAACATGGCAGTGCAGGCAAAGGACAGGAAGTGTGTCCATTGAGGTGATGAACTCTGATTGGCCGACGGTTTTATTTTTAACACTTTTCTACAGCGGCTCAGAGAAACGTCACTGAATAAAGCCGGAGGTAAAAACGTCCATCCTGAAGGTCCGTTTACTCCAGTTTGGTTAAAACTTCTGCTGTACTGAAGATGACGCCTTTACATCTCCATGGCGACAAGCTAGCTTGTACAAGATGCAGAGAGCAGGATGGATTCTGCAGGTCCTGTTACCTGTTTGGCAAGTCAAAGGATTCCGTCTACATTCTCTGGTCCTGTTAAAGCAGCTTCACAGTTAATCGTGTTCACGCCACACTCGCAGCGTGTCCAGGGTGGCTGTGTGGCGTAAACGTCTCTGACTCCAGGGTGTTAAAGCTCGTCTCCTCTGAAACAGTGAGAGGCTGGATGGTGAACGTCGGGGTTCAGATGGACAGGTCAGTGTCTGTGTCAGTGGGAGTGGTCTTGGGGCTCGCTTTGCCTCCCCTCTCCTCAGGGATGGAGGACGAGTCGCCGTTGAGACCTGGAAACAAACCTGAAAGGCAGGAGATGACATCTTCACACAATGTAAATGTAACCGCAGTAAACTGGAAAATTTAGCTGCCAGATGGTAAATCAGTGGGGCGTGATGCCAAGGCAAGTGTACGAAAAGCGTTACACCTGTTTTGTAGGAGTGCATGTACTGACGGTACTCGTAGGGAGTAGAAGGGAAACTTGGCTTTTTGTATAAATCATACAACCAGAACAATCAGACTGAGCTGCATAACGTGCTGCTGTGGAGCAGGTGAACCATGAATCCTCAACTACATGTTCATGTTTGATCACAGCATCAACTTATGAAATAAATGTCAAAATGTAAAATCTTTGAACATTGTCATAAAAGAATTAAAATGGTGCCGTAAGCAAGTTTTTTCATTTTTTCACACCATTATTCTGCCGTTCTGACTCACGTTCGGTGTCATACACCGAGCTGTCGGAGCTCGTCCGCAGTCTGCGCTGAGCTGACCTCTGACCTCCGCTGACGTACTCCTTCAGCACACCAGACCTGAAAACGGAAAATATCCTCCTCATGATATCTGATACAGAAGTTTGTTTCATGAAGATGGAAGAGATGATGTATGTTGGTGTCGTACAAAACAAACCGGCTGTGTCAGTCATTGGGGGAAGAACCTGAAGAAATGTGTCGCCACAGTGGATAACGTCCATACAAACACCGTGTTGAAAAGACTCAGCTCAGGTTTAGGATCAGATCAAACGGGATCATCAGCACAAAACATTTTTTAGCAGGAAACACATTGTACACGATAAAGAACTAAGCTGTGGAACCTCCCTGCAGAACATGTCGACGTGGTTTCAGCCAGCAACATGGTGGAACCAGAAGGCTGTACAGTCTCATCTCCACATTCACAGAAAAATGATAGAAATGTCAACGTGAAGTTAAACTGTTTCACTTGCAGGAGTTTTCTGTACTTTACATTTAAACAATAAAAATCCTTTCTGACTCTTTGCTTTAACAGCAATGTGGATTTGCTGCCTCCTGCAGGTCAACATTCCAGCTGACAACCTTCATAACTACCAGGATAAATGTAGAGAAAAAGAATGAAGACATGAGGAGCCCAGATTTATGTCACTGTTTTAATGTAATTTAAAGTGTTGATGATCGTCAACTCACCTGTCAAAGCTGTATGTTCCAGGATGACTGATGGACCTTTTCATCTGTGGAAAAACGGATGACAGAACTGTAAAAATAATTCCAACTAAATGATTATGGATCATCTGAATTCCATGCGTGGAGTATGTGTCATAATATATAACAATATAGTATGTATCATAGTATGTCATAGTATAGTATGCATCATGTCAAAGAATAGTATGTATCATAGTATGTGAAAGTGAAGTATGTATCATAGTATGTGAAAGTGAAGTATGTATCATAGTATGTAAACGTATGTATTATAGTATGTCAAAGTATGTATCATAGTATGTCAAAGTATAGTATGTATCATACTATTTCATAGCATGCATCATAGTATGTCGAAGTGTAGTATGTATCGTACGATGTCACAGTATGTATCATAATAGGTCAAAGTCTAGTATATATCATAGTATGTCAAAGTACAGTATGCATCATAGTATGTCAAAGTATAGTATGCATCATAGTATGTCAAAGTGTAGTATGTATTATACTATGTCATAGTATATTATGTATCATAGTAAGTCAAAGTATTGTATGTATCATAGCATGTCAAAGTATGTATCATACTATGTCATAGTATAGTATGTACCATAGTATGTCAAAGTATAGTATGTATCATAGTATGTCAAAGTGTAGTATGTATTATACTATGTCATAGTATATTATGTATCATAGTAAGTCAAAGTATTGTATGTATCATAGTATGTCAAAGTATGTATCATACGTATAGTATGTACCATAGTATGTCAAAGTATAGTATGTATCATAGTATGTCAAAGTATAGTATGTATCATAGTATGTCACAATATGCATCATAGTATGTAAAAGTGTCGTATGTATCATACTATGTCATTGTATAGTATGTATCATAGTATGTCAAAGTATAGTATGTATCATAGTATGTGAAAGTATGGTATGTATCATACTATGTGATAGTATGTATCATACTATGTCATAGTATGTATCATACTATGTCATAGTATGTATCATAGTATGTCAAAGTATAGTATGTATATGTATTTGACAGTATATCAAAGTATCGTATATATCATAGTATATCAAAGCATAGTATGTATCATAGTATGTCAAAGTATAGTATGTATATGTATTTGACATAGTATATCAAAGTATCGTATATATCATAGTATATCAAAGCATAGTATGTATCATAGTATGTCAAAGGGTAGTATGTATCATAGTATGTCAAAGTATAGTATGTATCATACTATTTCATAGTATGCATCATAGTATGTCAAAGAGTAGTATGTATCATATGTTAAAGTATAGTATGTATCATAATAGGTCAAAGTACAGTATGTATCATAGTATGTAAAAGTGTAGTATGTATCATACTATGTCATAGTATGCATCATAGTGTGTCAAAGGGTAGTATGTATCAAAGTATGTCAAAGTATAGTATCATAGTATGTCAAAGTATAGTATGTATCATAATAGGTCAAAGTACAGTATGTATCATAATAGGTCAAAGTACAGTATGTATCATCGTATGTCAAAGTATCGTATGTATCATACTATGTCATTGTATAGTATGTATCAGAGTATGTCAAAGTATAGTATGTATCATAGTGTGTCACAATATGTATCAGAGTATGTCAAAGTATCGTATGTATCATAATATGTCAAAGTATAGTATGTATCATAGTATGTGAAAGTATGGTATGTATCATACTATGTCATAGTATGTATCATACTATGTCATAGTATGTATCATACTATGTCATAGTATGTATCATAGTATGTAAAGTGTAGTATGTATCATATGTTAAAGTATAGTATGTATCATAATAGGTCAAAGTACAGTATGTATCATAGTATGTCAAAGTGTATGTATCATACTATGTCACAATATGCATCATAGTATGTAAAAGTGTCGTATGTATCATACTATGTCATTGTATAGTATGTATCAGAGTATGTCAAAGTATCGTATGTATCATAGTATGTCAAAGTATAGTATGTATCATAGTATGTCACAATATGCATCATAGTATGTAAAAGTGTCGTATGTATCATACTATGTCATTGAATAGTATGTATCATAGTATGTCAAAGTATCGTATGTATCATAATATGTGAAAGTATGGTATGTATCATACTATGTAATAGTATGTATCATACTATGTGATAGTATGTATCATAGTATGTTAAAGTATAGTATGTATCATAATAGGTCAAAGTACAGTATGTATCATAGTATGTAAAAGTGTAGTATGTATCATACTATGTCATAGTATGTATCATAGTATGTCAAAGTATAGTATGTATCATAGTATGTAAAAGTGTAGTATGTATCATACTATGTCATAGTATGTATCATAGTATGTCAAAGTACAGTATGTATCATAGTATGTCAAAGTGTAGTATGTATCATACTATGTCATAGTATGTAACATAGTATGTCAAAGTATCGTATGTATCATAATATGTCAACGCATAGTATGTATCATAGTATGTCAAAGGGTAGTATGTATCATCGTATGTCAAAGTATAGTATCATAGTATGTCAAAGTATAGTATGTATCATAATAGGTCAAAGTACAGTATGTATCATAGTATGTAAAAGTGTAGTATGTATCATACTATGTCATAGTATGCATCATAGTGTGTCAAAGGGTAGTATGTATCAAAGTATGTCAAAGTATAGTATCATAGTATGTCAAAGTATAGTATGTATCATAATAGGTCAAAGTACAGTATGTATCATAATAGGTCAAAGTACAGTATGTATCATCGTATGTCAAAGTATCGTATGTATCATACTATGTCATTGTATAGTATGTATCAGAGTATGTCAAAGTATAGTATGTATCATAGTGTGTCACAATATGTATCAGAGTATGTCAAAGTATCGTATGTATCATAATATGTCAAAGTATAGTATGTATCATAGTATGTGAAAGTATGGTATGTATCATACTATGTCATAGTATGTATCATACTATGTCATAGTATGTATCATACTATGTCATAGTATGTATCATAGTATGTAAAGTGTAGTATGTATCATATGTTAAAGTATAGTATGTATCATAATAGGTCAAAGTACAGTATGTATCATAGTATGTCAAAGTGTATGTATCATACTATGTCACAATATGCATCATAGTATGTAAAAGTGTCGTATGTATCATACTATGTCATTGTATAGTATGTATCAGAGTATGTCAAAGTATCGTATGTATCATAGTATGTCAAAGTATAGTATGTATCATAGTATGTCACAATATGCATCATAGTATGTAAAAGTGTCGTATGTATCATACTATGTCATTGAATAGTATGTATCATAGTATGTCAAAGTATCGTATGTATCATAATATGTGAAAGTATGGTATGTATCATACTATGTAATAGTATGTATCATACTATGTGATAGTATGTATCATAGTATGTTAAAGTATAGTATGTATCATAATAGGTCAAAGTACAGTATGTATCATAGTATGTAAAAGTGTAGTATGTATCATACTATGTCATAGTATGTATCATAGTATGTCAAAGTATAGTATGTATCATAGTATGTAAAAGTGTAGTATGTATCATACTATGTCATAGTATGTATCATAGTATGTCAAAGTACAGTATGTATCATAGTATGTCAAAGTGTAGTATGTATCATACTATGTCATAGTATGTAACATAGTATGTCAAAGTATCGTATGTATCATAATATGTCAACGCATAGTATGTATCATAGTATGTCAAAGGGTAGTATGTATCATCGTATGTCAAAGTATAGTATCATAGTATGTCAAAGTATAGTATGTATCATAATAGGTCAAAGTACAGTATGTATCATCGTATGTCATAGTATGCATCATAGTATGTCAAAGTGTAGTATGTATAATACTATGTCATAGTATGTATCATAATAGGTCAAAGTATCGTATGTATCATAGTATGTCAAAGTGTATGTATCATACTATGTCACAATATGCATCATAGTATGTAAAAGTGTCGTATGTATCATACTATGTCATTGTATAGTATGTATCAGAGTATGTCAAAGTATAGTATGTATCATAGTATGTCACAATATGCATCATAGTATGTAAAAGTGTCGTATGTATCATACTATGTCATTGTATAGTATGTATCATAGTATGTCAAAGTATCGTATGTATCATACTATGTCATTGTATAGTATGTATCAGAGTATGTCAAAGTATAGTATGTATCATAGTGTGTCACAATATGTATCAGAGTATGTCAAAGTATCATATGTATCATAATATGTCAAAGTATAGTATGTATCATAGTATGTGAAAGTATGGTATGTATCATACTATTTCATAGTATGCATCATAGTATGTCAAAGTGTAGTATGTATTATACTATGTCATAGTATATTATGTAACATAGTAAGTCAAAGTATCGCATGTATCATAGGATGTGAAAGTATGGTATGTATCATACTATGTCATAGTATGTATCATAGTATGTCAAAGTTTAGTATGTATCATAGTATGTCAAAGTGTAGTATGTATCATAATATGTTAAAGTATAGTATGTATCATAATAGGTCAAAGTATCGTATGTATCATAGTATGTCAAAGTGTATGTATCATACTATGTCACAATATGCATCATAGTATGTAAAAGTGTCGTATGTATCATACTATGTCATTGTATAGTATGTATCAGAGTATGTCAAAGTATCGTATGTATCATAGTATGTCAAAGTATAGTATGTATCATAGTATGTCACAATATGCATCATAGTATGTAAAAGTGTCGTATGTATCATACTATGTCATTGAATAGTATGTATCATAGTATGTCAAAGTGTAGTATGTATAATACTATGTCATAGTATGTATCATAATAGGTCAAAGTATCGTATGTATCATAGTATGTCAAAGTGTATGTATCACACTATGTCACAATATGCATCATAGTATGTAAAAGTATAGTATGTATCATACTATGTCACAATATGCATCATAGTATGTAAAAGTGTCGTATGTATCATACTATGTCATTGTATAGTATGTATCAGAGTATGTCAAAGTATCGTATGTATCATAATATGTCAAAGTATAGTATGTATCATAGTATGTCAAAGTATAGTATGTATCATAGTATGTCACAATATGCATCATAGTATGTAAAAGTGTCGTATGTATCATACTATGTCATTGTATAGTATGCATCAGAGTATGTCAAAGTATCGTATGTATCATAATATGTCAAAGTATAGTATGTATCATAGTATGTGAAAGTATGGTATGTATCATAGTATGTGAAAGTATGGTATGTATCATAGTATGTCAAAGTGTAGTATGTATCATAATATGTTAAAGTATAGTATGTATCATAATAGGTCAAAGTACAGTATGTATCATAGTATGTCAAAGTGTATGTATCATACTATGTCACAATATGCATCATAGTATGTAAAAGTGTCGTATGTATCATACTATGTCATTGTATAGTATGTATCAGAGTATGTCAAAGTATCGTATGTATCATAGTATGTCAAAGTATAGTATGTATCATAGTATGTCACAATATGCATCATAGTATGTAAAAGTGTCGTATGTATCATACTATGTCATTGTATAGTATGTATCATAGTATGTCAAAGTATCGTATGTATCATAATATGTGAAAGTATGGTATGTATCATACTATGTAATAGTATGTATCATACTATGTGATAGTATGTATCATAGTATGTTAAAGTATAGTATGTATCATAATAGGTCAAAGTACAGTATGTATCATAGTATGTCAAAGTGTAGTATGTATCATACTATGTCATAGTATGTAACATAGTATGTCAAAGTATCGTATGTATCATAATATGTCAACGCATAGTATGTATCATAGTATGTCAAAGGGTAGTATGTATCATCGTATGTCAAAGTATAGTATCATAGTATGTCAAAGTATAGTATGTATCATAATAGGTCAAAGTACAGTATGTATCATCGTATGTCATAGTATGCATCATAGTATGTCAAAGTGTAGTATGTATAATACTATGTCATAGTATGTATCATAATAGGTCAAAGTATCGTATGTATCATAGTATGTCAAAGTGTATGTATCATACTATGTCACAATATGCATCATAGTATGTAAAAGTGTCGTATGTATCATACTATGTCATTGTATAGTATGTATCAGAGTATGTGAAAGTATCGTATGTATCATAGTATGTCAAAGTATAGTATGTATCATAGTATGTCACAATATGCATCATAGTATGTAAAAGTGTCGTATGTATCATACTATGTCATTGTATAGTATGTATCAGAGTATGTCAAAGTATCGTATGTATCATAATATGTCAAAGTATAGTATGTATCATAGTATGTGAAAGTATGGTATGTATCATACTATGTGATAGTATGTATCATAGTATGTGAAAGTATAGTATGTATCATAGTATGTCAAAGTATAGCATGTATCATACTATGTCAAATAGTATGCATCATAGTATGACATACTGGGATACATACGATGACAAAGTATAGTATGTATCATTGATACATACTCTACTTTGACATACTATGCAACACTTTGACATATGATACATGCAATGACATACGATGACACATACTCTACTTTGACATACTATACTTTGACATATTATGATATATACATTGTATCATAGTATGTCATAGTATGTATCATAATATGTCAAAATATATTATGTATCATAGTATGTGTTTTCATACAAATTTAAGACATTATAAGATGAAAGCTCCCTGTCTGACTAATCAGTAGGAGGTCAAATCAAACCAGGGATAACAAAAGGTCTCCAAATCGCCTGCAGGAAAAATAAACACTCTTTACAGACAATTCTTAAAATCCAGAACCCCAGAAGAAGAATGTAAATATAAAAAGAAACAAAAATAAATTAATTCAAATCATGAGACCTTTTCAAAAGGATTATCATTCCAAATGATTATATATGTGGAATATTTTAAATTATTATTAGGAGGCATCAACCCATGAAGGTTATCCTGAGTACTGGTTTCCTTTACTGGTTTTAACATGACTTGTAAATGTAATGTAAAAGACATTGCAAATGGTTTCAGTAACTTTATGAATATTGGTCCCAACATGGCTCCAGAGATCACAAATAAAAACCATGACGGACAAAGAGATGCTGGAAATAATGTTCAAAGAAATCTCCACTCAATGTACCTGCAAGCGGCGGATGAAAAAGAAATCATCTTGTCAACAAGTGTGACATCGACTGACTGGAACCCTATCAATATCGTTTTCATTGACAGTAAAACCATTTGCATATATCTGCAATTTATCATCCATAACTGGGTTGTTTCACCCCCAAAAAAAATGGGGATTAGAAATAAATATTTTACTAATTAAAGGGCCATATTATAACTGTCAATTTTACAAGATATTAGAAAAACCATTTATAACACGCTTAGATAAATGTATTGATAAGTATAAACTGCTAATAGAAAGCCAATATGGCTTCAGGTCAGCTTTGGCACTGATGGAGTTAACTGAGGAGATCACAAACTGTAGAGATAAAAAGACATATGTGGAATAGGAAAAGAGGAATGTTCATAGATTTACAGAAAGCATTTGTCACTATTAATCCTAATATATTTAAAAAATGAGAAAGGTGTGGTATAAGGGGAATGGTGTTGAACTGGTTACAGTGGTATGTAGCTAACAGGCAGCAGTTTGTTCAAACTGCTGCCTGGCTTTTTTTTATTCGCAGCTTTTTCCACCAACGATGTTTTCTTTCTCGGCTCTTTAGCTGAAGGTGCCAAATAAACCGAGCCGGGTCGGGAAATCCTTCCTGCATTTTCTCAGCCATGTTTGCCTTTAGAGTTTCTTCTTCACTACTTTGTATTTTCATCCTAACATACTGTTTATATGCAGGGTGTGGCTATCAGGTATGTGCTGCTGGAGGGGGAGGAGGGGAGCCGGGAGAAGAAGCTACGAAATATATGAAATGAACAACTCCATTTGGGTCGGAACGTTTGGATTGGTCAGAGTTTTTACAGATTTACAGTAAACTGAGGGGTCTAACTATATTTCTTACTGTTCATGATGACAAAATGTATAGACTACTATCAGGACGAGGAACCACTTCACCCAGAGGAATACGTCTCTGAGCAGGATTACCTAAGTAGAGATTTAACTAAAACAAAACTTATGTTATTTGGTAATTGGGAAAGTAGGAATATAAGCAAACAAACTATTGTGCACACATTCTAAAGCAGCATCAGGTTTTCTTTTTGTTCTGCATGAATTTACCCTTTCTGGAGCCCGAAGGTCAGGGGTCAAGCTCTGGTTGGCCAGGCTCATGCACTCCTCCAAAGTCCTGATGAAAGTCGCGCAGGTGGCGCTGAGCAGCGAGGCCTGAAGGGTCGACCAGACAGACTCTTTAGTTTAAAATTTAACGTGATGAAATATCCCAACAGAAATACATAAAACAACAAACAGGACATGAAATGATCATAAATTTAACTAAAACAATTTCATTAAAAACATGCAACTAATATATTCAATAAACCATAAGGAACTGTGTCCATCCACTCCTATTACTAGTATGACCAGTAAAACCAGTATCCCCAGCCGTCCTCTGTGGGCGACACAAACTAAAGAACACGTTACAAACCAAAGGAAGGAATCCAGTTTGGGTTAAACCAGTGTTTCCCAGTTCCAGTCCTCCAACCCCCCCTGCCCTGCATGTTTTAGAGGTGTTCCTGCTCCAATGCACCTGAGTCGGTTTAACTTCCTCATCAGGTTTTTGCAGATTGATAACAATCCTTTCTATCATTCAGGTGAGTCCAGATATGGCTATAAAACATGCAGGGGAGTGGGGGGTCCTGAGGACTGGAACTGAGACACACCGGGTTAAACTGAAGCGCCGTCACTCACCTCAGAAGAAGGCGTGGTCTCTGAGTCGGCGCTGTGCTGTGATTGGATGGTTTGGACCTGCTGGACGAGGAGGTCGCAGTATAGACGTAGCTCGGACATCTTTGTCTTCAGACAGTCGGGACCTGGAACGGAGACGAAGGCAGAAGTGATAAATCCCGTTTCTGGGCAGGCAGAGCCTCAGACGGCGGCAGCGTGAACGAGGAGAACCTCACACCTTTGTTTCTGTCCAGAGTTCCAGCTTTGGACGAGCCCAAAGCCACCAGCCATCTCTGCCTCTCTGCGGCGTTCACAGCTCGCACGTAGAAGTGCTGCTCGCCGGGGATGATCAGCTCCAGACGTGTCGAATCTGTTGGATGAACTGCAACACAAACGTAAATCACGAGTTCTCAGTAAAAAGGTCGGATGAGCGAGAACACGCGGCGCAATGTCACCCTACCTTTAATGTCGCACACGGACATCTTAATGGATCCTTTGCTGCCTTTTCCAACGTCGTCCTCACTGTCGTAGTAGGAGATGACTCCATTCTCCAGGACGAACCAGCGAGGCTGCCAGCCTGACCATAAAACATGTGTGTTCAACACAACACAGGAATCCATGACAGTTTCTGCGTTCTTTAGTTAAGATCGGAGATCAGCTGCTGCAGAAGGCAGAACGAAGCGAGACGACTCGGCTCTCTTCTGGACCAAACGTCAGACTGAGTAGTTCTGCTTTAGAAGTTTCCCTGCTGCAACACACCTGACTCAGGTTAATGGGTCATTAGCAGACTGGTGCGGGGCCTGTTTGTGTCTGGATCAGGTGGTGCAAGGAGGAGACTTTTAAAGCCTGCAGGACTGCCACTCCACAGCAGAGTTTTCCAGTCCTGGAGATCCACCTGCAACCTTTAGAGGTGTCTCTTCTCCAACACACCTGAATCACATGATGGAATTCCTCGTGTCATTTAGCCATGCAGAGGCCTAGAAACGAGACGTCCGTGTGATTCAGGTGTGCTGAAAAGAGGACTGGACACGGGAAATGCTAAAACATGTACTGATTATTAATCTCTGCAGGTTCTCCTCACAGCAAGCCTTAAAAATCATATTTTCTGTCATCTACTTATGTGAAATGTTTTTAGATTTTTTATGTTAGCAGTGAGTCAGAAAACTTTAGTTATCTTACGGATCTGGGTCCTTCCTCAGGATGAGGCTGATTATAAGAGATAAAAACTAAAATATGTTCCAGATCAGATGAACTAGCGTCCTTTTCACATATAAACCATGTAGCAGCTTTGTGAGCATGAAATATTTAAAGTACTGCAAAAACGACATCACATTTAAACTTGCAACAGTTTGACTGGAAAAATATCCTACTATCCTTAAAACCAGTTTTAACAGCGAATGTTTTCCTTCAGAGCTGTTTGTTCTGCTGTGAACGAGGATTTTCTCACATTTTAAACAAGTTTCCGTGATAAATTTACTGCTCTTGTTGAAACTGTTCATGTGACAATCACTTATTCTCACCTGAAATACTTCCAGTGGGTCATTAAGGTGGGATTTTCTGTCTGGTGCCACTTTTATTAATAGCCATGGCCTAAATCCCCTGCAGGTCTCTGAACAGGAGCTTTAAACTCCAGAAAATGTTCTGCTGAAAACATTCCTGATTTATTAGTTATAATATTAAATAATAATTTATTTATTAGTTATAATAAAATGAGAACATAAGTTTCGTGCTTATACATAATCTGAGATAGATGTGCTTCCTATTTAATCTGTCAAACCATCAAATCCGCACCACAATATACATTTATAAGATATATATATATATATATATATATAGATATATATATATATATATATAAAAAAGATAAAAACATAAAACCCAGAATGTGCTTTAATTTTCAACCTGTTTTTTCTTACTGAGCTAGTGAGAGATGGTCCTCAGACTGAACAGAACAGTTAATGGTGATATTTTCCATTTATAAGTCCACAGTTTTATTTTCCAGGTAATCAGAGCAGGTGTGTCATGTAGCATCTGTTAGCTCCCCGGCTAGCTTTGTAGCTTCACAAGAACACTGATCTACAGCTGTCATTCGCTGCAAATACTGAGATTTAATCTGTTGGTTGTTTATAAAACCAGTTTGTCTAAAAGACACGTTAGACTTCAGACTCACCCGTCATGTAATTAGTCCATTTGTACAGAATCCCCTCCATATCTTCTCTTTACATCAGCTACAGGAGCTAGCTGTTAGCTTTAGCTGTTAGCTTTAGCTGCTAGCTGGCTAACGCTCGGCGTCACGCTAACAAACTCTGAAGATGTTCCTGAAAAGAAGCGTCATTCTTCACTTCTGTGTGTCTGGACACACTAATAGAGGTTTCAGGTGGACAAAATGACGTCCGACAGGTGTGTCTGCACGGATCTGTTTATAACCAGAGAAATCAGCTGATCGAGAAGAATGTCAACAAAACAGCAGTTCTACGGAAACACGTAGTGGCCATTTTAAGAATCACAAAATATATTTTTATTATATTATTCAGATCCGAGTAAAACTAAATTAAAAATCGTCTAGTTCTAATAAATTAATTATTATTAGTTGTTAAATTTTGTATTTTGAAATGTATTCATAGCAACAACATTTAGTAAAAATATAATATTTATGTGACAGCTGTGACTTTTTTTTCTTTAATATTCATATATAAAAATCAAATATTTAAATACATATATAAAACTAAAAGTTATTATTCTTTACTATTCAATAAAGTGAAGGGAATAAATTTGTTCTATAGGTTTAGTTTATTCTTTGCACATATTTGCTGGATTTTACTGTCCTTTCAATTAAAATCGTGATTAAAAATAATTAAAAAATAGAAATTAGTCAGCATAAAGTCACCACTGAAATGCCGAGTTATTGCTGTGGGGCAGGAACGACCTTTTCCACGAAGGCAGAGATAAAAAAAAAAATTTAAAAAAAGTCTATGACTTAACATTTAGATGTTTTATTTTTATAAAACACTTTTACAATAACCTTATTTTTGTTGTTTTTGTGTGTTTGTTTTTCTCTACACGCAGCAGTGTCCTGATAGTTGTATGAAAATAAAACGTGTCTTTTCTTTGTTTTTTGCATTGCAATGGCACATCGTTACACATTACAAACAAATATATACTTTCTGAGATTAAATCCGTCGTTATTCTGCAGGATTTCAGTATTAAAACTGCTTAAAAACACAAAGTATATTAAAATGTCTGATATAATCTAGCGCATAATATGCAGGTTGTTGGAGATAAAGTCAGCTGAATGAATCAATAATCGTCCTTCCATCCATCCATCCATCTTGTGCAGGGTTGCAGATTTTTGAAGCCTAACCTGTTAAAACTCAAGAAACATCTGGCTTTCACTTCCAGCTATATTTTTACCCAGATATCCCTGTTACCACCCATAGAAAGGTTTAAAAATCATGAAATATTTACTAAAGAAATAAATCTGTTAGAAATGAGTGAGATTTCAGTCATTCATATACGCATAATTTACATGGTTGATTGCAGGAACATGGAACTGAAATGCATTAATTTAAATAATAACAAGATTTAAACAATATTTATACTGTAAAATGCTTTTTTTTTGTTTAACAAATTTCACTTGGAGTTTAATAGATTTGTTAAGAAGAAAAGTAGGTTTTTTTGCCATTTTTTAAATTTAAAAGCTGCATATAAACTTTAAAAGCACGAATAAAGACAGATAAATTGATTTTATAGTAAATATTGTTTGCAAACACAACCATGGCAACGCATTTGGAACAGAATCCTTTTCAAGCCACAACAGTCTGGTGAAAACATTGTTTCACGGTTTGGACAGCTGGACAGAAAACGATCAGATTTATGTGAAAGATGAGCATTGTCTCTAACAACATCTTCCAGGAGCTCCTTCAGGAGGGAACTCTGTGCGATGCCGTCATCAAAGTTGGCGTGGCAGAGTTCAGAGTTCACAGGATCATCCTCTGCAGCTGCAGCTCGTTCTTCAGGTTGGTTTCTACTTTTTCCTCCGTTTTATGCAACGCAGCGTTTTACAGGCAGCATGTTGGAAACTTTAATGCCTGAACAGTGACAAACCTGCTTCATTACGGCACCAGAACACGCGTCTCAACCCCTTCATCACCGCCAGATGCAGTGAAGTGAACCACCGGATCACCAGCGACCCAGTGGGAATAAGGAGGTTAACCCTTTACAGCCCAGCCTGATGGATATTATACACACAGTTACACAACCTGCCTCCTGCTAGATACCAGAAAGCAGCAGATTACACTGGAATCACTCTCACATAATCCAAAAGCAGAACTTTTCCAGGTATTTTTCATATTTCAGGCCTTAAAGGATTTAAATCAGAGTGAAATTCAGACATTAAGGCCTTTTGATCAGGTTGCTTCTTCTCGTGCATTAATATGGCTGTATGGGACGGTTTCAGCTCTGCTCTTTTCGCTCGTTTGGGTCTGAAGATGTGATTTCCCGTCTCAAACCGCTTACATCCTGTTTTTATTTTCCCAGTTAGGTGTACTGGGATCATCTCAGGGGATCATCTCAGGACACTAACATGTTTATCTGCAGAAGTTTGGAGACGCTGCTGAAGATTCGGTCTTCTTTAGATCCCCTCACAGTTCATTCTGAGCATTTTATTCAGGTTCCAGGTGTGTTTTACTCTTAACGTTCTCCCTCACAGCTTCAGCATCGTAGACAGGTGTGTGTGTGTGTGTATGTGTTTACACACTTCTAACAATCACCGATTGTTTTTTGGGTTTGTTGACACTGAGCAACAGGTTGTCCAACCTCATAGCGAGGACACAAACAGCAGACCGCTGCCTTACACCGTACAGGATGACAGCAGCTGTTAAACAGCTGTCATGATGCATTGTGGGTAGTGAGAGGTTTCCTTTCTAACGGGTAAACAGGACGGCGTTGCATCAAGTGTTGGCACATGCTGTAAAAACCCGATGAAAAGATGTGACTTCTGATCCCACAGAGATCTCTTCTGCGGTAAACCATCAACAGCGGAGCTGCAGGTCTACAGCATCTCGGACGTGACGCCACGCGTGATGAGCCTCATCGTGGAATACGCCTACACCCATGCTGTGGTGGTGACCGATGGCAATGTGCTGGAGCTGCTGGCAGCAGCAGAACGCCTCTCCGTTACGGGCATCATTCAGGCCTGCTGTGACTTCCTGCAGCAGAAGCTTTGCTCCAAGAATTGCATCAGCATCTGGAACTTGGCAGGATACTACAAGTACTCCGAGCTGATGGCGAAGGCTTACCTGTACCTCCTGCAACACTTCGAGGAGGTGGCAGCACGCTCGCCGGAGTTCCTGCATCTCTCTGTGGAACAGCTGGAGGATCTCATCGAGGACAACGAGCTGAACGTGAAGCAGGAAAGCGCTGTGTTCGAGGCCGTCATCCGATGGATCAACTACGCTCAAGAGGAACGCAAGGGTCACCTGATCAAACTGCTGAGCAAGGTACAGCCACACGAAGCTGAAATTCTACACATTAATGCACAGAAATACACACACACAGAGACATATTGGTAAACAAATAACATTATGACATCTGTCTATTATGTAGAGAACATAAATGAGACAAACTTTGGTAGAAACTAAGATCATCCTTTCAGGAATGAAGGTCATAGCAGCCAGGTGTTGTTAGACTGGAGGAATAGATCAGCAGCGACTGTGAGCCTCTCTCTAAAGGCACATGTCTGGTTCTCATCTGGTTGTTTGACTCTTCAGAGTAGTAAAAACAGTGGCACAAATATGGAATGTGCCATGTACATTGACCCGCTGCAAGTAGAAATAAATTTGCCCCTTCAGATATTAAAGCTCCTTTCATAAGAGAAAAAGGCCAACAGGACCAGATGCACTAAAGGGCTGCCTGTCAGAATATTCATGCAAAGTCTCTGTACACAGATTTACTGACAGTACTGAGGGTTTATGGGACATCTGCATCCAGTCTGTCACAGTGAGGCGTTCACATGTTCATTCACTGAAAGAAGAAAATGTAAATATATGAATTCAGCAGCTGGAATGTTGCAGTCTGTGCACATTACTGGTGGCTGCTCAGAGCACGTTTTCCACCAGACAGATGTTTATCACTGCAGTCCTGTGGAGAATGAGCAGAGACACTGCGGTTGCATCATGAGGTTCTCCCCTGCTGTGTTGGTCCAGGTCCGCCTGCTCCTGATGCCCGTCCAGTACCTGGCGGACTGCGTGAGCAAAGAGGATCTGGTGAGGAACAACCTGCAGTGTGTGAACATGGTGATCAGCTCCATGAAGACCCTGCGGGAGTCCATCATGGAGCGACCTCTGACCCTTTGCCGCCTGCCCTCCCACGTGCTGCTGGCTGTTGGCGGCTTCGTGGACTACGTTGCGACCGCCAAGGTGGAGCTGTACAACGTGCGGACGGACCGCTGGATGACGGTGCACGACGATGGCAATGCTCTCCCGGAGTTCTGCGGCTGCGTTCAGCTGGATGGCTTTGTTTACTACATCGGAGGTTACTACAGCGATCTCTACCTGAGCAGCGTGCAGAAGTTCGGCCTCGCCACCCAAACCTGGCACGAGGTCGGGTCCATGCACGTGGCTCGCTGCTATGTGACCGCGCTCGCGCTGGACGGCCACATATACGCCATGGGGGGCAGCAACAAGCACGAGACATTCAGGAGCGCAGAGCGGTTCGAGCCCCAGAGCAACCAGTGGACGGTGATCGCACCGATGCACGTGCAGAGGGCCGACGCCGGGGCCGCGGTGCTGCACGGAAAGGTGAGGAAAACACCTGGCAGCACCTGGAACTTTGCACCATGTTCTGGACAAACACACATACAGAATGGATTTTTATCAGTACTAACAAAATGAAACCATTAATGCAGGTTAATCTCTGAAGTCAACACTTTCATCATTTAACACATTAATCTCAGCGAGGTCAGACCTGCAGCAGCAGATGTTCTGATTCTACATCCAGCTCATATGGATCCACTGTCAGATTCCAGATCACTGATAATTAATCCACTGTGTCTTGGATATATTGTGGATAGTAGTATCCAGGATGTTGTTCCTGTTTTGGATGGTGGTATCCAGAATGTTGTTCCTGTTCTGATGGTAGTATCCAGAATGTTGTTCCTGTTCTGATGGTAGTATCCAGAATGTTATTCCTGTTCTGGATGGTAGAATTCAGAATGTTGTTCCTGTTCTGGATGGTAGAATTCAGAATGTTGTTCCTGTTCTGGATGGTAGAATTCAGAATGTTATTCCTGTTCTGGATGGTAGAATTCAGAATGTTGTTCCTGTTCTGGATGGTAGAATTCATAATGTTGTTCCTGTTCTGGATGGTAGTATCCAGAATGTTGTTCCTGTTCTGGATGGTAGTATCCAGGATGTTGTTCCTGTTCTGGATGGTAGTATCCAGAATGTTGTTCCTGTTCTGGATGGTAGAATTCAGAATGTTATTCCTGTTCTGGATGGTAGTATCCAGAATGTTGTTCCTGTTTTGGATGGTAGTATCCAGAATGTTGTTCCTGTTCTGGATGGTAGTATCCAGAATGTTGTTCCTGTTCTGGATGGTAGAATTCAGAATGTTGTTCCTGTTCTGATGGTAGTATCCAGAATGTTGTTCCTGTTCTGGATGGTAGTATCCAGAAAGTTGTTCCTGTTCTGGATGGTAGTATCCAGAATGTTGTTCCTGTTTTGGATGGTAGTATCCAGAATGTTGTTCCTGTTCTAATGGTAGTATCCAGAATGTTGTTCCTGTTCTGGATGGTAGTATCCAGAATGTTGTTCCTGGTCTGGATGGTAGTATCCAGAATGTTGTTCCTGTTTTGGATGGTGGTATCCAGAATGTTGTTCCTGTTCTGATGGTAGTATCCAGAATGTTGTTCCTGTTCTGATGGTAGTATCCAGAATGTTGTTCCTGTTCTGGATGGTAGAATTCAGAATGTTGTTCCTGTTCTGGATGGTAGAATTCAGAATGTTATTCCTGTTCTGGATGGTAGAATTCAGAATGTTGTTCCTGTTCTGGATGGTAGTATCCAGAATGTTGTTCCTGTTCTGGATGGTAGTATCCAGAATGTTGTTCCTGTTCTGGATGGTAGTATCCAGGATGTTGTTCCTGTTCTGGATGGTAGTATCCAGAATGTTGTTCCTGTTCTGGATGGTAGAATTCAGAATGTTGTTCCTGTTCTGATGGTAGTATCCAGAATGTTGTTCCTGTTCTGGATGGTAGAATTCAGAATGTTGTTCCTGTTCTGATGGTAGTATCCAGAATGTTGTTCCTGTTCTGGATGGTAGTATCCAGAATGTTGTTCCTGTTCTGGATGGTAGTATCCAGAATGTTGTTCCTGTTCTGGATGGTAGTATCCAGAATGTTGTTCCTGTTCTGGATGGTAGTATCCAGAATGTTGTTCCTGTTCTGGATGGTAGTATCCAGAATGTTGTTCCTGTTCTGGATGGTAGTATCCAGAATGTTGTTCCTGTTCTGGATGGTAGTATCCAGAACGTTATTCCTATTTTAGATGGTAGTATCCAGAATGTTGTTCCTGTTCTGGATGGTAGTATCCAGGATGTGGTTCCTGTTCTGGATGGTAGTACCCAGAACGTTATTCCTGTTCTGGATGGTAGTATCCAGAACGTTATTCCTGTTCTGGATGGTAGTATCCAGAATGTTGTTCCTGTTCTGGATGGTAGTATCCAGGATGTTGTTCCTGTTCTGGATGGTAGTACCCAGAACGTTGTTCCTGTTCTGGATGGTAGTACCCAGAATGTTGTTCCTGTTCTGGATGGTAGTATCCAGAACGTTATTCCTATTTTGGATGGTAGTATCCAGAATGTTGTTCCTGTTCTGGATGGTAGTATCCAGGATGTGGTTCCTGTTCTGGATGGTAGTATCCAGGATGTGGTTCCTGTTCTGGATGGTAGTACCCAGAACGTTATTCCTGTTCTGGATGGTAGTATCCAGAATGTTGTTCCTGTTCTGGATGGTAGTATCCAGGATGTTGTTCCTGTTCTGGATGGTAGTACCCAGAACGTTGTTCCTGTTCTGGATGGTAGTACCCAGAATGTTGTTCCTGTTCTGGATGGTAGTATCCAGAATGTTGTTCCTGTTCTGGATGGTAGAATTCAGAATGTTGTTCCTGTTCTGGATGGTAGTATCCAGAATGTTGTTCCTGTTCTGGATGGTAGTATCCAGAATGTTGTTCCTGTTCTGGATGGTAGTATCCAGAATGTTGTTCCTGTTCTGGATGGTAGTATCCAGAACGTTGTTCCTGTTCTGGATGGTAGTATCCAGAATGTTGTTCCTGTTCTGGATGGTAGAATTCAGAATGTTGTTCCTGTTCTGGATGGTAGTATCCAGAATGTTGTTCCTGTTCTGGATGGTAGTATCCAGAATGTTGTTCCTGTTCTGGATGGTAGTATCCAGAATGTTGTTCCTGTTCTGGATGGTAGAATTCAGAATGTTGTTCCTGTTCTGGATGGTAGTATCCAGAATGTTGTTCCTGTTCTGGATGGTAGTATCCAGAATGTTGTTCCTGTTCTGGATGGTAGTATCCAGAATGTTGTTCCTGTTTTGGATGGTAGTATCCAGAATGTTGTTCCTGTTCTGGATGGTAGTACCCAGAACGTTATTCCTGTTCTGGATGGTAGTATCCAGAATGTTGTTCCTGTTCTGGATGGTAGTATCCAGGATGTTGTTCCTGTTCTGGATGGTAGTATCCAGGATGTTGTTCCTGTTCTGGATGGTAGTACCCAGAACGTTATTCCTGTTCTGGATGGTAGTATCCAGAATGTTGTTCCTGTTCTGGATGGTAGTATCCAGAACGTTGTTCCTGTTCTGGATGGTAGTATAAAATTTAATTAACTGAAATGAAATATATTAGATGTTGAATAAATTAACAATAAAGATAAATACAAAAGCAAATACATCAATATTAATGAATAAGATCAATGTGTGTATAAAATGATTGACAAGTATTACTGAGGTGTCGCTTTAATCTAAATGCTTCTGCTAGCAGAGAAGAGTTCAAGTTAAATCAATTAAATAAGGATTTCATTTTATGAATGTGTCATTGATGCAGAGTAGAGTTTATTCTGGTAGAAAATGTCTTTAATTCAGCGAATATTTAATCCCAGATAAAAGTGTGTGTTTCATTGCTAATGTCGGAAAAGCAGCTAACAGATAATCACCTTTCCTCAGGTGTATATTTGTGGTGGATTTATTGCAAACGATGCTCTGTCATCTGCTGAGTGCTACAACCCGGACGCCAACCAGTGGACGCTCATCACGCCCATGGACGTCATGCGCACGGCGCCGGGAGTCATCGCCTACAACGACCAGATCTATGCTGTAAGAAGAGCAGAAATCTGCAGTCGTGCATCAACACAAACTGAACTTTTTCTCACTGATTCAACATTTTATTATTAAAGTGGTATTCTGACTTATAATACTCAAAACATCTGGCCACATGTTCCATTAGACTCTACGGAAGCCCAGAGGGCCATGCTTGCATGTTTTCTTGAGATAACCGAATGATTTAAGTCGTTGTGGAAGATTCAGATGCAGGCTGGAGATGTTCTGGCCAGCTTGGTACCCAACCCAGCAGCTTTCCCATGTAGTCCTGCTTCAACACACCTGAATCAAATTTAATGAATCCAACAGCATTTCACAAAGACTCAATCGCTTGAGTCAGCTGTGTTGGAGCAGGGATACATGGAAAACCTGCTGGATTGCAGTCCTCGTAGGACAGAGTTGAATGTTCTGGTCCATCAGAGAGCCGAGTTTACCTAAACACAAAGATTCAGACTCCAACTCAGTCCAGCTGAGAATTTAGAGGCAAACCAGCAGAACGCCGTCAGTTTGGACTGAAGGAGCCGGGAGGAACACGGGAAGATCACGTCAGCTCCACAAGAAGAAGAAAGTGCATTAATAAGTTGCAGTGGATTTTATAGATGATTGTGTTGTACTGGTGGAGCCACGCTGGTTTCCAGTCTAACTGGAATCAAGAACCTGCAGCCCCTGCACGCTTTGGATGCAGCAGCCTGTCTCTGAAGGAGCTCTGCAGGACCGCCACTAGCTGCGTTTCCATTACAGGTTTATATAAAGGCGAAAGCCGTCATTCTCGTACGAGACGAGATTCACGAGAACGACGGCTGACACCGGTTTTCCAGAGAGCACATCCACGTTCCAGCCCTCTCCGGTCAGGACCAGATAGATCTGCCGGCTGGAGGCATTTCCATCTTCCCCTGGAAGAGCTGGACACGATGGCTGCCAAGATGTTTCACTTTTATTACGTTTCATCTGAAATCTAACTGAAGCTTGTAAGTTTTATTTTTAGGCTAAATAAAAACAATGACATGAGAATATTCCTGTAACTACTACTTCTATATTAGTGCATAAACAACAGTCTGTGTTCCAGGTGAAGAATAAAAGATGATACTTTACACAAAAACTTCCAGACTTTCCAGAAAAAACACTTTCAGGGTGAAATATTCCAAAAGCTCGTTTCCACCAATAAATCTCACAACAAATCTCATAATTCTGACTTTTTTTTTCCAATCTTAGTTAAAAGTTTATGTGAATAATTCTGACTTTTAATCTCGTATATCTGAGATTCTTTGTGAGATTTTTCCACACAGGTTCATGTTCTTTTAAACATCTCTTTCTTGCTGTGTTTGTCCCAGATCGGTGGCTTCGACGGCTCCAGACACATATCCAGCGTTGCTTCTTACAACCCTAAAACTAAACGGTGGTCCACAGCGGCCCCCATGCATCACCCTCGCAGCAACTTTGGCACTGCGGTGCTAGAGGACAAGCTGTTTGTGGTGGGAGGCTTCCTAAACGATGGAGCACAGTTATGCTCGAACGTGGAGTCCTACGACGGAAAGACGGACACGTGGCGACAGGTCCAGAGGTTGGAGGCGCCCCGCGGGGCCGTCAGCTGCTGCGTGGTGGACAGAATCCCCTTCGCTCTCACATATCTGTCTTAAATATCAGCTCTGAATCAGCTCAGCCTTCTACAGCCAGACAAATAAAGAGAATCTTTCAGTTTTCAGAACTCTTAATCTCTTTTTATTGCATTAGAACATACATTTCTCATATATATCTATATATATATACTTTATAAATGTGAATTTGTACACTACAATCTTTTATTGTAACATGTTAGAAAATACTCGTAACGCTCCAAAAAACATAGCACTAAAAACAGTTACCAAACAATGATTATTACATTTCCTGGTTTTTTTGTTGGTTTTTTTTTTGTTTTGGCCACTGAGAAAACAGGAAAACCCAGAAGGCGGAGCTGCGACTGTCCATCAGGAGGAGAGGACAGCGACGCAGTCTGACGCCACCATGTGGAGGCAGTTTGTAGCCCAACAGGTGAGGATGACGGGATGGTGGGCGGAGTCTGGGGTGATGGTGGGCGGAGTGACACAGGTAGAGACGGGACGAGAGGAGGAGCTTGAAGCAAAGCCACATGGGAAGGATGGATCAGTTGTAACTGGTTACACTGCAGACATTTCCCTCTTAGTCTGGACATTTTCCATTTAGACACGTTAAAGCTTGGTTTTAATTCCCCACCTGATCCACGTCTCAGTGATCCGAGGTGACGAGCACGACCAACCACCAGAGGTCTGTACGACGAAGACGGATTGTCTCTCATCCAGGTAACCTCGGGGTTTGTTCTGGACTTGTTACAGAGACCGTTTGGCTTCGCTGGCGTTGTGGCTGAATGAAAACATCATCTATAGAACTACCCGTGTCGTCACAGTCGGGTTTTAATATTCCAACAAAAACGCCTCACGTGAGGAAAGGGGGTGGAGCCTCAAAGAAAATATAAAGGCAGGTAATGTGGCCTACTGAATATTAGATCCCTCCCAAATAAGTCTTTATTAGTCAATGACTTGATAGGTGATCACCACATTGATTTATTCTGTCTTACGGAAACCTGGTTCCAGCAAGAGGATTATGTTAGTATTAATGAAGCTACGCCAGCTAACTATTTAAACTTTCACATTCCTAGAACTACAGGCAGAGGAGGAGGTGTTGCAGCTATCTTTAAGTCAGATTTTTTAATTAATCCTAAGCACAAAACTAACTATAAATCCTTTGAATTCCTGACATTAAATTTATCTCATCCAAAATGGAATTGAGAGAAACCGCTCCTTTTAGCATTAGTGTATCGCCCACCTGGACCTTACTCCGAGTTTCTGACCGAATTCTCTGATCTCTTGTCTGAGTTAGTGCTGACTACTGATAAGGTCATTGTACTAGGTGATTTTAATATTCATGTTGACGTTGAAAATGATAGTTTAAACATTTCCTTTAGCTCTATTCTAAACTCAATTGGGTTTTCACAAAATGTCCATGGAGCCACTCACTCTCATGGTCATACTCTTGATCTTGTTCTAACATCTGGTATTGAGACTGATAAGCTCAAAGTTTTTCCTCAAAACCCTGTCTTGTCCGATCACTTCTTATTAACCTTTGAATTCACTTTATTTGATTACTCATTGACCAAAAATAAATTCTACTATAGTAGATGTTTATCAGACAATAATATTACAAAATTTAAACAATCAATTGAATCAATTTTTTCCCCTCTACCATGTGTTAGCATGACTGAGAGTCCCCCTTTAAGCCTTACTCCTGCTCAGATTGATCAACATGCTGATACTATAACAGCTTCAATGCGTACAACCTTGGATAATGTTGCTCCCCTAAAGAAGAAGAAATTAGGTAAGATTATGAAGGCTCCCTGGTTTAATTCCCAGCTTCGAGCTCTAAAACAGGCATCAAGGCGTTTGGAAAACAGATGGCATTCATCAGGATTAGAGGAGTCTCACTTAACCTGGAAAGAAAGTTTAATCGTATACAAAAAAGCCTTACGTACGGCAAGAACAGCTTATTATTCATCATTGATAGAGGAAAACAAAAACAACCCTCGGTTTCTTTTCAGCACTGTAGCTAGGCTTACTAGGAGCCGGAGCGCTGTGGAGCCATGTATTCCTTTCTCATTTAGCTGTGATGATTTCATGTATTTTTTCAGGAATAAAATTGACACTATTAGAGATCAAATTCACAATACTCTTCCTTCTACCTATAATGTTGAGCCTGTTGTGGTCTCCGAAGCATCCTTAGAACCAGGATCTGACTTGTGTCTAAATAGTTTCTGTCCTGTCCAACCCTCTGAATTAACTAAAATAATAGCTTCATCTAAACCATCCACCTGTATCTTAGACCCTCTCCCAACAAGCCTCTTTAAGGACATTTTCCCTTTAATTAATACATCACTACTAAATCTTATCAATATGTCTTTAGTCACAGGATATGTACCACAATCATTTAAAACTGCTGTAATCAAGCCTTTACTTAAAAAGCAATCTCTGGATCCAGAGGTGATAGCAAATTATAGACCTATATCTAACCTCCCGTTTATGTCCAAAATTCTGGAGAAAATAGTTTCAGCTCAGCTACATGCCCACCTGAGCAGAAATAATTTATGCGAGGAGTTTCAGTCAGGATTTAGAGCTCATCATAGTACTGAGACAGCATTGGTGAAAGTTACTAATGACCTTCTTATGGCCTCAGACAAAGGACTTGTGTCCGTACTTATCTTGCTTGATCTTAGTGCTGCATTTGATACAGTCGATCATAACATTCTGTTACAGAGACTAGAACAGGTGATTGGAATTACAGGTACAGCGTTAAGCTGGTTTAAATCATATTTATCTGATAGACTTCAGTTTGTTCATGTAAATGACAAGTCCTCCTCCCAAACTACAGTAAGTCATGGAGTTCCTCAAGGTTCTGTACTTGGACCAATACTCTTCACGCTATATATGCTCCCTTTAGGCAAAATTATTAGACAGCATGGAATAAACTTTCATTGTTATGCAGATGATACTCAACTATACTTATCCTTTAAACCAGATGAAACAAATCAGCCCGATAGGCTACAAAATTGTCTCATAGACATAAAGACTTGGATGTCTAGAAATTTTCTCCTCTTAAACTCAGATAAGACTGAAGTAATTCTCGTTGGATCTGAAAAACTCAGAGCTAAATTTTCCGGTTTTGTAATGAACCTGGATGGCATTACTTTAGCTTCCAGTGCTACAGTGAGAAACCTTGGAGTAATATTTGACCCTGACCTGTCCTTTGGCCCACATATTAAGCAGGTTACTAAAACAGCCTTCTTTCATTTACGTAATATAGCCAAAATTAGGGACATTCTGTCTCAGAGTGATGCAGAAAAACTGGTTCACGCTTTTGTTACTTCGAGACTAGATTACTGTAACTCTCTATTACTGGGCTGTCCTAAATATGCCCTGAAAAGCCTTCAGCTGATCCAGAATTCTGCAGCCAGAGTCCTGACCAGAACCAGCATGAGAGATCATATTTCTCCAGTTTTAGCCTCTCTTCATTGGCTGCCTGTTGAATCTAGAATAGAATTTAAAATCCTTCTCCTTACATATAAAGCCCTCCACAACCAGGCACCACTATATATCAAAGACCTCATTGTTCCTTATATACCAAGTACAGTACTTCGTTCGCAGACTGCAGGCTTACTTGTGGTTCCTAGAGTCTCAAAGAGCCGAGCAGGAGGCAGAGCCTTTGGTTATCAGGCCCCTCTCTTATGGAATAAGCTCCCAGTTAGTGTTAGGGAAGCAGACACCCTCCCCACCTTTAAGACTAGGCTGAAGACTTATCTTTTTGATAAGTCCTATAGCTAGGGATGGTTAGCATCCCTTAGTTATGCTGCTATAGGTTTAGACTGCTGAGGGACATTTCCTGATACACTGAGCTTCTTTCTTTTTCTCTTTATCTCTTTCTTTTACCCCCCCCCATAACAGTGTTGCATCATTAACATATATGTCTCCTGTCTCAGCAGGTCTCCCTGGCCGGGAGTAGCAGTTCCTGTTGTCTGTTGTCTTTCTGTCCTCTTCCCCCCACACAGCAGAGGCAGATGGCTGCCTGTCCTGAGCCGGGTTCTGCCGGAGGTTTCCTTCCTGTTAAAAGGGAGTTTTTTCCTTCCCACTGTTGCCAGTGTGCTTGCTCAGGATGGGAGATTGAGTTGGACTCAACTCAATCTGTTGGTTTCCTTATATAGGCTGTTATGAATTGGCCTTCATTATGTTTTCCCCTCTGTCTGTAAAGCATCTTGAGATGGCATTGCCGTGATTTGACGCTATATAAATAAAGTTGAATTGAATTGAATTAATGAAGTGAAACTGATTTAATGTCAGGAATCTGTATCTATGTTCTGCAAGCATCTCTTCCAGGTTGTTACTATGGCAACAGTGTTGCTTAAATCCTTCGTATTTCTATAGAATAACTGTCTGCTCCTCCATGGTGAAGTTGGGTTTTTTCATCTCTATGATTGGTCAGATGCTGTAAACTCCGCCCCTTTCATGTGAGCACGCTCTGATTCAGACAGAAAACCCCGGTTGGATGAATGAGTTGATTCCAGCTTCGTCATACCGCTTATCCACATCCTGAACGTTGGCCAGTGACCAGAGTTTGTTAGGTCTCATTTTGTCACGGAGACCTCCGTTCAGACGGGATTACATCCTCCTCGCCGACCAGATTCAGACGTGTTCTGGCTAACGGGCTCATCTTCCTGCAGAAGTTCGGCCTGAATCTGCACGTTTGTCTTGTTTTAAACCAAAAGCCGAGTCAGAAGGAAAACATTCGGTTCTGGTGACTGGAAGCGTCTCAGTGTCGAGTCGTATGACGACACGGGAAATCTCCAACACGATGCGTTCCTGCAGGCCTGAATAACGGCAAGGAAAGTTCTGGTACAGGAGTCACTCTCAGACCACCTCCATCACAGAGCAGGAGGACAATACACATTCGCCCGCCAAATGCCGCCCAACACTGCCAACGCCCCAAACACCATCCAACGCTGTGCCGCCCAACACTGCCAACGCCCCAAACACCATCCAACGCTGTGCCGTCCAACACTGCCAACGCCCCAAACACCATTCAACGCTGTGCTGCCCAACGCCGCCAAACACCACCCAACTACCCCAAACTCCTCCCAACACGCCCAACGACCCCAAACACCACCCAATGCTGCGCCGCCCAACGCCACCAAACACGGCCAACACCACCCAACACATCCAACGCCACCCAACACATCCAACGCCACCCAACGCCACCCAATACATCCAACGCCACCCAACACATCCAACGCCACCCAATACATCCAACGCCACCCAACACATCCAACGCCACCCAACACATCCAACGCCACCCAACACATCCAACACCACCCAACACATCCAACGCCACCCAATACATCCAACACCACCCAACACATCCAACGCCACCCAACACATCCAACACCACCCAACACATCCAACACCACCCAACACATCCAACGCCACCCAAGAGGCAAATATACGAAGATTTGCCAACCGCCAAAAAAGCAGTAAAACCAGTAAAAAGATGACAGATCACAGTTTTTAGTAAAAACACGGAGCTGAAGATCTTACTGTTGAAGTAAACGTACTTTCTGGTCCTATCACGCAGTTATCTGTGATCTCCATACTAACATCAGCTGACGGCCCGAGGCAATCAGAGGGTTTTACTGACTGAAAAGTATGAAAAGAGGACAGGAAGCTTGTTTGATCAGTGCTTGATCGTCTTTATCACGTGATCATAACAGCAGCTGCTGATTGGTTGGTTCTTCATTTAGAAAGTCTTCAGCTCCTGAGTGTAACTTATTTTGAAAGGTCTTTGCTTCTTCCTGCTGTGGTGGAGGTGGCCTGAGCGTGGACCAACCAGAACATCTGGATGTGATGGTGATTGATTGGATCATTGTGTTCTGCACTAACCAGCAGGGGTGGGAAATCGAATCGAACAAAATGAATATTTGGAATTTTTTTAGCTTCACAAATTTAAAATTTAATTTTTTATTAATCCCCCCCCCCCCCCCAAAATAAAAACAATCTACTATCAAATTTCTGTCATTTTTATTGATCTTTTTACTTGTCTTATTGGGGATTCTAGCAGCAGAATGATGGTCTGGCTGCTGTGATCTTTTTTCCTCGTTGAAATGAAGAAAGAAAAAAAAAAAGTTTTGTACTTTTTCATTTTAGTCGACTAAAATCAGCTTTATCGAATCAGCACCCAAAAACATCGGAATCGAATTGAATCGGGACAAAAGTATCTCGTCACAACCCTCCCAACTAGCCGGTCCTCGTCGTCATTATCCATGTTACAGGAGACATCATGTTGTGCAGCTTGAGATCCATCTGAAGATCTAGTCCTGCATCTCTTCTCCAACACACCTGAATCACGTGAACGTCTCTTCATCAGGCCTCTGCAGAGCTCAATGACATGCAGACGAGGGATTTAAGGGATGCATGGACAAGCTGCAGGACAGATGTTCAGGATCGGACTCTGAGTTAGAAGCTTCCAGTCAACGAGCGAAGGCGTCTCGCATCATTTAGGACCAGCTGATGGAACAGAAACACTGCCCAACGCCGCCAGATGTTCAGATGAACAAACCAGCAGGAAGCCGCTTCATAAACTGGGAGGAAAATGAGCTGAATGATAAGAAGTGGTATGAAAATGGAAAGCAGCGTGGGGACTCGAGCTACTGAGGCCACTGCAGGACAACCATGTGGACATGGATGGGGGGGGGGGGGGGGGGGGGGGACGGGACACGATGAGTCCAGGACTAATCAGACCGTTCTGTTTAACAGATGGAGCGCTTCCCGTCTTCAACACGCCTCCCCTTTCCTCCTGACGAACTCTGTGTCCAGCTTTTTATTAGCTCTCCTTTTCTAGGATATTCTTTTTCGCCACACACACACACACACACACACACACACAAAACCCTGTAACCAATAGAGACTTAGACACACACACACTCTCTCACACACGCATGACAGGTATTGACAGTTTGATTGAAGAACACAGCAGGATAATGCAGATGTTGACCACAGCAGAGCTGACGGATGTTTGGCCAAACACAAACGCAGCGCTCTGGTGTCGATATGACAATCAGTGCTCCAGTGGCACCACGACAGCTGCACAACAATTCATTTCCACTATCGCAGATTCTCCAAAAAATAAGACTTTTTTCCCTCCAATAGTTCTGCAACATCCATTTCAGTTCATTTGTCCAGTAAAAACGTTGATATTTGCCAGTTTTACTGCTTTTCTTGTTATAATCGAATGAAAAAAAGATTTATAAAGAAAATTAGTAAAAAAAATAAAATAATTTAGTCATTTTTAAAGCAAAAAACTAATTAGTAAATTAAAAGAAGACATTAAATAAAATCTATCACCCTTTAAAATATCCTTTAAAGTAGCTTAAAAACCAGCAAGTAAAAATGGTTTTAGGTGAACTAAACTGTTTATGACCTGAGAACAGATTCAGACTTTAAGATCTGAAGAAAAAACGTGTTTATCCACTGATCATCTTGTATTTTCTTGTCATATTAAAGGTGCAGTGTGTAAAATAACAATTTTACCTCCTTAATGTGGCTCCACAGACGTGTCAGTTGCCATAATTGTGCCATTAATTTTACTACGGTGCCTCTGAAAGGACAAACAACTGTGTGTGAGACCGCTCTGAGCTCGAACGCAGCAGCAGCGGCTCTGTTTGATAGGAGCTACAGATGCGTTGGAAGGCTGCACACACCTTTAACACACCTCAAACTGTTACCTGCAGTCATCCACGCGAACACTAAAACATGTTCGTTTCTGGAAGAATTGTGGCCACTAATGGCCACCATCCTCTCACTGTCCTGCAAGTTATTTATGTACCCGTCTTCATCACTAGATGGGGTGTGGTTATGACACACTGTATCTTTAGGGACATGGATGACTGCATTTTCTGCAGGGTGGATCGAGTCTTTCACACAAAGTATCTTAAAAGGCGGAACTTTAGTCTATTTTTATTCTATGGCGCCCTCTGGCGGCGGCTAATCCTTCTGCATCCCGTCTCTTCTCTGAGCGCTCTAGCCAGTAAAATTCATCAGGAAACACCTGAAGTACTGCTGTCCTGCTGTAGCATCATTAAACAGTCCAGCTGAAAAGTAAAATGCCGCCACGCGACGCCCGGGCTGGGAAAAAAGACGTTATGAGGTGTGTTTTCTCAGATTCCAGGGATGTCGGCGTGCCGTCAAAACGAGCTAGAAGGAGGCGTTTTGAGGTCAGAGACTTGTTTAGTGTTGCTTTAAGACTTTTTTTCTCTAAATCTGTTCTCAAGTCACAAACGCAGGATGGGGAAAGATTTTTATCAGACTACGAATATGGATTAATTCTCTGCTGCGCCTCTCACCGGTCCCATAAAACCAGTTTTTAGTCTCATTTCAGGCTGACTGTAGGATGGAAACTCGCCGTCTTTAAGCGCCTACATTTAGGATGTGTGGTTTTTCTTCCCTCTCCCACTGAGCAGTATCGTGGTGATGTTCGCTTCCTAAGGCAGTATCACACTACGGTCCATAGAGAAACAACAGCATTACAGAATAACACGGGTCTGCGCAGAACCTTATATCCAACCTGAGCCGGACACTGAAAGCACCAAAAGTTTCTGAAATGTCTGATTTTGTTTCCAAGTTTTGTGAAGTAAACAAACTACTTTAAGAGCAACTTAAAGATGTTAACGTCTCTCTCCGTGCTGCTCTGGCTGAGACACACGCCAACGTCTCACTCACTTCGTCACTGGTTGACAATCACTGTGACAAGTTCCAGTCAAATCGATGAGAAATGGCGGGAAAGAGCCGGCGTTCCCACTGAATCGTGTTTGGCGCCTATGCTAGCAGGAACTCGCAGGTATCCAGGAAACGTTTCAGCGTTTTCCACTGGTCTCCGCAGCTTTTTAAAGTCCCTTTCCCACATTTCTCTTCCCAGTTTCTTGTAAAACTGCATTTAGCATTTTGCTGCCAACGATGGAGGTCATATTTTTCTCTAACTATTTGTAAAAACTTTTCCGCCTCTGTCCGTCCATACTGCGCCATCTAAACCGGTCACGTGAGGCGCTACATCACACCGTGTAACAACCTTTCAGTGATATTTGTGAGGTTTTTCTAAACGTAAACCATTACCAGTATTTTATTCCAATGTAGTGAATAAAATGTTCCAATAATTATAATTTAATCTGTTGTTCTGAAACGGTTTAAGGTGGTTAAAACCAGAGATTTCCTGCTGGATTTTCCTTCAGGACATTCAGTGGTTCGCCTCTCAGATATAAGGTCCTGAGTCAGAGCTGAGCCGCTAACCGCCCGACTAAACGCCGGCCGGTTCTGGCACCAAGGTCGCTGATCGGTCGGGCGCAGGTTGCTCTTTTTTTTTCTTTACGCCGTGTTAAGATGAAAGAAGTTCAACTATACACTACGACTACTAACAAGTTACTAACAAGTGAGAGCGGCTGAAGCCGCTGATGGTCCCGGCAGCGCCACGACCGGCCCAGGCGCCTCTGCTTGGAGCGATATCGTAGTGCATGTGGTCTATAGTACAGTAGCATCAACACAATGGTCCAAGAGACAGATCAGATAGAAGATATCATACAGATGGTCCAATACAGTTATAGTACAACATCTATACATCAACTATACATTGTGCGTTTTTTTGTTTTTTTTCTGTTTTTTTCCCCTTTATGTTTTGGAGGGGTCTCAGGGGTTAGACTGGTCACCATTACATCACTGCTGTTAGACTGGGAGGGGTCAGACAGTGGTGGGCAGAGCCAGAGATAAACAGAGGAGGATCTTTGTGGTTGAACAGAAGCACTAATGTTGAGGAGCGGAGCGGCAGGAACCAATCAGAAAAAGGTGCTTTGTTCTCGGATGCTACGTTAGCTTCGACTTTGTGTTGTGGCCTCCAGGTCGACGTGGTCACACGTCTTTAACCACATTCCCCTCAGGGGAAAGCCAGAGAAACTTTTTTTATGTTTGGTGCTAATTTAACTCCCACATAAAAACCAGGACCCAAACTCTCAGTGTATCGGTGGCTCTGATTCCAGAAGAGGGTCGGGATAAAAACAGCTGGGTTCAGGGGTCAGGACACCGAGGACTTAAAGGGGTCAAAGGCTGAGGACAGCGGGACAGAGAGGCTACGATACTAAGGTGTAGAAGTTAGATGATGACAGTCAAGGTTCACGGTGATGAGAGATTTACTGGAAACAGGACTGGAGAGATTTATGGCTGAAGACGACGAGGTTAGGATGAGTCTTATGGGCGGGGAATGTTAGGAAATGACGGTGGCCTCCGTTACTATGGCGGGGTCTTCTATGTCAGCTTTACTTTGAACCATCCTCAGCTCCAGCTGGGGCGGGCTGGGCCTTCGACCAGGACCGGCCAACTCTGGGGGGGGGGGGGTTTAGGGTGGGGGGCGGGGGTAGTAAACAAAATACAGATATACAGATTGAGGACTGCAGCCAATGAGCAATCAGTCAGAGATGTAAATCATTTCCATGCAGCTGCAGTCGATGAGCCAACGTTTGACTTTGTGTTTCAAACTGGATTTATTTTTCGTGACGTCGAGGTGAGGAAGCGTTTTTCTTACCATGAGCGTAAGAAATGGTCCTCTGGATAACATGATGCATCACCGAAAACGTCTTCTCACAGGCCGTCTGACAAAAAGACAAAAAACAGTTCAATTCTGCCAACATTTCCACGTCCGAAGCCCTGCGCCTCTCTGTGTGTGTGAACCTTGAGGTCGTTGGGGTAGTGATGTGTCCACGCCAACAGCATAGCAGCAAACAGGTCTCCGGTTCCGACGAAGACGGCGTCCACTTTGGGGACTTCTATTCGGACTCTCTGCGTGGTCCTGCTGCCGTCTGGACGAACTGGGAAGCAGAGACGAAGCGTGTTAAATCCGTGATTTACATGTGAGGGATGGTCACGTGTCCGCCCAGCTGGACACGCAGAGGACACGTCGGGGCTGTCCAGGCCCGTCTGAAGAGACGAGGCTGATTCAAAGTTAGTGAAAGACGTTGATCTGTGAGCAAACGGCGAGATGTGAAGTTTAACCCGGGTTAAACATTTAACCCGGTTAAACGGGTTACATTTCACACCGGGTGGTTTTAACAACGTGGACGAAGTCTGGTTGTTTTACGTTTCTCCCGCCGTGCAACATGGTTTTTATTCAGAGAGAGGAGAATCAGAACCAGAATCAGCTCTGCAGCAGACTGGACTGGATGAGTGACGCAGAGAAGAACAGGTTCTACGTCCCGACCAAGGTCCGATTCTCCGTCTGAACCAGAATGTTGCAGAACTTCTGTAAGTCTCTCGTAGAAAGAATCAGCTTTGCAGCATCTGTCGGGTCATCAGAACCGGAGACTCACAGAGACCGAACAACCTGAAGGCTGGTTCTGGTTCTGGGCTGGGGATAAGTCTGGTTCTGGTTCTGGGCTGGTGATGAGTCTGGTTCTGGTTCTGGGCTGGGGATAAGTCTGGTTCTGGTTCTGGGCTGGGGATAAGTCTGGTTCTGGTTCTGGGTTGGGGATAAGTCTGGTTCTGGTTCTGGGCTGGTGATGAGTCTGGTTCTGGTTCTGGGCTGGTGATGAGTCTGGTTCTGGTTCTGGGCTGGTGATGAGTCTGGTTCTGGTTCTGGGCTGGGGATGAGTCTGGTTCTGGTTCTGGGCTGGGGATGAGTCTGGTTCTGGTTCTGGGCTGGGGATAAGTCTGGTTCTGGTTCTGGGCTGGGGATAAGTCTGGTTCTGGTTCTGGGCTGGGGATAAGTCTGGTTCTGGTTCTGGGCTGGGGATAAGTCTGGTTCTGGTTCTGGGCTGGGGATGAGTCTGGTTCTGGTTCTGGGCTGGGGATAAGTCTGGTTCTGGTTCTGGGTTGGGGATAAGTCTGGTTCTGGTTCTGGGCTGGTGATGAGTCTGGTTCTGGGCTGGGGATGAGTCTGGTTCTGGTTCTGGGCTGGGGATGAGTCTGGTTCTGGGCTGGGGATAAGTCTGGTTCTGGTTCTGGGCTGGGGATGAGTCTGGTTCTGGTTCTGGGCTGGGGATGAGTCTGGTTCTGGTTCTGGGCTGGGGATAAGTCTGGTTCTGGTTCTGGGCTGGGGATGAGTCTGGTTCTGGTTCTGGGCTGGGGATGAGTCTGGTTCTGGTTCTGGGCTGGGGATGAGTCTGGTTCTGGTTCTGGGCTGGGGATGAGTCTGGTTCTGGTTCTGGGCTGGGGATGAGTCTGGTTCTGGTTCTGGGCTGGTGATAAGTCTGGTTCTGGTTCTGGGCTGGGGATAAGTCTGGTTCTGGTTCTGGGTTGGGGATAAGTCTGGTTCTGGTTCTGGGCTGGTGATGAGTCTGGTTCTGGGCTGGGGATGAGTCTGGTTCTGGTTCTGGGCTGGGGATGAGTCTGGTTCTGGGCTGGGGATAAGTCTGGTTCTGGTTCTGGGCTGGGGATGAGTCTGGTTCTGGTTCTGGGCTGGGGATGAGTCTGGTTCTGGTTCTGGGCTGGGGATAAGTCTGGTTCTGGTTCTGGGCTGGGGATGAGTCTGGTTCTGGTTCTGGGCTGGGGATGAGTCTGGTTCTGGTTCTGGGCTGGGGATGAGTCTGGTTCTGGTTCTGGGCTGGGGATAAGTCTGGTTCTGGTTCTGGGCTGGGGATAAGTCTGGTTCTGGTTCTGGGCTGGGGATGAGTCTGGTTCTGGTTCTGGGCTGGGGATGAGTCTGGTTCTGGTTCTGGGCTGGGGATAAGTCTGGTTCTGGTTCTGGGCTGGGGATGAGTCTGGTTCTGGTTCTGGGCTGGGGATGAGTCTGGTTCTGGTTCTGGGCTGGGGATGAGTCTGGTTCTGGTTCTGGGCTGGGGATGAGTCTGGTTCTGGTTCTGGGCTGGGGATGAGTCTGGTTCTGGTTCTGGGCTGGGGATGAGTCTGGTTCTGGTTCTGGGCTGGGGATGAGTCTGGTTCTGGGCTGGTGATGAGTCTGGTTCTGGTTCTGGGCTGGGGATAAGTCTGGTTCTGGTTCTGGGCTGGGGATGAGTCTGGTTCTGGTTCTGGGCTGGTGATGAGTCTTGTTCTGGTTCTGGGCTGGTGATGAGTCTGGTTCTGGTTCTGGGCTGGTGATGAGTCTGGTTCTGGTTCTGGGCTGGGGATGAGTCTGGTTCTGGTTCTGGGCTGGGGATGAGTCTGGTTCTGGTTCTGGGCTGGGGATGAGTCTGGTTCTGGTTCTGGGCTGGGGATAAGTCTGGTTCTGGGCTGGGGATAGGTCTGGTTCTGGGCTGGTGATGAGTCTGGTTCTGGTTCTGGGCTGGTGATGAGTCTGGTTCTGGTTCTGGGCTGGGGTTAGGTCTGGTTCTGGTTCTGGGCTGGGGATAAGTCTGGTTCTGGGCTGGGGATAAGTCTGGTTCTGGGCTGGTGATGAGTCTGGTTCTGGTTCTGGGCTGGTGATGAGTCTGGTTCTGGTTCTGGGCTGGGGTTAGGTCTGGTTCTGGTTCTGGGCTGGGGATAGGTCTGGTTCTGGTTCTGGGCTGGGGATAGGTCTGGTTCTGGTTCTGGGCTGGGGATGAGTCTGGTTCTGGTTCTGGGCTGGGGATAAGTCTGGTTCTGGTTCTGGGCTGGGGATAAGTCTGGTTCTGGTTCTGGGCTGGGGATAAGTCTGGTTCTGGTTCTGGGCTGGGGATAAGTCTGGTTCTGGTTCTGGGCTGGTGATAAGTCTGGTTCTGGTTCTGGGCTGGGGATGAGTCTGGTTCTGGGCTGGGGATGAGTCTGGTTCTGGGCTGGGGATGAGTCTGGTTCTGGTTCTGGGCTGTGGATAGGTGTGGTTCTGGTTCTGGGCTGGGGATAAGTCTGGTTCTGGTTCTGGGCTGGGGATAAGTCTGGTTCTGGTTCTGGGCTGGGGATAAGTCTGGTTCTGGGCTGGGGATGAGTCTTGTTCTGGTTCTGGGCTGGTGATGAGTCTGGTTCTGGTTCTGGGCTGGTGATGAGTCTGGTTCTGGTTCTGGGCTGGGGATGAGTCTGGTTCTGGTTCTGGGCTGGGGATGAGTCTGGTTCTGGTTCTGGGCTGGGGATGAGTCTGGTTCTGGTTCTGGGCTGGTGATGAGTCTGGTTCTGGTTCTGGGCTGGGGATGAGTCTGGTTCTGGTTCTGGGCTGGGGATGAGTCTGGTTCTGGTTCTGGGCTGGTGATGAGTCTGGTTCTGGTTCTGGGCTGGTGATGAGTCTGGTTCTGGTTCTGGGCTGGGGATAAGTCTGGTTCTGGTTCTGGGCTGGGGATAAGTCTGGTTCTGGTTCTGGGCTGGGGATAAGTCTGGTTCTGGTTCTGGGCTGGGGATAAGTCTGGTTCTGGGCTGGGGATGAGTCTTGTTCTGGTTCTGGGCTGGTGATGAGTCTGGTTCTGGTTCTGGGCTGGGGATGAGTCTGGTTCTGGTTCTGGGCTGGGGATGAGTCTGGTTCTGGTTCTGGGCTGGGGATGAGTCTGGTTCTGGTTCTGGGCTGGTGATGAGTCTGGTTCTGGTTCTGGGCTGGGGATGAGTCTGGTTCTGGTTCTGGGCTGGGGATGAGTCTGGTTCTGGTTCTGGGCTGGTGATGAGTCTGGTTCTGGTTCTGGGCTGGTGATGAGTCTGGTTCTGGTTCTGGGCTGGGGATAAGTCTGGTTCTGGTTCTGGGCTGGGGATAAGTCTGGTTCTGGTTCTGGGCTGGGGATAAGTCTGGTTCTGGTTCTGGGCTGGGGATAAGTCTGGTTCTGGGCTGGGGATGAGTCTTGTTCTGGTTCTGGGCTGGTGATGAGTCTGGTTCTGGTTCTGGGCTGGTGATGAGTCTGGTTCTGGTTCTGGGCTGGGGATGAGTCTGGTTCTGGTTCTGGGCTGGGGATGAGTCTGGTTCTGGTTCTGGGCTGGGGATGAGTCTGGTTCTGGTTCTGGGCTGGTGATGAGTCTGGTTCTGGTTCTGGGCTGGTGATGAGTCTGGTTCTGGTTCTGGGCTGGTGATGAGTCTGGTTCTGGTTCTGGGCTGGGGTTAGGTCTGGTTCTGGTTCTGGGCTGGGGATAGGTCTGGTTCTGGTTCTGGGCTGGGGATAGGTCTGGTTCTGGTTCTGGGCTGGGGATGAGTCTGGTTCTGGTTCTGGGCTGGGGATAAGTCTGGTTCTGGTTCTGGGCTGGGGATAAGTCTGGTTCTGGTTCTGGGCTGGGGATAAGTCTGGTTCTGGTTCTGGGCTGGTGATAAGTCTGGTTCTGGTTCTGGGCTGGGGATGAGTCTGGTTCTGGGCTGGGGATGAGTCTGGTTCTGGGCTGGGGATGAGTCTGGTTCTGGTTCTGGGCTGTGGATAGGTGTGGTTCTGGTTCTGGGCTGGGGATAGGTCTGGTTCTGGTTCTGGGCTGGGGATAAGTCTGGTTCTGGTTCTGGGCTGGGGATGAGTCTGGTTCTGGTTCTGGGCTGGGGATGAGTCTGGTTCTGGTTCTGGGCTGGGGATGAGTCTGGTTCTGGTTCTGGGCTGGGGATGAGTCTGGTTCTGGTTCTGGGCTGGGGATGAGTCTGGTTCTGGTTCTGGGCTGGTGATAAGTCTGGTTCTGGTTCTGGGCTGGTGATGAGTCTGGTTCTGGTTCTGGGCTGGTGATGAGTCTGGTTCTGGTTCTGGGCTGGTGATGAGTCTGGTTCTGGTTCTGGTCTGGGGATAAGTCTGGTTCTGGTTCTGGGCTGGGGATAGGTCTGGTTCTGGTTCTGGGCTGGGCTTAGGTCTGGTTCTGGTTCTGGGCTGGGGTTAGGTCTGGTTCTGGTTCTGGGCTGGTGTTAGGTCTGGTTCTGGTTCTGGGCTGGGGTTAGGTTTGGTTCTGGTTCTGTGCTGGGCTTAGGTCTGGTTCTGGTTCTGGGCTGGGGTTAGGTCTGGTTCTGGGCTGGGGTTAGGTCTGGTTCTGGTTCTGGGCTGGGGTTAGGTCTGGTTCTGGTTCTGGGCTGGGGTTAGGTCTGGTTCTGGTTCTGGGCTGGGGTTAGGTTTGGTTCTGGGCTGGGGTTAGGTCTGGTTCTGGTTCTGGGCTGGGGTTAGGTGTGGTTCTGGTTCTGTGCTGGGGTTAGGTCTGGTTCTGGTTCTGTGCTGGGGTTAGGTCTGGTTCTGGTTCTGTGCTGGGGTTAGGTCTGGTTCTGGGCTGGGGATAAGTCTGGTTCTGGTTCTGTGCTGGGGTTAGGTCTGGTTCTGGGCTGGGGATAGGTCTGGTTCTGGTTCTGGGCTGGGGATAAGTCTGGTTCTGTGCTGGGGATAGGTCTGGTTCTGGGCTGGGGATAGGTCTGGTTCTGGGCTGGGGATAGGTCTGGTTCTGTGCTGGGGATAAGTCTGGTTCTGGGCTGGGGATAGGTCTGGTTCTGGGCTGGGGATAGGTCTGGTTCTGGGCTGGGGATAAGTCTGGTTCTGGTTCTGGTTCTGGGCTGGGGATAAGTCTGGTTCTGGGCTGGGGATAGGTCTGGTTCTGGGCTGGGGATAGGTCTGGTTCTGGGCTGGGGATAAGTCTGGTTCTGGTTCTGGTTCTGGGCTGGGGATAAGTCTGGTTCTGGGCTGGGGATAGGTCTGGTTCTGGTTCTGGGCTGGGGATAGGTGTGGTTCTGGTTCTGGGCTGGGGATAGGTCTGGTTCTGGTTCTGGGCTGGGGATAGGTCTGGTTCTGGTTCTGGGATGGGGATAAGTCTGGTTCTGGGCTGGGGTTAGGTCTGGTTCTGGTTCTGGGCTGGGGTTAGGTGTGGTTCTGGTTCTGGGCTGGGGTTAGGTGTGGTTCTGGTTCTGGGCTGGGGTTAGGTGTGGTTCTGGTTCTGGGCTGGGGATGAGTCTGGTTCTGGTTCTGGGCTGGGGATGAGTCTGGTTCTGGTTCTGGGCTGGGGATAAGTCTGGTTCTGGTTCTGGGCTGGGGATGAGTCTGGTTCTGGTTCTGGGCTGGGGATGAGTCTGGTTCTGGTTCTGGGCTGGGGATGAGTCTGGTTCTGGTTCTGGGCTGGGGATGAGTCTGGTTCTGGTTCTGGGCTGGGGATGAGTCTGGTTCTGGTTCTGGGCTGGGGATGAGTCTGGTTCTGGTTCTGGGCTGGGGATGAGTCTGGTTCTGGTTCTGGGCTGGGGATGAGTCTGGTTCTGGTTCTGGGCTGGTGATGAGTCTGGTTCTGGGCTGGGGATAGGTCTGGTTCTGGTTCTGGGCTGGGGATGAGTCTGGTTCTGGTTCTGGGCTGGGGATAAGTCTGGTTCTGGGCTGGGGATGAGTCTTGTTCTGGTTCTGGGCTGGTGATGAGTCTGGTTCTGGTTCTGGGCTGGTGATGAGTCTGGTTCTGGGCTGGGGATAGGTCTGGTTCTGGGCTGGGGATAGGTCTGGTTCTGGGCTGGGGATAAGTCTGGTTCTGGTTCTGGTTCTGGGCTGGGGATAAGTCTGGTTCTGGGCTGGGGATAGGTCTGGTTCTGGGCTGGGGATAGGTCTGGTTCTGGGCTGGGGATAAGTCTGGTTCTGGTTCTGGTTCTGTGCTGGGGATAAGTCTGGTTCTGGGCTGGGGATAGGTCTGGTTCTGGGCTGGGGATAGGTCTGGTTCTGGGCTGGGGATAAGTCTGGTTCTGGTTCTGGTTCTGGGCTGGGGATAGGTCTGGTTCTGGTTCTGGGCTGGGGATAGGTGTGGTTCTGGTTCTGGGCTGGGGATAGGTGTGGTTCTGGTTCTGGGCTGGGGTTAGGTCTGGTTCTGGTTCTGGGCTGGGGATAGGTCTGGTTCTGGTTCTGGGCTGGGGTTAGGTGTGGTTCTGGTTCTGGGCTGCGGATAGGTGTGGTTCTGGTTCTGGGCTGGGGATAGGTCTGGTTCTGGTTCTGGGCTGGGGATAGGTCTGGTTCTGGTTCTGGGATGGGGATAAGTCTGGTTCTGGGCTGGGGTTAGGTCTGGTTCTGGTTCTGGGCTGGGGTTAGGTGTGGTTCTGGTTCTGGGCTGGGGTTAGGTGTGGTTCTGGTTCTGGGCTGGGGATAGGTCTGGTTCTGGTTCTGGGCTGGGGATAGGTCTGGTTCTGGTTCTGGGCTGGGGTTAGGTCTGGTTCTGGTTCTGGGCTGGGGTTAGGTCTGGTTCTGGTTTTGGGCTGGGGATAAGTCTGGTTCTGGGCTGGGGATAAGTCTGGTTCTGGTTCTGGGCTGGGGTTAGGTCTGGTTCTGGTTCTGGGCTGGGGATAGGTCTGGTTCTGGTTTTGGGCTGGGGATAAGTCTGGTTCTGGGCTGGGGATAGGTCTGGTTCTGGGCTGGGGATAGGTCTGGTTCTGGTTCTGGGCTGGGGTTAGGTCTGGTTCTGGGCTGGGGATAGGTCTGGTTCTGGTTCTGGGCTGGGGATAGGTCTGGTTCTGGTTCTGGGCTGGGGTTAGGTCTGGTTCTGGTTCTGGGCTGGGGTTAGGTCTGGTTCTGGTTTTGGGCTGGGGTTAGGTCTGGTTCTGGTTTTGGGCTGGGGTTAGGTCTGGTTCTGGTTCTGGGCTGGGGTTAGGTCTGGTTCTGGTTTTGGGCTGGGGTTAGGTCTGGTTCTGGTTTTGGGCTGGGGTTAGATCTGGTTCTGGTTCTGGGCTGGGGTTAGGTCTGGTTCTGGTTTTGGGCTGGGGTTAGGTCTGGTTCTGGTTTTGGGCTGGGGTTAGGTCTGGTTCTGGGCTGGGGATAGGTCTGGTTCTGGGCTGGGGATAGGTCTGGTTCTGTGCTGGGGATAAGTCTGGTTCTGGGCTGGGGATAGGTCTGGTTCTGGGCTGGGGATAGGTCTGGTTCTGGGCTGGGGATAAGTCTGGTTCTGGGCTGGGGATAGGTCTGGTTCTGGGCTGGGGATAAGTCTGGTTCTGGTTCTGGGCTGGGGATAGGTCTGGTTCTGGTTCTGGTTCTGGGCTGGGGATAAGTCTGGTTCTGCGCTGGGGATAGGTCTGGTTCTGGTTCTGGGCTGGGGATAGGTGTGGTTCTGGTTCTGGGCTGGGGATAGGTGTGGTTCTGGTTCTGGGCTGGGGTTAGGTCTGGTTCTGGTTCTGGGCTGGGGATAGGTCTGGTTCTGGTTCTGGGCTGGGGTTAGGTGTGGTTCTGGTTCTGGGCTGCGGATAGGTGTGGTTCTGGTTCTGGGCTGGGGATAGGTCTGGTTCTGGTTCTGGGCTGGGGATAGGTCTGGTTCTGGTTCTGGGATGGGGATAAGTCTGGTTCTGGGCTGGGGTTAGGTCTGGTTCTGGTTCTGGGCTGGGGTTAGGTGTGGTTCTGGTTCTGGGCTGGGGATAGGTCTGGTTCTGGTTCTGGGCTGGGGATAGGTCTGGTTCTGGTTCTGGGCTGGGGTTAGGTCTGGTTCTGGTTCTGGGCTGGGGTTAGGTCTGGTTCTGGTTTTGGGCTGGGGATAAGTCTGGTTCTGGGCTGGGGATAAGTCTGGTTCTGGTTCTGGGCTGGGGTTAGGTCTGGTTCTGGTTCTGGGCTGGGGATAGGTCTGGTTCTGGTTTTGGGCTGGGGATAAGTCTGGTTCTGGGCTGGGGATAGGTCTGGTTCTGGTTTTGGGCTGGGGATAAGTCTGGTTCTGGGCTGGGGATAGGTCTGGTTCTGGGCTGGGGATAGGTCTGGTTCTGGTTCTGGGCTGGGGTTAGGTCTGGTTCTGGGCTGGGGATAGGTCTGGTTCTGGTTCTGGGCTGGGGATAGGTCTGGTTCTGGTTCTGGGCTGGGGTTAGGTCTGGTTCTGGGCTGGGGTTAGGTCTGGTTCTGGGCTGGGGTTAGGTCTGGTTCTGGGCTGGGGTTAGGTCTGGTTCTGGTTTTGGGCTGGGGTTAGGTCTGGTTCTGGTTTTGGGCTGGGGTTAGGTCTGGTTCTGGTTCTGGGCTGGGGTTAGGTCTGGTTCTGGTTCTGGGCTGGGGATAGGTCTGGTTCTGGTTTTGGGCTGGGGTTAGGTCTGGTTCTGGTTTTGGGCTGGGGTTAGGTCTGGTTCTGGTTTTGGGCTGGGGTTAGGTCTGGTTCTGGTTCTGGGCTGGGGTTAGGTCTGGTTCTGGTTTTGGGCTGGGGTTAGGTCTGGTTCTGGTTTTGGGCTGGGGTCAGGTCTGGTTCTGGTTCTGGGCTGGGGTTAGGTCTGGTTCTGGTTTTGGGCTGGGGTTAGGTCTGGTTCTGGTTTTGGGCTGGGGTTAGGTCTGGTTCTGGTTCTGGGCTGGGGTTAGGTCTGGTTCTGGTTTTGGGCTGGGGTCAGGTCTGGTTCTGGTTCTGGGCTGGGGTTAGGTCTGGTTCTGGTTTTGGGCTGGGGTTAGGTCTGGTTCTGGTTTTGGGCTGGGGTTAGGTCTGGTTCTGGTTTTGGGCTGGGGTTAGGTCTGGTTCTGGTTTTGGGCTGGGGTTAGGTCTGGTTCTGGTTTTGGGCTGGGGTTAGGTCTGGTTCTGGTTTTGGGCTGGGGTTAGGTCTGGTTCTGGTTCTGGGCTGGGGTTAGGTCTGGTTCTGGTTTTGGGCTGGGGTTAGGTCTGGTTCTGGTTCTGGGCTGGGGTTAGGTCTGGTTCTGGTTTTGGGCTGGGGTTAGGTCTGGTTCTGGTTTTGGGCTGGGGTTAGGTCTGGTTCTGGTTCTGGGCTGGGGTTAGGTCTGGTTCTGGTTCTGGGCTGGGGTTAGGTCTGGTTCTGGTTCTGGGCTGGGGTTAGGTCTGGTTCTGGTTCTGGGCTGGGGTTAGGTCTGGTTCTGGTTCTGGGCTGGGGTTAGGTCTGGTTCTGGTTTTGGGCTGGGGTTAGGTCTGGTTCTGGTTCTGGGCTGGGGTTAGGTCTGGTTCTGGTTTTGGGCTGGGGTTAGGTCTGGTTCTGGTTTTGGGCTGGGGTTAGGTCTGGTTCTGGTTCTGGGCTGGGGTTAGGTCTGGTTCTGGTTTTGGGCTGGGGTTAGGTCTGGTTCTGGTTTTGGGCTGGGGTTAGGTCTGGTTCTGGTTCTGGGCTGGGGTTAGGTCTGGTTCTGGTTTTGGGCTGGGGTCAGGTCTGGTTCTGGTTTTGGGCTGGGGTTAGGTCTGGTTCTGGTTCTGGGCTGGGGTTAGGTCTGGTTCTGGTTTTGGGCTGGGGTTAGGTCTGGTTCTGGTTTTGGGCTGGGGTTAGGTCTGGTTCTGGTTCTGGGCTGGGGTTAGGTCTGGTTCTGGTTTTGGGCTGGGGTTAGTTCTGGTTCTGGGTAAACTGATTAATCCCAGTAAAGTGATGAGAATGAGGTGATAGGAACCGTCCTGCAGGACGCCGTTCCTCCAGGACCGGAGACGATGATGCGCTTCCTGCCCGTTTGACAGGAAACGGCGCTTTAACGACGTTTCGTCACCACGCTGTCAGAAGTTCCTTCATCCGAACCGCTCGGGTCGGATCAGGAACACTTCTAAGACACGGCAGCAGGCGTCTGATTCTGAGGTGTTGGAAGGAACCCCAAACTCCAAATATAGAAACATGGAAAGTTGAAATTATAAAAATGGCTGCATATGAAAAAATGTTACTGAGACTGAATGGTGGAAATGTAGCTATTAATGAACAATGGGAGAGTTTTATAGATTTTGTGTGCGCAAGAAATTGAAAAGTAAAATTGGGTTAATGTGAACTTATAAAGAATGTTATGTATGCTGAACACCCACCATCCAAATCAGACTGTTGGACCCTCTCAATTTTGCTTTAAACAATTTCTGATTGAATTTGCCTGCTGAAAGACCTGCCTTTTTTTTTTTTTTTTTTTTCCATTTTTATTTTATTATTATTTTTATTTTATATATTTTTTATTATTGTTATTGTTTTGAAAAGATAAAAGTTCAATAAAATGTGAATTACAAAAAAAAAAAAGACACGGCAGCAGGTCCTGCGGATCTGGACTGATTGAGACCACAGGTATGAAACCTCCGTCCTGGAGGGTCGCTATCCTGCAGCGTTTTGTTGTCTCCCGGCTCCAACACACCTGACTGAAACATATAAAAAAGTTGAGGAGAAGCTGTTGGATCCATGTGATCTGAATCAGGCGTGTTGGAGCAGATAAAACCTGTGGGACAGCGGCCCTACAGGACTGGAGTTTGGACGTTCCGGTCCTCGCTCTTCAGCGGCGGCCCGATGCATCGGTATGTTCTGTTAAGTTCTGCGTACCGTGGCGCTGGCTGCCCAGAGACACGAGGAAGCGATCTCCCAGTCTGGGGGGGAGATCAGAGGAGGTGATGACCACCGTGTCTGGACCCATGGCATGGAGAAGGTCCATGACCTGCAGGGGACGAAGCAGAGTGAGAATAAAGCAGAACCTGAAGCAGAGAAATCACAGCTTGTTTTCTTACCTCTACAGCATCTTTCTCTGAGCTGATGTTCTTTCCTGTCAACAATCTGAAACAAGGAAAAAATCATCAGTAATGTCAAACTCTTTATACATAATAAGACATAAATCACTAAAATATTCCAACAGTGTGTTCTCTTTCTGCTTCTAAAAACCAGCATGTTGTATGTTCACGTGTTCTCTCCGTGGAACATGCGTCTGTCTGCAACGGGACGCCGACATGCTAGGTGTCAAACTCCAGTCCTGGAGGGCCACTATCCTGCAGGTTTTTGTTGTCTCCATCCTCCAACACACCTCACCAACTGAGGAGAAGCTGCTGGACCCATTTGGTTTGTATCAGCTGTGTTGGTTGAGAGAAACAACAAAAACCTGCCGGATGCCGGCCCTCCAGGACTGGAGTTTGACACCCCAGTGCTACAGCAACGTGCCGCCACACGGAGGCAGCACCGGAACAAGGTGGAATATTCTGAGCTGTGGGCTGCACTCGGTTCTGAATAAACTTGTGTTATAAGCTGTTTGATCATTTATTATTAGTCCAGTCAGAATAATGCCGCTGAGTTCTGAAAATAAAAATAATTTCTGCTTATACCGTGGTACACTTTGGTTACTTTAAGGTATGTGAAAGTGCTCTACAAATAAAGTTTTGATTGATTTAGATTGAGCGTCCGGTTCTGGACCAGCCTGCCTGCAGTCCAGACTTCTCCCACTGAGACTGAGGCGCACTGCGAAGCGCTGAAGACCACATCAGAGACCCAGAACTGTTGAGCAGCTGGGGTCGTGCTGTCCTCCCAAACGCTGACTGAGCGTTTCAGGAAGAGGTGATGTGACGCGGTGCTAAACTTTATCCTGCTCCAGCTTCACTGGAACTGGCTGCAGATTTCACGTTATAAATAAACAAACAAAAAAAACAACAATAAAGTTTATCAGTTTGAACATTAAACATCTGGTCTTTGTGGATTCTACAGATAGTTTTTATGACCTTCACAGTCCCAGTCTGACTGGAAGTGAGGTTGCAGAATGAACCGACCTGCAGATAAAGAAGAAGGCCGAGAGAGGATGACGAGAGGAGCAACAGCTATATTTTTAATGTTAGATAACATGATGAGTGTTGTTACACAAAGATGGTCTGTGCTAATATTCTGCTTCCCAGTTATATAAAAAGTGTCCTGTTGGAGGTAAAATATCCTCATCAGAGGGATGAAACACTCACTCAGCCTCAAACTGGTTGGGAGTGATAATGTCGGCAACGGGAACCACCTTGTTCTTGTAGACCGGATAAAGATTCTGAGGAACATACTGCAGAAAGAGACAGGTTACAATAAACACACTACATTTAAAAAGAGCTGCAGTGATGTCCCACATCAGTCATTTATCATCTGTTTTTATGGGTCATGGAACGCGGCGAGTCGGTGCATCCGGTCAAACACGACACCGCCTCCCACACATACAGATAACTGGTGATAAAAGTCGTCTTTAATCTCACCATAGATCCATGATCACCAAGGACGGGGTCACACACTGCAAAGACAAACACACAGTCAGAGTCAGACAGCTGATGAAATAAGACACACATAAACACACAAGATAAAAACCACATCCAGTCAGCAGAGAGGAGGAGAGATCTTCTCAGAAACAGAAAACTGGATGTCGTCGTGTTCTGCAGCCGGAATAACCACACCGCATCGGCTACACGTGACCTGGTCACATGATCTCCTCCGTGGGTTGTCGCTCTACAACCAGAAATGGCTTCTCAGGTTTTTATTTATGTTAGAATTAAATATAAAATTTAGGACCTGGTGAGGTAAAACATCTAATATTGCACTCTTCAAGTCTCGTCAGGAAGTGTAAAATTAAAAATACTTTATTAATCCTGAAAGGGAAATTAAAGAAACTTTCTGACTTTAAAATTTGATCAAATCCTTCAAAATAATGGTTTAAATCAGGATAGAGTAGGTCTACATAAAGCCAGTAAGACCTTAGGCCTCTTCACATGACACTGCAGGAACGGCGTAACCTTTCCTCGACCCAAACGCTCGTCCAATCAGAACCGTGGAGCAATGTTCAGCCACACGGAGCGCAGCACATTCTGTCCTCAACGAGAGGGAAGCGGTAGAATCTGCACGCCACTGCTGGTTGTTTATTATGTGGAGCTGTGGCTGTAGAGCTGCGCTGCCTCTGCCATCGTCGTGTCTACAGGCAAAGCAGCAACAGCTATGAGACGAGTGAAACTGACTGGTGCAACAAGAGATAAATAATCCTCCGTTCTCCGTCTACACAGAGCTGATGACTGGAAATCCCAGGAGGTAGTTGGTTAAAGGGACATTGTGTCATCTAACGCTGGAGTCGTGTATCAGCCCGCCGCCGCGCCGCCACATCAGGCCGCCGCCTGGAGACAACCTGAGACTGTGCTAGACGGCTGGTCGAGGCTCTGCAGCATCACCAGACACATCCCCTCCTCTGGTCTGTTAAGACTTTATGAGCTCTGAATGCAGGAAGTGAACAAACCATCTCCACTCTGACCGGATTACTTTGTGCACAACGAACTGTTGTTTGAAGCCTACTGTAAATATAACTCGTCATACTGTGAAAATACTACGCTCGCTGCAGCTACCCTCTTTGTTTTTAAACACGGGAGCTGTAGATCTTCTGTCAGCGTTAATGTTTCAGGCGATTACGACACAAACGGTTGTTATAAAAGCGCTAAAACTATTCTAAGTTATGATCCTCTGAACTAAACAATATGTTTTCGTCCCGATTCAACTGCATTCAGATTTTTTTGGGTTTGATTTGATTTAAATTATGTTTCTCACGATTCTTCAATCCTGATGATTTTTGTAGACTAAAAACAAAAAAAATGTAAAAACTTTGTTTTCTCGTCATTTTTCTTAATTTCAGTCTGGAAAAAACAAGACAGCAGCCAGACCGTCGTTCTGCTGCTGTAATGTCCCGATAGACAAGTAGAAAGATCAATAAAAACAATAAAAATGACAGAACTTTTATTATGGATTATTTTATTTATTTGGGGGGGGAAAAAAATTTTTTTTAACAAAAAAATCTATTTTAAAATATTGAAGCAAAAAATCCTGATATTTGATGTTTTTCAATTCGATTTCCCACCGTGTCAGGCTGAACTATGTACTAGTTAATCAGATGATGATTTTATATTCTGATGTACGAAGATGTTCAGAGCTCGTCGTCATGTGATTCAGCGCCGGCGTTCAGAGGAAGACAGACGGAGAACCTTGTATTGTTTTCCTCTTTCTGGCGAGGGTGGAAACGGACTTTTATAAACAGCTGCAGGGATTTTCCTGCTTTCCGGGGAAGTAAAGCTAGTTTCACGAGAAGAGGGAACCTCGTTCTTGTTCGTTCCGATTCTTCCTCCGCAGGACGCATCGCTGCAACAGGGCGGAGTTGTGTGCGGGATGGCGTCCTTTAAAAATCACGTTTGATGCTTTTTCCTACTTTCCTGCCACCTCCATCAGCTGTTCTGTAAAAGCTGTAAAACAATCCGTTCATCCTGCAACTTTTCGCTTCATGCGTTTCCGTGTTAACCACGCCCACCTCAGAAGTCCGACCAATTACATGATACTTCTTGGAACCCCACGAGGAGAAAGTTCTGATGTGTTGACCAGCCGCCAGACGTCCCCAACAACGTCCACAAGGACCAAACGACACCAGAAAGAAGTTCTGGCTTCTCGGGACGAACAGGTTAAGCCTTTCCATCCCTGCCGTTTGTCCCTCACCGGCAGCCGTAGTTTCACGACGGCAGACTGCTTCCCGATCCCAAACCTTTAAATGCTGGTGTATGAGCACGTGTCAGGCTATTATCGGAGGTCATGAAACATGGATGATGATAACACGTATAGAAAAGGCGAGGAGTAGAGAAAACGTGGAAATAACCCTTTAATCATCACGTTTCTGAGACATGAAAGTTTTCAGTCTATCATATCGTACTCCAAAACAAGCGGTTGTCTCTTTCCAGGTGGATTTTTTCAGCTCACACCACCTGTCAGAGAGCATCTTCCAGCTTTTATTGATGAGTAATCAGTTGTTTATAGCTCGTAAAAATATCGATTTCTGACTCCTAAATGAAACGATTGCTCACCATAAACCAGGTTGGGGTTGGCTCTTTTTAGCTCCTGAACGATGTCCACCACCATCTCTAAGAAAGACGTGTCTCTGGTGTACCCTGCACACACACACACACACACATTCATAAAACAAATTAATAAATAAAAATTCAGAAAGTCAAGGGGATCATTATATCTATAAAGCTTCCCTTGGCAAAGAAAATTTGCTCAGCATCACCCAGACCATCATTCTGCTGCCTAAATGCTGGACAAGACACAAAAAAAAAAAAAAAAAAAAAAAAAAAAGAATAAAAATATCTTTTAGATGATTTATGACAAGCCAAGCAAGAATAAAGCAGAACAATCATTTAAATCACATAAAGAAATAAAATTTTCCCAAAAGCAGCATCGAAGTTAAAAGTAGTGAAAACAAACATGAAATATGAATGTTTAATTAAAGATAAGTCAAATGTAACACGAGAATAAAAGAGGAGAACTTTTACTCTGCGTATCGTCTACAACGACGTGCGCTATAAACCCACCTGTTAAAACGTAGTCATAGTGATGCACGTTGTTCAGCTTGATTCCTTCATAAAGGACGTGGAGCTCGTCTGCCGTCAACACCTGGCCCTTCCAATGAGAATAACCTGCAGGAAGCAGAGGAGACATGACGTTACGTTGCTGATTCACACCCTGAATCCTTCGCCAGCAACACAAACCAAATGGGAACCATTGGCCCAGCCGATGATGACAAAGGGTCAGATAATGTGTCGGCTCAGTAAGGAGAAGAAACGGCTCGTATCTGAGAGGAAATGAGATTAAAGACTAACTTAAAGAGTGAAAAAAAGAAAGGTTGCATGGGGTCAAAGAGAAGCAGTCAGACTGGATGTAGGTCATTTTCAGCCATGAATCACTAAATACCTCCACCAAGGAGGTCATGTTTTTACCGACGTTTATCTGTTTGTGTTCGACAGAACTCAAAGTTCTGGACGGATTTTCATGAAATATTCAGGACGTGTTGGAAAGATGAAAAGAAAGAACTGGTTTAATGTTGGTGCTGATCTGGATCACCATTTGGATCCAGAACTCTTTAAAGGTCTCGGTGGAGTGTTTTGCTTCAGGTGGAATGAATCATAAACGTGGTATGTTTGCTTGAGTTTTGCTCTTCTTTAATCACACCAAGTGGTGTAGTAATATGCATCGCTGGAACGCCTGATACGCAATCTCTACAACGAGGTATAACTAGTGGGGAGAGAGCTTCTGTGGAAAGAGCCACACAGCTTAAAAAAAAAATAAAATAAAAAAATAAAAGGGGGGGGGTTACGACGTCTGAGCACAGCATGACCCAGAGGTGACTCCAGTCTGGTTCCAGGCCTCGTCACCAGCTAGGCTGGTCACCTTGGTTCCAGGTCAGTTTTTACTTTCAGGGTGGGATTCACCAAACCCCCCTCCCATAGAAGTGTCTGGTTTCTCATCAATCTTAATACGCACCTCGTTCCTCATCCGGGACCTGGTGCAGGTCTGCCAGCGGGGTTGTGTCGTCAGGGTTTCTGCAGGTTTTTCTAGGTTAAAATGAGGTCTTTTTGAGACCACTCAGTTCAGAATGTAATGCTATTTCACAGCCACACTGACTCTCACTGCGACTGCGAGACGTTTCTTCCCATCAGCAGTGACGGACTACACTGACCTGCTGGTGGATGTAAACACACATCAATGGCAACGGTGTTTAATATCTATAACCCTTCAGCACTTCAGGCTGGGGTGAACCCTAATGTGGAGGTCGGCTTCAGTTGATGCTCCTGCTGAAATTCTCACTGCACAATGGCGCCTGCTGGGGATGAACCAGACTGTATATAAAAGATGGGCGGAGCCTCCGTGACGTCACCCGTAGGTTTCTGAAGAGCTGAATTGAAGCTCGGTGGGCGGTTCCTACCATCACCATCTTGGCAGGGGCATGCGCGTCATCTCATCCAGAAAATACAAATATGGGCAAAGAGGTGGAGCTGAGAGGGGGGCTGTGAGCGTCATGGTGGATGATTGACATCGAGCGAACTCCGAGCTCTCTGTAGCTAAGAGCTAACCGAGCTAACCCGGAGCTAACAGGAGCTAACCAGCTAACGGAGGTAAGCGGGCTAAAGCTAAGTCACGTTGTTAACCAGCTAAAAACCGCGGCTGTTCTACGTTCTTCTGACTTGAAGTGGGAGATTGGGTACCTGTCAATCAAAAGGACACGCCCCTAAATATGGTTCCAGTTGGCTGTTCTGCTTGTACAAGGTGCATTAAGTGGTTCCTCCATCCGGGTCAAACAGGGTGAGATTTACCCCTCGGTGAGTCCAACCAACTTCTCCAGTCACCATCTCGTAGCTTCTTTCACATGTAAATAAAGGACAAAAAGCCTTGATGTTCCGGGTGGCTTTTATGTCCCCGTCTCACTTCACAGCCGTGTTTCTATTCTTAAGTTATAAAATAAAATAATGATTTTTGAACATTTCTGAATCATGATGGAATCGGCACGTGTTGCATTGAGATGCATGGATTAAACAGTGAGCTGGCTCAGTCTTACACAACACAGTGTACAGCTTAAGGCCAACATCATTTCAGGCCTTCCATGTAGAATTTAACTCCAAAGCTGTCAAATCTAAGGACTACTTAAAGCATTAAATGTAGATTTGCAAACTGAAGACTTAAGACCCCGCAGGAACCCTGGTGGGTGATTCCTCCTTCCCAAACTCTGGAAATACTGCGTGATGGTCCTGGCTCTGTTCAGGAGAACGCCGTCGCCCTGGTCTGGAGGCGGGAGTCTCTGCAGATATGGACCCACCGCTGCTGCAGGATCTCATCCTAATATGTCGACCAATCAGGTGGCAGTATCTATGACTAAAAATAAGAGTGAAGAATATTGCGGGGTGTGGGGGGGGGGCACATTTTACCGGCATGTTTAACAGTTTTACTCATTCTGTATAAGCACAATCCTTTTAAGTTCTACTTTGTCATAAAGGTGACTAATCAGGCTTTTCAACGATATGTTACGCGACACCAGCTGCTGTTCGTCTGCATCACCTGCAGAGAAGAAATCTCTGGAATCATGAATGACCTGCAGCTGGCAGGCAGGCATTTCCTCCACACACAGGAGCTTTCATCAGGTAAACTACAGTTTGGTGTTTATGCACCCAGAAGGATGACCATGCTTTTGTCACATGGTCAGGTCGGAGCTCCATGCAACAGAGAAATTACAGTAGAAATAAAATAAAATATAAAATCAGATCTATGACGAGGTTTAAACCTGCGCCGTTCATCACCATCGATCACCTGATTCATCAGGAATATTCATGTGGATATAATCTTTTAGATTTAAGGGTCAGACATCAGTCATGATGGATCAGGTCAGGATAAAAGCTACGTGTGTGTGTGTGTGTGTGTGTGTGTGTGTGTGTGTGTGTGTGTGTGTGTGTGTATGAGCAAACTGCAGACGTACATATGCGAGTTTGGCCAGTAGTGCATGTTTGTCTGCATGTGACATGTCTGCTGCAGGCCGATGATGTCGCAGCTCCAGGTGAGTCACAGCCAGGTCACGTGGTGGTGGGGGGGATCTGGTTGCTAAGCAACAAGCAGGGAGAAAGCCAAAGGGGTTGAGAAGGAGAGATGAACATTCAGAGCGGCGCTGTGTGAAGGCGGGCGAACAGATAAGAGCTCCTTCTGTCGTCATCGCACGCTGCTGTCGCAATCCCGACGCCTGCTGCTGTTTAATGCTGCATCGTGTCACTTCTCCGGCCCCCCCTCGTCCTCCTTGCCGTCATCCGCTGTCTCTGATTCCCTCCTCTTCCCTCCTTTCACAACCTCCAACTCTCCAGCCACTCTGTTCCCCTCAGATGCAAACATCTATTTCAATATGTCACACCAGATTACATCCTCTCCTCCAAGAAATTGCAAATCATGGTTTCCAATTCGCAAGATGCGATTAAGTTTGCACTCCAGTCTCTGGCATTTTCATGTTAAGGTCACCCAAATCAATTCAGGCCCTTGTATTTTACAACTAGCTCATCACTCTGTCATTTTCAAGCCTTTCCAGGCTTCGTTAACGGGTTTAATTTGTTTTTAAGGCCATAAGCTGAATTGTTTTAGACAGAAAACAAAGAAGAGATTCCTGACTGCATGAATCAGCTTTAAATACAGAAGATTTAAGAACAAATGATGCTATGCAAACTGTCAGAGGACATAAATAAATCAGGGATGACAAATGCTGTGCAGCATCAACAGCAGTAAAACAGTTTTAAATGAACCTTTTAAAGCAGAGGTGTCCAGCTCCGGTCCTCGAGGGCCAGAATCCTGCAGGTTTTCTATGTATCCCTGCTCAGACACACCTGATTCAAATTAATTAGTAGTAGAGCTTAATCAGTTGTGCACGTCATTGGCTGTTTGATCCATTTAGTGGAAGCTAGATGTGTTGGAACAGGAGTACATGGGAAACCTGCAGGACAGCGGCCCTCGAGGACAGACTTTGGACACCCCTGTTTTAAAGGGATAAAAGTCGGTGAAAGGACTGATTATGGGTCAAATCGAAGCCTCTATGATGACAGGGAGGAAATCTCCTGGTGGGTTTTACTGCATGTCAGTGTGTAAAACTGAGACAAGCTTAAATCAGATGTTTAAACATGTTTAACACACCCCCTTAGTAATCCATGCAAACATCACTCGTGCAGGCTTGTAAGTCATCCAGGAGTGTTACCGCACTGTGTTTTCTCACTGAACGCAGATTTGGGTAAAAAGTCTTACAAGCAGATCTGAAGGTGAAGATAAGAAATGATTAGAGATTGTTAATTCTAACTTTCCCAAGAACAAATCACCTTTAATCCCAGTTTGGTCGGGTGGGAATATATAGAAGCTGTGAAGCAGGGGGTGTGCTGGGCTCCAGTTCACATTTCTACAAATGTACGTCTCTTTCCAATGTATCCATGTTCAGACATTTCAGTATGGAGCAGAGGCATACGGAGCTCCACACAGCAAAGGAACTGCCTCCACATGAACCCTGCATTAACAACACAGGGTGCAGCATTAATTTCACGGCTAGCAGACGTCATGGCTGGCAGAGGTGATGGCCAGTGGACATCATGGCGAGCAACAGTTTTATGGAGACACCGAGGTTGAAGAGGCTCCTCCCTCGTTAAATTGTCCTATTTAGGAGAACTTCGGCTCCCAGCGAAGTACAAAAATGGACAAAAGCAAGCAGACAAGGTAACAGCGGGCTGTTGTTCTTTTCTCAAGTTTTGCTGGAGAACTATTCCCCTTATCTTGCTGCAAAATTATCTTAAAATGTCTCATTCAGGACCTGCGGCCACATGCCTTGGACACTCGGGTGAAGAGGGGGGCGGAGCTTCAACTGATCACCACCTGGTGGTGAGTTGGCTCATATGGTGGGGGAGGAAGCCGGTCAGATCTGGCAGGCCCAAACGTGTTGTGAGGGTCTGCTGGGAACGTCTGGCTGAGTCCCCCGTCAGAGCGAGCTTCAACTCCCACCTTCAGCAGAGCTTCAACCACGTCCCGAGTGAGGCGGGGGACATTGAGTCCGAATGGACTGTGTTCCATGCCTCTATTGCTGAGGCGGCAGCCGGAGCTGTGGCTGTAAGGTCGTTGGTGCCTGTCGTGGCGGTAATCCCAGGACTCGGTGGTGGACACCAGCAGTGAGGGATGCCGTCAAGATGAAGAAGGAGTCCTATCGGGCCTTCTTGGCCTGTGGTACTCTGGAGGCAGCTGATGGGTACCGGTGGGCTAAGCGGCATGCGGCTTCGCCTGTTGCCGAGGCAAAAACTCGGGCATGGGAGGAGTTCGACGAGGCCATGGAGAAAGACTTCCGGACGGCTTCGAGGAGATTCTGGTCCACCATCCGGCGGCTCAGGAGGGGGAAGCAGTGCTCCGTCAACACTGTGTACAGTGGAGGTGGGGAGCTGCTGACCTCAACTCGGGACGTTGTGGGTCGGTGGAAGGAATACTTCAAAGACCTCCTCAATCCTACCAACACGTCTTCCGATGAGGGAGCAGAGCTGGTGGACTCAGGGGTGGACTCTCCTATCTCTGGGGCTGAAGTCGCTGAGGTGGTCAAAAAGCTCCTTGGCGGCAAGGCCCCGGGGGTGGATGAGATCCGCCCGGAGTTCCTTAAGGCTCTGGATGCTGTGGGGCTGTCCTGGCTGACACGCCTCTGCAGCATCGCGTGGACATCGGGGGCAGTACCGCTGGACTGGCAGACTGGGGTGGTGGTCCCCCTTTTTAAGAAGGGGGACCGGAGGGTGTGTTCCAATTACAGGTGAATCACACTCCTCAGCCTCCCTGGTAAGGTCTATTCAGGGGTCCTGGAGAGGAGGGTTACCAGAACCTGCCTACACAGCAGCACTCTTCTTTCACTACACCTGTAATTATCTGAAACATTACAACAGGTTATTTCTGCCATGTTTAAGCTCCATGTTATCCATCTAGGAAAGAAATGAAAGAGAAAACCAACATCTAAACTGGTTGCAAACGTAGAAACTCTGACAAATAAGACGTAAACAGTTTCCTGCTCGTTAGGAAGTTAAATTAAAAGTTAACGCAGCGTGTTAAACACTATAAAGGCTTTTTTCTGTCTCTTTTTAGGAATGTCAGTTTTGAGTCATAAAACAGGATTAGACATTAAGTGTCTTATGATAAGCATGTAAAGCAGTTTTAATAAAAACGTGTTTTTGTCAGAACTTGTTGATGTCTGAATACTTCTGGTATCATCTGACCAAACAGCTGAACAAATGGTTTGTTTTCACAGCGCTCAGCTGGATCATTCTTTTAGCTGGGATCAGCTGGGGCCACCCTTCATTACAAGACGGTTCAGATTATTCACTCATGGGACAGTAGAGGAAATTATAACAGAAGTGACTGAGAGGGATGATACAGAGAAACCACAATATACACCACCAGAATAAGTCTCCAGGAAATAAAATCATCTGTGCTACTAATCACTTTGAAAGATTTGACATTTATCTTAAAATTCAAAACATTTTCAAAGTATATAAATAGCAATAGCAATTCGATCCTTTAATATACATTTAAGTAGCTATAAGGTTGCTGAATGATCTTATTCAATTTTAAAACAAACCTTTGGACAAAGCTGAGTTATCTTTTTCATGTGTTTTTAAACATTTTCTGAGTGACTAACCTGCTTCATGAGATTCAGGAAAACAACGTTGCTGCAGTAAAAAGACAATTAAAGCGTCTCTCCACGCCGTTCTGGGGCTTTGTGAGGGTAATGGATACTGAAGAGCTCCCAAAAGGATCCAGTTTAACATTACAGGAAGAGTGAAGTGATGTTACAGCCAGCAGGTGGTTGGTAGAGGAGTCACAAACAGGCTGTCTGGTTGCATCAGATCTCTGGCTTCACTGTCACTCCGCTCATCTGTTTTAAAGGTTTTGTGGTTTTTATACTGAGAATATTCCAGGGTTAATCTGGAACCAGATGCAGCCGTCACAATTCAAGTGAATTAGGATGCTGAGTTCCACCAGCTGGTCACATGTTCATCTGAAAACAGGGTTTCCATCAGACCTTATTTCCATATATTTCCATATGGACACATCTGGAAAACCACCACATAAGATCTCTTTACTTCTAATATTTCTAACAGGTGGAGATTTTACTTCCCACAAAGACTGAATGAATGCTGTAAAAAGCTCTTCTTCTGCTTTTAGCCTTGATTTGTCAAACCGAGTTAGGGTGCACTTGGTCCGCTTGGGGACTGGGTCCGGTTGGAGACTCGGTCCGGTTGGAGACTCGGTCCGGTTGGAGACTCGGTCCGGTTGGAGACTCGGTCCGACTGGGGACTGGGTCCGCTTGGGGACTGGGTCCGCTTGGGGACTGGGTCCGCTTGGGGACTGGGTCCAGCTGTAGGGGGGTGTATCCATGCGGATCGTGTTCACGCTGCACTTTGGTGAAACCAGCCAAACCATTAGAATAATATCTCCCCTTTCCCACCAGAGGTGGCGCTGCACTAGTATTTAGCAGAAGAGAGGACCAGACCGGCGTGAAGAAGAAAACTCTGTTTCCTCCACCTGCCAGTTAAACATGGAGACCAAACTATGGCTGTTTTGGGTTTTTATTGTGTCTTATGCAAGTATCCTGCAGAAATCCACTGCAACAATGGACGCAGTATGAACACCAGACGAGGCAGAGGACCCTTAACGCCATCGCTATGGATTTACCCACAATGCAACGCTACACCACATGCAGGAAGGGACTTGGTTTGTAGTCCGCTTCCTGTATTTGGTCTGCTTGAAACGGACCGAGACCTGCGTTTGTAGGCGGACCGAGTCGCTTCTTTGGTCCAGATCAGAATTTGGCACGCTCACATTTCCCCAAACGAAGCGACTTTCCGAGCAAACTGACTCGGATCAAACCGGCTGACGCGGATATGAGCTTAAACTAAATCCAGGTTTAATGACCAAACATCAAAAGTATACTCCACATGATCAAAAATTTACTCAATAACATCCATCAATCAGACTCTGACTTTGTTTTTAAGCATTTCTGTTGAAAGAAAATCTCCAAAACAAGAGGTTCATTTGTGACGATCAACAGCAGCTTCTGTGACAAAAGATTTTTTTTTATCCTGGTTCCAAAATAAAATTGTTCAATGCAGTCTTTCAGTATCCAGGAAGGTAAAATGATCAGTTTTCATTGGCTGAGCGTCAGTGATGGTAAACCAAGGTTTAAGTGTTAAACCAGTGAAGCATCGTTCAGATAATTACTTATGAGTCCGAAGTGGACTGTCCTCAGGGCGTCTAGTTCAGAGTGAGACCTCCAGGATGGAAAATGTCCAAACACTGAGTGATTTCATCCCCCTGCAGCCACGTCTCTGTTGTCTGCTGACATCCTGAAAAACACCTGATTCACTCCTCTGTAGAGCGAGGTAGCTGCTTCGGCAGCAAGCCTCTCTGTTAACACTCGCTAAAGCCTCATCACGACATGAGAGGCTCTGACTGACTCATGCACACCCACTCCAACTCAAACACAAAGACTGCAGGCTGCAGCAGCCAGGCTTACTGTACCTGTGTGGTTGGAAAACTGCACCGAGTTGATGGAGTCCACCTCAAACCCTAAAACCTGGACACAGAAGACACATAGAGGACAAAAAGAGGTCAGTAAACACAACGGAAAGCATTTTCAGCGTTATCTGGAGTAGCTTTTCTGTCCGTTTCATGAACAAAAATCCAAAATTCACTCATTTTAGCCCGATTTTCCAACTCTTTCTGATAAATATCTGTGTTTTTAGCCACTACTTCATGGTGTAAAGATATTTATACCTAAGTACAGGTGTCTGCTGCAAACAGGAAGCCTAAAGTCAGCTGACAGTTAGCTAACAGGACAGAAAACCTACATATCAGCTGAAAAACACAGCAGGTGCATGAAACACCAAACAGTGTATCAGTTTGGTGAATAATAATACGATACTATTTTAATTTGATTCAGGTGTCGGGATATCGCAGGTTGATTTCATCACATAGAAAACAAAAAACAACTAAAATATTAAAATCTTGTTTTATTCCTGAGCTTAATCAGATATTTAAATAAAAAACAATCTGTCATTTGAAGAAAAATAGACTGAGCATCTTTATCCTGTCTCTACTCTGCGCGCTCACTAGACAGTAAAAGTTAACTTTTGTCTCTTTCTTTGCGTTCCTTCTTGGCCTCATATTAAAATCCTTTTTTTTTCAGATTATGTTTTAATTTTTCCTGAATTCTGGTCAATTTTACTGTGAAGGTTTATCTTGTCTTTTGCTACTAAATCATCCATGATTTACATTCTAAAGCGTGTTGACATCACACGATGCTCCAGGCTGCAAAAAGTCTTCAATGCTGAATGGCAGGTAGTCAGTGTTGGGCGATACAACCAAATCTCATCTCCCAATGTCGCTCATTTTATCTCCCCATAACGATACATAACCATATAAACTGTGTAATGTTGTGTCAGTCATCAGTTATGTATCAGGTGTTGCTAGGCAACAGCAGCAGGGATCTCCTTCCATCTGGGGGAACTATGGCCGTATGACGTTCCACAGGTAAAAACCTGCTGCAGCGTCTGGAGTTTATTCTGAGCTTTCTCCTCCACTAGACGCTGCTTTTATTGACTCTATTCTTTATTCTTTATCCTGATTCCTGCAGGTGATGAAATGAGTTAGTTGTGTCGGAGTCCGTTGTTGGGACTGTGAGCTGGTCTGTTGTCGGTTCCACGTCGCTCCTTTCATATCCAAACCGCATCCAGACAGAAATTTCCCTCTTTTAGGAACAAGCTCATCAGTTTGGGTTGGCTGCTCATCTTTTAGAGAATTATCCTCTGAAACACGTCTGCTGCCGTCTTCCTACATGTTTATGTATCGCAGCGTGATGTAAAGCGTGTCTTCATGTAAAATACTGCAGTAAAGCAGCCTATCATGGCGTAAACGACAGAGCCTCATATGAAAGGACATTTTCTATTGTCCAGATGCTATATATCGTTTATATTACCCAGCCCTACAGGTAGTCGCTGTTGGTTGTCGGCCTTGCCGTTTACATACAGGGATTTCTCCAGATTCTCTCAATCTTTTAATGATATTTTCGGCTATAAGTGATGAAATCACTAAATTCTTGAAGTTGTACACTGAAAATAATTCCTAAACTGTTGGACTAGGTGTTTACGCAGTAGTTCACAAAGTGGTGACCCTTGCCTCATCGTTGCTTGTGAACAACAGAGCCCGTTGGGGATGTTCCTTTTATACCCAATCATGACACCCACATGTCTCCAGTGAACCTGTTCACCTGTGGAATGACCTCCGCAGGTGTTTCTAAGCATTCCTCAGCTTTCCCGTCTTTTAGTTCTCCTGTTCCAGCTGTACTGGATCATGTTGCAGGTATTGTATTTAAAATGACTGAATATTAAAAAATAAAAAAACGTGACATTTATCAGTTTGGATAAAAGTAGTTTCCATCTTATGTTTTCTGCAACATCCCAAGCCGAGTGAGAAGCTGAGTTTTCAGGTTGTTAACTTAGAAATAAAACCCAGTTCTGACTGGATCCTCCACTCAATCTGTCGCAGAGATAAAAACATCCTCTCAGTTTAACCTTGGCTTTATAAACAAACTTGACGTCCTCTCACTCCATCTTAAATAAACCACCAGAGAAGCAAACACACGTCTCGTGCACACGTGCAGTTGGCCGTTATCTGAATGGCTTAATTTAATTGGACGAGAGCAGGCAGAGTGAAGCGCTCTGTTCTTTTCAACTGACTTTCAGAAAGAAGTACGGCCGATTACCCAGAAGAAAGGAGGAGATGTTAATGCTGACCTTGGAGGAATGCTCCTGAGAGTATGGTGAGTGTGTGCTGTACTTTCTGGAAGGTGAACTGGTCTGTTTGTGTCATTAGATTCAGAAAATCTGCCTGAGATGCATTGTTGTGGTCAGGATGACGATTTTTTTTTTTAGTCTTTAGGATTTTCTGTTGGGAATTCCTTAATTAGCAAAGAGGTCGGAGTCTTAAGCTCCTTTTCCAGACAGGAGAGGCTGCATGTGAGAATGAAAATGAGTTTACTCAGACAGTTTCTATGTAATAACTCTGGAAACTGACCATGAATACAGCAGGTTATCCTTTATAGCAGGACAACCATGAGGCCATGCTTGGCCCCAAAGTGCCACAGAAAACTTTCAGTGTTGTACCTGTGGACCGTCAAGGTCACACGGGACAGCATAAGTTAACAAGAAAAATTATGGTTATCCATGAAAAGTTCAGTTACAAGCCGCTGTGGAGGTAATGTGTCGGTTAGCTGTTCAACATGCTGCAATAAGCATAAAAAGACACTCAGCTGAACCAATCAGAACCTCCGGCAGTTAAAAGTGAAGCCAGAAGTTGCAGTTCCCCCTTCATCCACTAGGGGCTCCAAAACAGAGCAAATCCCCATAGACTCCCATGTTAAAAAGACCAACTTCACAGCAGAAATAAACATGTTTACAGCAGGAATAAACATGTTCACAGCAGAAATAAACATGTTCACAGCAGGAATAAACATGTTCACAGCAGAAATAAACATGTTTACAGCAGAAATAAACATGTTTACAGCAGAAATAAACATGTTTAAGATCAATTATTTCTCAATATTGCACATATTTAGGGGCGTGTCATTTTGATTGACAGGTACCCGATCTCCCGCTTCAAGTAAGAAGAACGTAGAACAACCGCGGTTGCTTTTCTTTCTTATTCTTACCCTCATTGTCCAATTAATGCAGAGAAGCCACTTTATTACGTCTCCGACTATTTTCAAACTTCGAAAGTTTGGGAACCTCTGCTCTACAGGAACTCTAAACCACTCGAGCCACCTCTGGAGGTCTCTCAAACATCGGGAGGAGAAGTGATTCTCGGCTTTTCAGTCACACTAAATACCACTAATCAGCACTTTGGACCAACATGTCCCTCACGCAGGTGTCAAACTCCAGTCCTCGAGGTATCCAGCAGGTTTTGATGTTTACCTCCACCAACACAGCTGATTCAAATCAAATGGATCCAGCAGCTTCTTGTCAACCTGCTTATGAATTTCAGTCAGGTGTGTTGGAGCATGGAAACCACAAAAACCTGCAGGGTAGTGGCTCTTGAGGACTGGAGTCTGACACCTGTGAGGATAACCGATAAATACAGCTCCTGATCAGTAATGTGGCGATATGCAGATATGGTTCCCTTCAGTCAATGAAAGAAAAACTCACAATGGTCACAGAAATAACTGGAATCTGGCAAAGTAATAAAATAAAAATCCTATGATATGTAACTAATTAAAATCAGATGTTGCTTTTCAACCAGACTTCAACAGAATTCTATAAAAAATAAACTCATGAAACAGTTCTGGACAAACACGCAACATTCGGCCATTAAACTGAGCCGCATCGATCCTTTTCCACTTCTGATCAGATATCTGTAGTTCGGTATCGGCTGATAAGTCGATACCAATCCAGACAGGTCATCGTGTAGCCGTCCAATGAAAACTCAAAGAATCCTCATAAATAAAGAGGATAAAGTGGTTTCTGGTGGATTTGGTTAGCCGACGTGACAAAGCGCCTACATGCAGAAAAAACTTGTTTAATAGAGTGAAATAAATAAAACTGGGGTGTTTTACAGTTATCTAGTAAAGGCAGACACCACTTCCTTCCTCTGGTGGAGTCCCTCCACTATCTCCTCGACATTCCCATTTGGTGGAACGCATGAAGAAGCCTCTGACTGAACATGCTGGGCTGTTTTGTGTAGAGAATAAGAAAAATTGTTCATTATTTTCAGCAGCTTGTGTAGTTATTTTCTTTGGACATTCAGATCCAGAGACGTTCTAGAAAAATTAAACACGTTTCCCATATACTGATTTAAACCTCTGTGTTTACCTTTTTCTTTTCTTAAAATAAAATAAAACCTCGGTGTTTACCTTTTTCTTTTCTTATAATAAAATAAAACCTCGGTGTTTACCTTTTTCTTTTCTTAAAATAAATTTTAAAAAACTGCTTACCTTTTTCTTTTCTTATAATAAACAATAAAACCTCTGTTTACCTTTTTCTTTTCTAAAAATAAATAAATATATAAATAAATAAAATGAAATGGCTTAACTTTTTTCTTTTTTTCTTATAAGATAAAACTGCTTACTTTTTTCTTTTTCATTTTAAAATAAATAAAATAAAAAACTGTTTACCTTTCTTTTTTTTCTAAAAATAAATGAAAAAAACCTGTGTTCACCTTTTTCTTAAAATAAATAAAAATGGTTTTTCTTATAAAGAAAACTGCTTACTTTTTTATCTTTTCTTCTTAAAATAAATTAAGTTTAAAAAAAACTACCTTTTTTTCTTTTTCTTCTTAAAATAAATAAAATTAAAAAATCTGTGTTTACCTTCTCTTTTTTTTCTTCTTCAAAAAATAGATTAATAAATAACCCTCTGTATTTACAGATTACTACTCTCTCTCTCTCTGTTCAGATCCTCAGATCGCTGGCGGGGTGTTAGCTGAGGGAATCTTCCGCTTCAGCTGCGTCGGAGTTGCATCCAAACACAAACTGAAAACTTTCTGCCGTCTGCAGCCAAACGTTGGCCGACAGAGGAAGCTCCTCTCCCAGGATGTTCTTTAGTCAGCAGGCCTCCTGTAGACCCAGAACATGCTGGGTCTGGAGCTTTGAGACCGAGCTGCATCGTTCCGCTTCAACGTTTCTAATTTATTTAAAGGCATCCGAACACGGAGCCAAAGATAGTCCGAATGGTTTATTAGGTGTAAGTCTACATGAGCAGCAATGTTTCGGAAAGGAAACGTTGAGGCATCTTGGTTTGGGTTTTATTATTGGCGTCAGCTGACAAAATGTTCTGACCTCAAGCAGCCTGAGCAGGAATACTACTGCTGTGTGAGACGGTTCACACCGACGACAAGGAGAGAATCTGCATGTGGAGAGACTGTCCACCGTCTCGGGTCTGAATGGGCCCAGAAACGTCTGATGCGTTCAAGTTCTGATGGAAAACATGAACATTTGTGCTTTTTATGTAATTTCAAAGCTTGAAAGTTGGACTTTAAGCAGGAAAAAACAGAGAATCTGAACATTTTCCTCTTCACTCTGAGGCTGAGTCTGTCTCCATCTTCAATTCCATCACAAGGAGAAATCCAGCCAATCAGAGCGCTACTTCCTCATACCGCTGTCTTCAGCTCGCAGAGAGAGGGATGCCCAGCACACTGGCCGACATCATCATCATCTTCCCACACCAGCTTAATGCTGGTTCTTACTCTGAGCAGTGATGGGAATGCCACCACTTATTTATTCTTACTTATTTATTCCCAAATCATCTCATCCATACGCCAAAAATGCAGCTTTGTCATTATTACAGGAAAAAAGGCTGGAAAAGCAGATTCCTGGAGAGTTCCCTGAATGCAGCTGGCGGTAACGTGTCCCGCTTTTCTATGGTTCCGATTCACCATAAAAACTTTCAACACATAAATGTGTGACTTTGTAAAGCGTCTATTTCCAAGGTGACTTGCTTTCTTTGTGCTGATCCAGCATTTCTTTGACCCACCGCAGACCAGCGACCACCTGCGTGGCTGTAAACGTGCACAGATCCGAGCTCCGGAGCTGTACGACACGCTGATGGACGTCCCTAACGGGAGCTGGACGACTTTCCTCCCACATTAAAGCTGAACAAACAGCCGTAATAAGGCTGAACATTCCTGTCTGAGCTGAACCGTGGTGGCGAGCATCGAAGCCCAGCAGCCATTAGGACAGCCGAGGCGGCTGCAGGCTAAAAATAATCCCGACAGAGAGAAGGATGACGGGACACACACTCACACTGCTGCTGGTTGGAGATGGGAAACTAGAACCAGCAGCGTCTCCATCAAGGTGCTTTTAGACAATGCAGCCTATCTGTGCGGACGCTGGGCACCATGAAGGGAGACGAGTGTCGTTTTCATGGCCAGCAGGAGCCAAAACCCCGTCTCCTCGCACTTCATATCAGATCAGTGGCTTGTTTTAAATCATGCTCGCTTTGTCTTCTTGTACGATGCTGTGGGAACTCTTCTTCAGGTGGACTTTAGGAGAGGTCAAGGTGCTTTTCGGCTTTCCAACAAGCTGAAGGCAGGAAGAAGCACCACGCAGCTCAGTGATGGAGGAAAACACATCGAATTATAACAAGATGGAAAATGGCTGAAAATCATCAACTGTTTCTGTGTCGGGTCGGCAGCTTTTGGGGTTACTCAGTAACCAAACCGGGTCGCATGATGCTCATTAATGTATTACCTAACGTATAGTTTACATTGCTGACCAGTTCAAGGCCGTCCGATCAGCCCTTTAACCCTTCCAACTCCAACCTGGGTCCGATTTACACGGCGTAACTACGCACTCAGCTCCTTTTGCACCAAAAACATCTCCTCTTTATTCCAGGAAAACGGCTCCTGACTGGACATCAGTGTCAATTTAAGCTCCTGATTGGTGGAGAGTTTGGGTTACAATGGATATTTCTCAGTAAAATAGTTAGAAAACTTACAATGATATGATGAATGATAATCGTTGTGGATTTACCGTCTAGCATCTCTGAATAAACACTTCGTTCAGCAGCTGGATGATAAACATCTGGACAGAAATGATGGAAAACCCCCGTGTGACATTTCTAAGACAGTTAGGTGTCTCTTCAGGTGTTTCTCTAATAAAACACACCCAGAGGTGAGGAAACATCTGTAGCAGGAAGGAAACACGCCAGATAACCCAGAGCTTCGTCAGAAAACCTAAAGCAGCCAAAGTCGTATTGATCATTTGTCCGTCCTGCACTCTGAGTTGCACGTTATCGGCTGCACGAGGACAGATTTGTGTCCGTTCAAATGTTTTCACTCCGACCGGCACAGCTGACCGACGGCTGCCAACTACTTACAGCAACCTGAGTCGCCGTGGCAACCAGATAACAGGATGACGGCGACATCCCAGGTTACCTCCGTTCTGCAGCCCGGCTGGGCCGGTTACTGATTACTGTCCGATGGACTAACTATGTCAGACTTACTCCATTCATCATGTTGGTTTGAGATTATTCTCTCTAACTAGTCCAGAAATAATAATCCTGAGCGGGACTGGGTGGAAATGATGTGCAAACAGAAGCTAAAAGTTTTTCTCTGGTCATTAAAAGCAAAAAGCAGACGTTGCGTCTGCTGTTGGACGCCTGGCTGGAAGAAGAAGCCTTTCATGTTGGAAGTAAAACAGGAAGAAAAGGCCGAGTTGTGCTGAACGACACCAGAACTGGACTGAAACTCCGAGGCAACAGGTCAGATGGGAGATTAATCCTCCCTGGAGTCGTCAGATTGTTGAAGCAGCGTGGGAACATCTGGACCGAGATCAAAATAAACACGTTTTTTATGCTTTTTAAAATCTGTAAAGCACTTTGTGCTGCATTTCATTGCTCCATAAATAAAGTTTGATTTGATTAAAGCAGCTTGGAAAGTATTTCTATGCAAAGCTCATCTGGGAACTGAACATTTTTTCATAAATAGAGGAACTGGATCAGGAACTGGATCAGGAACTGGATCAGGATCTGGATCAGGATCTGGATGGTTCTGATCTGTAAAACGCTGCCTGGTAAACTTCAATAAAACACACGGCAGACATTCATGCCACCATATTTCTGATCCAAGTAAATAAATCAGGTTTATTCTGAGCAGAATGAAAACCAGTTCTCATCTCAGGCTGTCTGTTATTCATGCTGACTTATCTCATTTCTGTTTATTAATCATGATTTACAGGTAAGGAAGCTTTTATTCCTTTATGATTGCATTAAAGGGAAATTTAACATTTGGAGAAAGATCTACTGAGATCATGCAAAAGTCTGATTAAACCTCCTAGTTGTTATAAAACTGATCAGATTGCATATCTCTGCTTACGGTAATCAATAACCTTCATGTCTGCAAGAAAACCTCCATTACCTGAATGACAGGTGTCCTGCAACACATTAGTGTCTTGTGTCTGTAAATCTTCCAATAAAGGACGCAGAATCATCAATATCTGCATTGAAAACATGTTTTGGGGATGGGGGGGCTGATTCTGGAGGTGACATTACACCTGTCATCACGGCTACAGGCTGACATATAGACTAGGATAACCTTCATTTTTATGGTGAAATCTGGTTCATAAAACATTTTGTTCCTAAAAAAACAGATTAAATTACAGCTCCAACAGGATGTTAGCGAAGATTATACCAACTCTCCTAGCATGCCGTTTGCATATGTTGCTGTAAATATGTGGAGAAACGTTGCAGGTGTTGCTAATTAAAAGATAAACATGTCAGCCTTGGTCGTGTCGCTGTCCGATAATGGGTGCAGGCCGTTTGGATTTACCTGTAACGGGAAAGACGCACTCTTGTTGCCCACGTATCCCCGGACTACATGGCTCTGGATAGACAGCACGCGGCACTCCATGGCGGCTCCGGGTCAGCCGGGGAGAGAGGAAGGTGATCCGGTACTCAGAGGGAACCGAGTCTCCGCATAACCCCGCGAGGAGAGGCTGTTTCTACGCAACAACACGCCGCGCGGGCTGGCTGTAGTTAGCCTGCTAGTTAGCCTGCGAGCTAACCAGCTGAGCGGCGGACGCAGATGTGAGAGCAAGCAGCGCGTGAGGACGGTTGTAGTGATGTGCTAATGGTGTGCTGAGCGTGTGCGCGTGTATGTCGTGACGGAAGGAGGTGAGCGCGTGCGGAAACACGCGCACAAACAAGCTGCGACCGTTAATTATCGTGAACGAGCTGCTGGATGAGAGTTAAGGTGGAAGACTGTCGCGTGCTGGTCAGATATTCCAGAGGTCGCGTGAAGCAAGGGCAAAACCGGGCAAAACTCTCTCACACTCACACTCACTCACTCACTCACTCACACACACACACACACACACACACACACACACACACACACACACATGCACGCGCACGCCGGTATTACGTACAGGCAATCAGTGTGACCGCCTAAGCTGAATGACGTCAGGGCCGAGTCCTTAAATCAACGCAGTTGGAGCTGAAATCAGGTGTTTTTATTCCCTTCCTCCGTTTCACATCTTCTCCTGGATAATATTTATCATTAAAAATGAATGCTAAATAATAAAAAATATATATTTAAATATACATTTGTGGGTTTTTTTCTAGTGAGTGACTCACCATTTCTATGACAGAGTCGTGACTGGGGGGGGGGGGGGGGTTGACTTGGCAAAACCAGCCTCTGTTGCTGCACAACACAACCATCAGCAGGAACTCAGAGCCTGTAGACGTAAATATAGCCGGTTAATACAGGTAGGGGTGGTCAAGCTCTGATGGAGTGAGTTAAGGAGACAGACATCTTGCTGGCAGCTCCACCTGCCGTTGGATGAAGCTCCACCTGCCGCTGGATGGTGCTCCACCTGCCGCTGGACGGTGCTCCACCTGCCGTTGGATGAAGCTCCACCTGCCGTTGGATGAAGCTCCACCTGCCGCTGGACGGTGCTCCACCTGCCGTTGGATGAAGCTCCACCTGCCGTTGGATGAAGCTCCACCTGCCGCTGGACGGTGCTCCACCTGCCGTTGGATGAAGCTCCACCTGCCGCTGGACGATGCTTCACCTGCCGTTGGACGGTGCTCCACCTGCCGTTGGACGATGCTTCACCTGCCGTTGGACGGTGCTCCACCTGCCGTTGGACGGTGCTCCACCTGCCGTTGGATGAAGCTCTAACTGCATCTCAGACACAAGCACATGTTAAACATCCATTAAAACCAAAAATCACACGACAAACAGGAATCCACGCTTCCATGCTGCTGAAACGAGGAGGTAGAGGTGGATGATGAAAGAAAAGAGGTTCCCTGGACTGTTTGGAGTCCGTTTTGGAGCAAAACTTTATTCAGTTTTTTAAACAATAAATATGTGACAATGTGGAGTGAAAATGCGTGTTAATAATTTAGTACCACAGAGCTGCTGCAGCACAAGTTAAAAATACAAACTTAAGCTCCATGTTGAATTGGATTATAAATATTCAGACGTGGCAGCTGAAGCCTTATTTCACTGGAGCCATTACATCCCTACTACTATAAATCAATGCATACATTAAACAGAGGCTCATTTGTCAGATTTGTTGTGTTACCATGGAGATGGCTCCAGAAATGTGGAGACATCTTGCACATGTTTCTGAAAGCTGTGCAACAGTCTGGTTGAGGCAAACTTTATTAGCCTTTAAGGTGGTTTTCTAAGTTTTTAAAGACATCTTGTTTGTTCTTTGGCTGGTTTGCACACAAAGCATCATTTAAATGAAGCCACTATGCATTGTGATTTAGAATAATTTCTATTTAAATTAAGGTAATTTATGGCAGCTTCATCTTTTTCAGTGCTGATTCATAATGAGTTAACTCCAAGAATATGCCGTGAGAGTATGACTGTTTTCACCAGTCTCTGTTTAGTAAGAAGCTTTAATTCTAATGTGCAAAGTGGAGTTTTTAATCGACCGCAGCCGGAAATGTTTATGAGTTCAGCCTAAAGCCTTCTGTTTATGTCTGCAGGTACGCAGCACAGTGTTTCTCATTATGTACTGAACATGTACTATTATGTTTTCCATCCTAAAGCAGTCACAGATGTGTTTCTTCCGTCGTGTGCCGAGATAAAAAGAAAAGTACTTTTTTTAAATTTTTTTTTATCCCAATTACTTTTATGAAGCCAAATCAGAGCCAGATGTCCTTAAAGGCCCATTTATGCTGGACGCAGATGGACGGACAGTTTCGGTCGATAGTTTAGCTATCTGTCTCTTGCCAAAGAAAACGGAGCGATACTACCAGAAATCACCGGGGGCAGTGTTGAGTTGCACAGCTGGCAAACAACAAAAGAAGAGGATCAGGAGGAAGGACACGGCGCAAAAACTGCCAAATAAAAAGCACCTGAAGAAGACGCACAAGTTTTTTTTTTCTTCATTTTTATTGTTTCTAAATGAATGTTTGCAGTTTAGAACATGTACAAAATACTGATAAATGTAATTATACAGATGATCAGTAACAAGAAGGTGAGAGAAAATAAAGAGTACATGCAGATCATTCAGAAGGGGTTCAAACAATATATTCATAGTTTGTAAGCTTTAGATGCTGTATTTTCATTTTGAGGTACATAAAAATAAGCACTCAGATTGGAATTTTTAAAGAATTTTATTTTATGTATAAAACCTCCTAAAATCAGTAAGTTGATGATGAATGATTAATTTTTGGTGAAGTTAGAGTTTCTAAATAATATCAGCAGATCAGACTCATTTAGAGAAAAATTCTTGTTCGAATGTTTCTTAAGATCTAATTAGAAATCAGACCAGAATTTATAGAAAATGCACACGTTACAAAAAAAAAAGAAATAAGTGACCTACAGTTTCAGTCATTTAGGCAAAAACTGCACATTTCCCTTAAACCAGGTCTGCACTGTATCTATAAATGAGAGTTAACGGTAATATTTAAACATAATTTTAAAGAGCAGCTTTTTGATCTTGTTTAGAAGTATAAACTTAAAAGGAAGAGTAAATATATGTTTTACCATCCAGTGTTTGTTGGGGCCACCTGGATCTAGCAGGTGGTTTTAGTAGAAAGCAATTTTCTTATGACAGCATCTGTAAAATTCCTCAAAATATCTGTAAAATTAATTCAAAATAAAGAAAAAGAATATCAAATGTTTGCATCAATTATGAATTTCAATGTGATTATTTTAATGAGTTTTTCTAAATTAATTATTGTCGGTATTTTACTTTTTAGGATGTGATTTTTTTTTCTTTTTGTTTCATATTTCAGATTTTCACAATAAAGTTTATTTACAGTTTCAGATATTTATTTCACCTTCAGACTTATTTTACACTTTTCAGAATTCAGTTTTTTAGTTTTGAAGTTTTGGCCGTCATCCGGTGTGGTGGGCGTGGCTAAGGGCGATAGGGGCGTGGCATCACGATTGACAACGGAACATGATGCTGACGACGTTTCCTCTATCAAGCTGCCTTCGTGAGATTGTAGAGAGTTTTTAGCGATATCTGAGCGGCATTTAGAAACGTGTTATTTTTATTGTAATGTTTAGATTTTGCACAGTTCTAGCAGTAATCAAAATGCAGTTATTTTATTGCTGTATTTATTTATATATATTTATGTTTTTGTATTTATTTGCAGTAACAGAAAAGTAGAACATGACATGAAACATGAAAGCTGACTTTGTTTAAACGTATTGAGACTCAACTGTTCTTAAGTGTTCATAAACAGAAATGAATTAATGCGACGATATTTATAAAAAGTTCGGAGGAAGGAATTAGTAACACATTTGTTCATAATTAGTGAATGATGCCAAATGACTTTTCACCTGGATCCAATATATCTATACGGGAACTTTTTACAGATAACTCTTTCCTCTCGACTCACATCCACGACCTAAAATAATAAAAACGCTCGTATCAATACGATGGGATGTGTTGATGGAATAAATAACATAAATGTGGTTAAAAAAAACAAAAACACATGACTAATGTGGACAGCTGAAATCTTGGTCCAACTGAATTTTATTCTGAACATTGAAAGACAACAACGTACATCTTCTTCTACAGTGATAATTAACAGCAGGCTGTCTTTATGGCCTCCACAGCGCTCATATATTAACTCTCAGATAACAGCAGTATTTTACACAACCTGGAAGGTAGACAGTAAGAATGGTTTCAAACTGGGTTACTGGGGGGGGGGTGTAGAGGCTTAGCAGGGAGCCGTACATCATCATCATCATCGTCAGTTTCAGTCTGAGAAAACACAAACATTCGCTCACACCTTCCTCCACAGAGTCGAGCTGCTGATTGGACAGTGGCTGGTCACTAAGGTAACGGTTGTCTCAGTGATTATTCATACTAGTACTATAACCGTGGCGTTAAATTAAAAGGTCTAACTATATGAACAGGTAAAGTAGCTAGCTAACATTTCTGTAGCGGTTGTCTCGCCTGCTGGCTAATGCAGTCGCCATTTTTAATCCTCAGGTCAATAAACTAGAAAGATTTACACTGCCTGGAAAATAAATCCTGAGGGTTTTTTCTTTTATTTTTCTTTTTTAACCTGAAAATTACATTAATGATATGCTAAATGTGTAGCTGTTACCAACAGAAAAGTGTAATCTGTGAGCGAAGAGGTCATTTTCCTCCATTTTGCGTTCGCATGTTCATGTGAAGGCACAATACAGTAAATAAACACACACTTATTTCTTTTCTGAACAAATCTCCCATATTTTTAACAAAAAAACAAAACACATGAGGAATTAGTTGAATAAAAGCAAATATTCAGTGCTGTAAGCCTATTGAGCTTTTGCCAGGTTATATAGCTTGCTAGCTAAAAGGTTTCTTGCTAACTTGCTTTTGCAGATTTTATTCCCAATTTGAAGGACTTTAACCCTCGAGGCACCTTTAAAAACCAAACATGGACTTTCATCTTAATTTCCATTTTTGATTCTCAAGATATTGGCTTCAGTTTAAAAGCTAATCGTAAGAAACGTGACCAGAATTTTTTATTGTTTTATGTTTAAAATTCCATCCTCCCCTTTATTGCTGACACGGTTTGATCCCATTGGTTCCCATTATTAACAAACTTTTGAACAATAAAATATATTGTTATCATATTGCATATTCTGCCTTTCTTATGAAAAAAGTAGGTTTATTATGACGAAAGGGGCATTCAAAACTATTTAACCTCATAAAAACTGTTTTTTAATTATTATATATGTTTGTATGTTTAAGTTTGAAGTTGCTGAAGTTAAAAAAAAGCTCTGATGTGAAAAAAAAAGAAATAATACATTTTTATGACACTTATTTTGGTATTTAGGGTAAATTTTTTTTTTTTTTTTTTTTTTAAAGGTGCCTCAAGAGTTTAAAGTGTTTTGCTTTAACTTGCTGCTTCAGCTTTAGGTGTTTGTTATAACTGTATTATTACTGTATTATAACTGTAGCATTTACCCCAATAACACCTAATATATCATATCATGTCCACCAAATGACTTCATGGTAAAGCCTACTGAAAACCCAGCCGTATACAACCTGTTTCTCATCTTCTGCCTTCCTGTGGACACCTTTTGCACTCTGTAACTCTGACACACAGGTAAAAATAGAACATGAATGTTTGTACATTTTGTCAAAAGGCAGAATAAAGACTTGAAATTGAAAAGAATTTTATTTTGTCCATTTTGTTTTGGGTCAGTCATGAATGAATTAATGAGATACGACTTATTCTAACTGTGTGAACTCTGTTTTAGCCTGATTTTACAATCAGAATGAGTCGTACTTTATCAGTCCTGGACTGTTGTTAATATTTAACCATTATTTACCATGTACCGTAGTTAATAAAGAAAGTATGCATCCCTATCGTACCGTTTGATGACTTTTATTTTGGAATCAACAGGAAATGATTCAGGTTTCGGTGCTATGAGGCTCTATCCATAAGCTCCACTAGCCATTGTTTTAATTCAAATAAATAAGTAAATAAAGAGCAAATAAAAAGATAAATAAAATATAAATACATTTTTTAGACAGTACCGATGATTTCCAGACTAATTTAGTTCTCGTGTTCATCTTTTTTAAAACAGGAAACCAAGATTTAGTCCCTTCCCAACTTAATTTGCATATTTAAAACACAGATAAATGTTTATAGAGATGGAAAAGACAAAACTTAGGTTAGAGTTGGTTTTGTTGATTTAAAAAACAATGATATCCTAGAACCGCTCATGTTACCGGCAATCGTTCTTACTCTGGTTGTTCAATATGGCAGCTGTAATAATAGTTTAGAGGTGCTGGGAGTGCCGTAACATCGTGCACTGCGTCTCCATGGGGTTAAAAGTGTGGAGATAATCTATAATTCATGTTAGTTGATGTTTTTTTAATCCTCCCTGCATAGTGACGGCCACTGTGATGGATCAACAGCAGCAGAATAACGCCAGAGTTGAGACATGTGACAGATTTTAATCTATACTAGCTAAAAAACAAACCAAAAGTTAAGACATTCTTCTTCACAGTACCTTGATTTAATTCAGCTGTCGTACCTGTTCCTTCAGACACATTACTGTTCTTGGTGCATGGGAGAGAGGCACCTTAACTTATCTGTAGTTTGTCTGTAAACACACAGAACACGGGTCACATGTTGGGTTAATAACTTTCCATCCTTTAGCTTATTAGCACTGATAGCATATCTACTAAACCTGGACATATTTAGCACTTTCTGGGTTTAATGTGACGAGAGTCAAGCGGACATCATTACAGACAAAACCCCAGAAACATCAAAGTCTGTTAATGTGCTGAAAGCCTGAAGAGTCGATGACTGAGAGACTCAACGTAAAAGGAAAGACGGAACCGAGCTTGTCCAAGTCGACGCTCGCGCAGCCGAACACTCATTCACACAGAGGGTTTGCTTGGATAAAAAAAGGGCTGGGATTGTCGGTGAGACTGTCTGGACGATGCAGAAGGAAAGAAAACATCTCTAAGACTGGACCGAGTACCGAGCTGGACCGCGCCGAGGGAGGACATGGACTGGACTGGAACAGAAACTGGTCCCGGATTTAGCCTCCATTCCTTTTAAACCTCCCACCGTGGAGCAGATCTGTTGGACTGGAATTATGTGCAGCTACGATGTAGTGAGACCATCCCTCCACCCCTCCATCTATCCCTCCATCCATCCCTCCACCCCTCCATCTATCCCTCCATCCACCCCTCCATCTATCCCTCCATCCCTCCATCTATCCCTCCATCCATCCCTCCATCTATCCCTCCATCCCTCCATCTATCCCTCCATCCATCCCTCCATCTATCCCTCCATCCATCCCTCCATCTATCCCTCCACCCCTCCATCTATCCCTCCATCCATCCCTCCACCCCTCCATCTATCCCTCCATCCATCCCTCCATCTATCCCTCCATCCCTCCATCTATCCCTCCACCCCTCCATCTATCCCTCCATCCCTCCATCCATCCCTCCATCTATCCCTCCATCCATCCATCTATCCCTCCACCCCTCCATCTATCCACCCATTCTTCCATCCATCCCTCCCTCTCTCCCTCCCTCCACCCCTCCCTGCCCAGCTTGTCCTGGGATCCCGAGGCATTCCCAGTCCAGCTGAGAGATATGATCCTTCCAGCATGTCCCGGCTCTTCCTCTGGATCTCCTCCTAGAGGGCCATGTCTGGACAAGATGTCCAGGAGGCATCCTGACCAGATATCTGATCCACCTCAACAGGCTCCTCTTGAGGTGGAGGAGCAGCGTCTCTACTCTGATCGCCTCTGGAGGATCGAGCTTCTACCTCTAACGGAGAGCCGAGACACCCTGCAGAGGAAACGCATTTCAGACGCTTGTATTTGTGATCTTTCGGTCTCCGCCCACAGCTGGTGATCATACATGACGGTAGGAACATAGACCTGTAACTCGAAAGCTTCGCCTTTCAGCTCAGCTCCTTCTTCACCATGACAGACTGATGCAGAATCCACGTCCCTGCAGACACCTCATTGATCGATCGATTGACACTCCATCACTTATGAACAAGACCCTGACATACAGGAACTCCTCCACTTGGGGCAGGACCTCATTCCTGACCCAGAGAGGACTCTCCACCCTTTACCGGCTGAGGACCACGGTCTCTGATTTACCGATCTTCATCCCAACCCCTTCACACTCGCTACGAATCTCTACGGTGAGACTTCAAAGTTTTTCTACGTTTAAGTCAAGACATCTACTTTTTTTTTAAAGTAAAACTTAAATAATATGGATACAAAAGTCTGATTTTCACATTAGGCTCTACTGGCTAAATCACTCCAGACCAGACCAGTCCTCCAGTCCAGCTTAATCCAGCCCAGCTCTGGGGTCCAGATCCTAGCTTTCAGTTCCTTCTCAGGCTTGTCCAGTCCAGCCGGGTTTCATGGTTCTTCAAACAGCTGGAGGTCCAACCTAACCACGATCTCCCCTGTGGGAACCTCGTGGAGCAGAAGCCTCTTTGTGATTGGTCCTTTAGAGCCCTGGTCCTTCTTTATTTCGGCCAATCGGATCTCCGTCCTGCCCAGGAAGTCTGCAGAGCGAGAAGACAGGTGAGATAAAAATGGAAATGGGAGTCGTATGTCCCCTCGGGAGGACAGGCGAGAAAACAAAAGGATGTTTTAAAAAGCAGCAACACGGACCGTCGGGTGAGAACTGGTCCCGTTCAAACACAGTGATACAGAGGACGTCCTGTTCAAGGTCCTTAATGAAAAACTGACAGTTGGAATTCCACTTCGGATTCAGCGTGTCCTGAAAAGACAGAAGATCACAAACAGAATGAGGCTATGCTCAGAAAGAGGTTGAGAACAGCAAATAAAAAAAAAAAAAAGTGTTTTTTCTTCTTCTGGTGTTTTATGGACAGTTAGCGGTGCGTTCCCGCCACTGCCGGTGTCACTGAACGCAGTGCTGCCCCCTGGTGGATGAACCGACAGAACCACGACAACGTAAAACACACATGGAAGTATGAGGACGGAGACGTACGACGACAACGTCCTCATAGGCAACGAAAAAGAAGAAAATCAGCTGTAAATGTAAGAGACGTCGCACCTGTAATGTTTTCGTGATATGGCACTGGGATCCCATGGTCACTTCACAGTATGGATTACTTTTTCCTGCCGATACAAAGAAGAAGAACAGCTGATCAGACTGATGATGAAAGGAAATTATTTACTAAAAGCCAAATAAACAACATTAAGCCTTTTCTTTGTCATCAATAAGGAGTGTTTACGTACCGTGGGAGCGACAGGGTTTGAGCTCAATCCCCTCCACGATGTTGACCATCAGCCTGCCGATACCAGTAGCCCTCTGAGAGCGGACTGAGAGAGACGCAGAGAGTAAGCAGCTGTTGCAACAAGAAACAAACCTGGATGAAGAGATGGCAGCGGGACAGATACCCAGATACGCCTTCTCCCTCTTCTTCTTCTCCGTCTCAATGAAAAGCTCCGACGCGGCCTTTATTTTCTGAACCCACGCCGTCCTGCGTAAAAACAAACACACCGAGGTAAACCTGGTCAAGCTGGATGTTTGCAGTGTTTCATAAACAACCAATCAGGCCAGACCATGTGAACAATTTACATGATCTAAAATGATTTTTTAAATGAGGTTCACGTCACATTTAACATTTTCCTTCAAATAAGAATCCAAGATCCATAAGAACACATTGTTATTTTAGAATGAAGATTGGCACAAACTAGTGAACTATAATCCATCCTTGCAAGGAAAAACTAAACCTTTACTGAGTTCTCCTCTTATACCCAATCCAGGCACCCTTACTGGTAAAAACCGTATTTGTTGATTGTGAAATCTTCCGGAACATCGTGACAGTATGCTGATGCAATAAATTGTAAATGTGATAATATCTTCAAACTAATTCCTTTTGTGCTTTAGTTGCTCAAAAGGTCTGAGCTCCTCAGTCGGAGGAATGAGACTTCATGACTCGGTACGTTAAAGAGGACTTTCAGCCATGTGATGGTTGGTTCATACGAACCAGAATGCATCGTTTCCTCTGCAGAGATGAGTTAAACTTTCTCACTTTGCCACACAAAGCAGTTGTGTTTGGTTTTTTTATTTTACCTTTCATTGATGCTCTCGGCTCTGAGCGTGTAAACCCTGTCTATGTGGGAGATGTGGAAGAGAGGTTCGTCTCCTGACGGGTCTGTTGGCAGCTTCACTAACACTTCGTTCAAGAAGATTGGCTGAAAGTGACCAGAAGTCTCAGTTAAATGGAGGAAATGCATACATTTATTCCAAACAACTACCATTGTAAACACATTTAAGACATTAGAAGACATTCAGTTCAGCTGGCTTCAAGGAAAAGTTTCCCAAAGATGAAAAGAAAACAATTTGATTCAAGTGCCAGAAGAGAAAAGAGTGAAAAAACTTGTCTTTTTCCTCATCAACAAGTCCTTTAGGCTGTGTTGTCTCACCGTCTTGTACATGCGGTACTGCAGGTGTGTTTTTGAGGAGAAGACTTTGTCTGATCCAGATGAGCCCAGAGGTTTAGTCACCTGTGAGGACAGACAAAAGTGATGTCAGCATGAAAAGCAGCTAAATAAAACAGAATTTGATGCATCAGTCAATAACACCTGAAGCAACCGCAGATCACAGACGGCTTGTACAGGAACACCAGCTATGATGTCAGCATCATCTCCCTCTCTTCTGAAGGACCATTTAGGCTGGACGCTGGAGATAGAAAATGCAGGAAATGGACTGTCCGTCTCCTGCATTTCCGTCTCCGGTGATGGCTACGCACATAAGTTGGTGCGTTTAAGCAGCCCTCCATTAGTTGTTGCAGAAAACAGAACAATACCTTCAGAAACCATTGTAGCCTGTTGAGTTGTACAGCCGACGCACAAGCAGAGAAAGGTGAGACCACATGAGTCTGGAACAGACTGGATTGGGATCATAGACTGTATATAAAAGATGGGCGGAGCCTCCGTGACGTCACCCGTAGGTTTCTGAAGAGCTGAAATGAAGCTCGGTGGGCGGTTCCTACCATCACCATCTTGGCAGGGGCATGCGCGTCGTCTCTCCCAGAAAATACAAATATGGGCAAAGAGGTGGAGCTGAGAGGGGGGCTGTGAGCGTCATGGTGGATGATTGACATCGAGCGAACTCCGAGCTTTCTGTAGCTAAGAGCTAACCGAGCTAACGGAGGTAAGCGGGCTAAAGCTAAGTCACGTTGTTAACCGGCTAAAAACCGCGGTTGTTCTACGTTCTTCTGACTTGAAGTGGGAGATGGGGGACCTGTCAATCAAAAGGACACGCCCCTAAATATGCTGAAAGACGAGATTAAATTACTTTTAAACAGAAGAGTTAGAAAAAAATCCACTTCCCCCACAGTTGTCATGAAGGTAAACCTGACCTATTAAACCTAAAATGGATTTTTGTACCAGGCTGTAAACATGTTTATTCCTGCTGTAAACATGTTTATTTCTGCTGTAAACATGTTTATTCCTGCTGTAAACATGTTTATTGCTGCTGTAAACATGTTTATTCCTGCTGTAAACATGTTTATTTCTGCTGTAAACATGTTTATTGCTGCTGTAAACATGTTTATTCCTGCTGTAAACATGTTTATTCCTGCTGTAAACATGTTTACTCCTGCTGTAAACATGTTTATTGCTGCTGTAAACATGTTTATTGCTGCTGTAAACATGTTTATTGCTGCTGTAAACATGTTTATTCCTGCTGTAAACATGTTTACTCCTGCTGTAAACATGTTTATTCCTGCTGTAAACATGTTTATTCCTGCTGTAAACATGTTTATTCCTGCGGTAAACATGTTTATTCCTGCTGTAAACATGTTTATTCCTGCTGTAAACATGTTTATTCCTGCTGTAAACATGTTTATTCCTGCTGTAAACATGTTTATTGCTGCTGTAAACATGTTTATTCCTGCTGTAAACGTGTTTATTCCTGCTGTAAACGTGTTTATTCCTGCTGTAAACGTGTTTATTGCTGCTGTAAACATGTTTATTCCTGCTGTAAACATGTTTATTCCTGCTGTAAACATGTTTATTCCTGCTGTAAACATGTTTATTCCTGCTGTGAAGTTGGTCTTTTTAACATGGGAGTCCATGGGGATTTGCTCTGTTTTGCAGCCCCTAGTGGATGAAGGGGGAACTGCAGGTTTATGCACTTCCGCATCGGCTTCACTTTTAACCGCCGGAGGTTGCCGCTCTATCTGGACTGATCAGACCACAGGACCTTCTTCCAGCTCCAGGGTCCAGTCTTTCTGCTGTCCAGAGAGCTGAAGGCTTTTCAGCGGTTCTTCTCTCTGATTGGTGGATTTCAGGCCCGTTCTTCATGTGGAAATGTTCTTCCTTCCATGTTAAACATGGAACTGAGTTCTGCTGCTGTTTTATCATCGACTGATTCCACCAAACGTTTCATTCAGCCGGTTTTTTTCGCCACATTTCTTCCCGCCCTCCGTCTGGGGTTTGATGCAGTGTTGAACAGTTCTGAACGCAGATTTAGTCATTTCTGCATCTCCGGACACGTTTTCTCCGTTGATGCTGATGATCTGACCTCTGAAGCAGAAGGACATCTTGGCTATGACAACGTGATGAGAAGCTGCTTGTTTTTTCAGATCATCACCCTGCAGGAAGGAACCAATCGGAGGCTCCGACCCGTTAGCGGAGTTAGAATAAGAGCGTTTAAGCAACTGACCTGCGTCAGCAGCAGGAAGTCGTTGAACAGAAAGCCGTACAGCTCCTTGCTGCTCTTGGCTTTGAACAGCTTCCCACTGTGGAGGAATTTCCTGGGACCCAAACAGTTGGTGACGGAGTTGAACACCAGTTGCTGGCGGACAGAGAGGGAGTGTTATTCTCTCATTCAGGCGGTAAATCCTGGATTTTCCTGAAGCAGCGCCTCATTCGTACCTCTGACAGACCCTCACACTGAACATGAGCCTGAATCCACTCCAGCCGGTCCGAGTTCTCCTTCTCCCTTACGCCCTCGTTCACCTAAAACACACAAACACACTGAACAAACAGCGGCCGCACTCGCAGATGGTTTCCTCCATCTCCTCCATCCAATAAGGCGTGTGCTTCACGTGTTTGCGTGTTCACCTGAGAGCACAGCTCCTCTGCTTTTTCCAGAGCAGCTTTCAGGTGGCTGTGGTCTGGATGCGACTCCGGAGTGTTCTCGATGATCTGTCAAACAAACAAAGTTCCTCAGGTGCTCTAACGTGGTAAATGCGACACGTGTGGAAGCAGAACGTACGTTTTTGATGATGAGAGGGTAGCGTGTGACTCTCTGCATGGGTTTGAGCAGGAAGCTGGACAGAGGCATGCCTTTACACCGCGGATCCATGGCCAATCTCTGAAGGGGAGACAGGACAAGTTTCTTCTTCAAACAGGAGGCACTAAACTCACATTTACACCTTTTTAACAAACGTAAATGTGCACGTACAACCTGCTGAAATGAGATAAAGTTCCATCCGAATGGAGGAGCTCTGAGACTAACAAAGGCTTAAAAACTCATTTATTTCTCTGGTAGCAACTGTCATCTCAGCAAGAAGACAAAAGAAAAAAGGAGCAGCTTTTACATTGAATCACGGCTCAATCTGCTTTTATAATTAAAACACAATAAAAAGAGAAAGAAATAAAAGCAAAAGCAGCTCCTCTTTGGGTTTCTGTGCTGAGACGGTCTCAGGAATGAATACCTTCAGGAAGTCTTTAATCTCAGGGTTGTCGTCCGTTTTCTGCTGAATCAGCGTGGCGCCGTTCAGCTGACATGAACAGAACCTGAACACAGGAATGCATTTTAGTCACATTAGAAACAGACGAGGAGTCAGCAGAATCCAAGCTTGGGGGGGAGCTCGGCTAAATAACATGTTAAACATGGACAAATATGAGACAAGGCACATCTTTTCCTGTTCTTTACCAGGTAATGGTTAAGTTATGGTAAAGATGGTTAAGTTATGGTAAAGATGGTTAAGTTATAGTAAAGATGCTTAAGTTATGGTAAAGATGGTTAAGTTATGGTAAAGATGGTTAAGTTATAGTAAAGATGGTTAAGTTATGGTAAAGATGGTTAAGTTATAGTAAAGATGCTTAAGTTATAGGAAAGATGATTAAGTTATGGTAAAGATGGCTTGTGATGGGTGGTGAAAACCGACAACAAAACGAAACCACACTCAGAAAGAAAAGCTTTGATGATTTTAGAAAAAAATGGTAAACGAGTTGTTTTACTAAAGCAGCATCCATCCTCTGAAACCCCCAGTTTGCCTCATGAATTCTATTCTATTCTATTCTATTCTAAACAAATTTTCAATGTCTTCTTGGGCAGGCAAGATCAGGGATTCCAAACTTATTCTCCTTGAGAACCCTATTCATTGAAATACTAAAAAGCAGTGGACCCCCCCCCCCCCCCCCCCCCCCAATTAAACTCAACCTCAATAAACACCAGTAAGTAAACAAAACATGATTAAATGCACAAGTTAAAGCTTCAAAACTACAGATCTGTCTCTAACCAGCGATAGATCTGTCTCTAACCAGCGATAGATCTGTCTCTAACCAGCGATAGATCTGTCTCTAACCAGCGATAGATCTGTCTCTACCCAGCTATAGATCTGTCTCTAACCAGCGATAGATCTGTCTCCAACCAGCAATAGACATGTCTCTACCCAGCTATAGATCTGTCTCCAACCAGCGATAGATCTGTCTCCAACCAGCTATAGATCTGTCTCCAACCAGCTATAGATCTGTCTCCAACCAGCTATAGATCTGTCTCCAACCAGCGATAGATCTGTCTCCAACCAGCTATAGATCTGTCTCCAACCAGCTATAGACCTGTCTCCAACCAGCTATAGATCTGTCTCCAACCAGCTATAGATCTGTCTCCAACCAGCGATAGATCTGTCTCCAACCAGCTATAGATCTGTCTCAAACCAGCTATAGATCTGTCTCTAACCAGCGATAGATCTGTCTCTACCCAGCTATAGATCTGTCTCCAACCAGCAATAGACATGTCTCTACCCAGCTATAGATCTGTCTCTAACCAGCGATAGATCTGTCTCCAACCAGCTATAGATCTGTCTCCAACCAGCTATAGATCTGTCTCCAACCAGCTATAGATCTGTCTCCAACCAGCGATAAATCTGTCTCCAACCAGCTATAGATCTGTCTCCAACCAGCTATAGATCTGTCTCCAACCAGCTATAGATCTGTCTCTAACCAGCTATAGATCTGTCTCCAACCAGCGATAGATCTGTCTCCAACCAGCTATAGATCTGTCTCCAACCAGCTATAGATCTGTCTCTAAGCAGCTATAGATCTGTCTCCAACCAGCTATAGACATGTCTCTACCCAGCTATAGATCTGTCTCCAACCAGCTATAGATCTGTCTCCAACCAGCTATAGATCTGTCTCCAACCAGCGATAGATCTGTCTCCAACCAGCTATAGATCTGTCTCCAACCAGCTATTGATCTGTCTCCAACCAGCGATAGATCTGTCTCCAACCAGCGATAGATCTGTCTCCAACCAGCGATAGATCTGTCTCTAACCAGCGATAGATCTGTCTCCAACCAGCGATAGATCTGTCTCCAACCAGCGATAGATCTGTCTCCAACCAGCGATAGATCTGTCTCCAACCAGCTATAGATCTGTCTCCAACCAGCTATAGATCTGTCTCCAACCAGCTATAGATCTGTCTCTAACCAGCTATAGATCTGTCTCCAACCAGCGATAGATCTGTCTCCAACCAGCTATAGATCTGTCTCCAACCAGCGATAAATCTGTCTCCAACCAGCGATAGATCTGTCTCCAACCAGCTATAGATGTCTCCAACCAGCTATAGATCTGTCTCCAACCAGCGATAGATCTGTCTCCAACCAGCGATAGATCTGTCTCCAACCAGCTATTGATCTGTCTCTAACCAGCTATAGATCTGTCTCTACCCAATTATAGATCTGTTTCCAACCAGCTATAGATCTGTCTCTACCCAGCTATAGATCTGTCTCTAACCAGCGATAGATCTGTCTCCAACCAGCTATAGATCTGTCTCCAACCAGCTATAGATCTGTCTCCAACCAGCAATAGATCTGTCTCCAACCAGCTATAGATCTGTCTCCAACCAGCTATTGATCTGTCTCTAACCAGCTATAGATCTGTCTCTACCCAATTATAGATCTGTTTCTAACCAGCTATAGATCTGTCTCTACCCAGCTATAGATCTGTCTCTAACCAGCGATAGATCTGTCTCCAACCAGCGATAGATCTGTCTCCAACCAGCTATAGATCTGTCTCCAACCAGCTATAGATCTGTCTCCAACCAGCGATAGATCTGTCTACAACCAGCTATAGATCTGTCTCTAACCAGCGATAGATCTGTCTCCAACCAGCTATAGATCTGTCTCCAACCAGCTATAGACATGTCTCTACCCAGCTATAGATCTGTCTCCAACCAGCGATAGATCTGTCTCCAACCAGCAATAGATCTGTCTCCAACCAGCAAAAGATCTGTCTCTAACCAGCGATAGATCTGTCTCTAACCAGCGATAGATCTGTCTCTACCCAGCGATAGATCTGTCTCTACCCAGCTATAGATCTGTCTCCAACCAGCAATAGACATGTCTCTACCCAGCTATAGATCTGTCTCCAACCAGCGATAGATCTGTCTCCAACCAGCTATAGATCTGTCTCCAACCAGCTATAGATCTGTCTCCAACCAGCGATAAATCTGTCTCCAACCAGCTATAGATCTGTCTCCAACCAGCGATAGATCTGTCTCCAACCAGCGATAGATCTGTCTCCAACCAGCTATAGACATGTCTCTACCCAGCTATAGACATGTCTCTACCCAGCTATAGACATGTCTCTACCCAGCTATAGATCTGTCTCCAACCAGCGATAGATCTGTCTCCAACCAGCTATAGACATGTCTCTAACCAGCGATAGATCTGTCTCCAACCAGCGATAGATCTGTCTCCAACCAGCGATAGATCTGTCTCCAACCAGCGATAGATCTGTCTCCAACCAGCGATAGATCTGTCTCTACCCAGCTATAGATCTGTCTCCAACCAGCGATAGATCTGTCTCCAACCAGCGATAGATCTGTCTCCAACCAGCGATAGATCTGTCTCTACCCAGCTATAGATCTGTCTCCAACCAGCGATAGATCTGTCTCTAACCAGCGATAGATCTGTCTCCAACCAGCAATAGACATGTCTCTACCCAGCTATAGATCTGTCTCCAACCAGCTATAGATCTGTCTCCAACCAGCTATAGATCTGTCTCCAACCAGCGATAGATCTGTCTCCAACCAGCGATAGATCTGTCTCCAACCAGCGATAGATCTGTCTCCAACCAGCTATAGACATGTCTCTACCCAGCTATAGATCTTTCTCTAACCAGCAATAGATCTGTCTCTAACCAGCGATAGATCTGTCTCTAACCAGCTATAAATCTGTCTCTAACCAGCTATGGATCTGTCTCCAACCAGCTATAGACATGTCTCTACCCAGCTATAGATCTGTCTCTAACCAGCGATAGATCTGTCTCCAACCAGCAATAGATCTGTCTCTAACCAGCTATAGATCTGTCTCTACCCAGCGATAGATCTGTCTCTACCCAGCTATAGATCTGTCTCCAACCAGCTATAGATCTGTCTCCAACCAGCTATAGATCTGTCTCCAACCAGCTATAGATCTGTCTCCAACCAGCTATAGATCTGTCTCTACCCAGCTATAGATCTGTCTCCAACCAGCTATAGACATGTCTCTACCCAGCTATAGATCTGTCTCTAACCAGCGATAGATCTGTCTCTAACCAGCTATAGATCTGTCTCCAACCAGCTATAGATCTGTCTCCAACCAGCGATAGATCTGTCTCCAACCAGCTATAGATCTGTCTCCAACCAGCGATAGATCTGTCTCAACCCAGCTATAGGTCTGTCTCCAACCAGCTATAGATCTGTCTCCAACCAGCTATAGATCTGTCTCCAACCAGCGATAGATCTGTCTCAACCCAGCTATAGGTCTGTCTCCAACCAGCTATAGATCTGTCTCCAACCAGCTATAGATCTGTCTCTAACCAGCGATAGATCTGTCTCCAACCAGCTATAGATCTGTCTCCAACCAGCTATAGATCTGTCTCTAACCAGCGATAGATCTGTCTCTACCCAGCGATAGATCTGTCTCTACCCAGCGATAGATCTGTCTCTAACCAGCGATAGATCTGTCTCCAACCAGCGATAGATCTGTCTCCAACCAGCGATAGATCTGTCTCCAACCAGCTATAGATCTGTCTCCAACCAGCTATAGATCTGTCTCCAACCAGCTATAGACATGTCTCTACCCAGCTATAGATCTGTCTCTAACCAGCGATAGATCTGTCGCCAACCAGCGATAGATCTGTCTCTAACCAGCGATAGATCTGTCTCTAACCAGCGATAGATCTGTCTCCAACCAGCTATAGATCTGTCTCTAACCAGCGATAGATCTGTCTCTAACCAGCGATAGATCTGTCTCTACCCAGCGATAGATCTGTCTCCAACCAGCAATAGACATGTCTCTACCCAGCTATAGATCTGTCTCCAACCAGCTATAGATCTGTCTCAAACCAGCTATAGATCTGTCTCCAACCAGCTATAGATCTGTCTCCAACCAGCGATAGATCTGTCTCCAACCAGCTATAGATCTGTCTCTAACCAGCGATAGACCTGTCGCCAACCAGCGATAGATCTGTCTCTAACCAGCGATAGATCTGTCTCTAACCAGCTATAGATCTGTCTCCAACCAGCGATAGATCTGTCTCCAACCAGCTATAGATCTGTCTCTAACCAGCGATAGACCTGTCGCCAACCAGCGATAGATCTGTCTCTAACCAGCGATAGATCTGTCTCTAACCAGCTATAGATCTGTCTCCAACCAGCTATGGATCTGTCTCCAACCAGCTATAGACATGTCTCCAACCAGCTATGGATCTGTCTCCAACCAGCTATAGACATGTCTCTAACCAGCGATAGATCTGTCTCTAACCAGCTATAGATCTGTCGCCAACCAGCTATAGATCTGTCTCCAACCAGCGATAGATCTGTCTCCAACCAGCGATAGATCTGTCTCCAACCAGCGATAGATCTGTCTCCAACCAGCGATAGATCTGTCTCTAACCAGCGATAGATCTGTCTCCAACCAGCTATAGATCTGTCTCCAACCAGCTATAGACATGTCTCTACCCAGCTATAGATCTGTCTCTAACCAGCGATAGATCTGTCTCTAACCAGCGATAGATCTGTCTCTAACCAGCGATAGATCTGTCTCCAACCAGCTATAGATCTGTCTCTAACCAGCTATAGATCTGTCTCTAACCAGCGATAGATCTGTCTCTACCCAGCGATAGATCTGTCTCTACCCAGCGATAGATCTGTCTCTAACCAGCGATAGATCTGTCTCCAACCAGCGATAGATCTGTCTCCAACCAGCGATAGATCTGTCTCCAACCAGCGATAGATCTGTCTCCAACCAGCGATAGATCTGTCTCCAACCAGCTATAGATCTGTCTCCAACCAGCTATAGACATGTCTCTACCCAGCTATAGATCTGTCTCTAACCAGCGATAGATCTGTCGCCAACCAGCGATAGATCTGTCTCTAACCAGCGATAGATCTGTCTCTAACCAGCGATAGATCTGTCTCCAACCAGCTATAGATCTGTCTCTAACCAGCGATAGATCTGTCTCTAACCAGCGATAGATCTGTCTCTACCCAGCGATAGATCTGTCTCCAACCAGCAATAGACATGTCTCTACCCAGCTATAGATCTGTCTCCAACCAGCTATAGATCTGTCTCAAACCAGCGATAGATCTGTCTCCAACCAGCTATAGATCTGTCTCCAACCAGCGATAGATCTGTCTCCAACCAGCTATAGATCTGTCTCTAACCAGCGATAGACCTGTCGCCAACATGCGATAGATCTGTCTCTACCCAGCTATAGATCTGTCTCCAACCAGCGATAGATCTGTCTCCAACCAGCAATAGATCTGTCTCCAACCAGCAAAAGATCTGTCTCTAACCAGCGATAGATCTGTCTCTAACCAGCGATAGATCTGTCTCTACCCAGCTATAGATCTGTCTCCAACCAGCAATAGACATGTCTCTACCCAGCTATAGATCTGTCTCCAACCAGCGATAGATCTGTCTCCAACCAGCTATAGATCTGTCTCCAACCAGCTATAGATCTGTCTCCAACCAGCGATAAATCTGTCTCCAACCAGCTATAGATCTGTCTCCAACCAGCGATAGATCTGTCTCCAACCAGCGATAGATCTGTCTCCAACCAGCGATAGATCTGTCTCCAACCAGCTATAGACATGTCTCTACCCAGCTATAGATCTGTCTCCAACCAGCGATAGATCTGTCTCCAACCAGCTATAGACATGTCTCTAACCAGCGATAGATCTGTCTCCAACCAGCGATAGATCTGTCTCCAACCAGCGATAGATCTGTCTCCAACCAGCGATAGATCTGTCTCCAACCAGCGATAGATCTGTCTCCAACCAGCGATAGATCTGTCTCCAACCAGCGATAGATCTGTCTCTACCCAGCTATAGATCTGTCTCCAACCAGCGATAGATCTGTCTCCAACCAGCGATAGATCTGTCTCCAACCAGCGATAGATCTGTCTCTACCCAGCTATAGATATGTCTCCAACCAGCGATAGATCTGTCTCTAACCAGCGATAGATCTGTCTCCAACCAGCAATAGACATGTCTCTACCCAGCTATAGATCTGTCTCCAACCAGCTATAGATCTGTCTCCAACCAGCTATAGACATGTCTCTACCCAGCTATAGATCTTTCTCTAACCAGCGATAGATCTGTCTCCAACCAGCGATAGATCTGTCTCCAACCAGCGATAGATCTGTCTCCAACCAGCTATAGACATGTCTCTACCCAGCTATAGATCTTTCTCTAACCAGCAATAGATCTGTCTCTAACCAGCGATAGATCTGTCTCTAACCAGCTATAAATCTGTCTCTAACCAGCTATGGATCTGTCTCCAACCAGCTATAGACATGTCTCTACCCAGCTATAGATCTGTCTCTAACCAGCGATAGATCTGTCTCCAACCAGCAATAGATCTGTCTCTAACCAGCTATAGATCTGTCTCTACCCAGCGATAGATCTGTCTCTACCCAGCTATAGATCTGTCTCCAACCAGCTATAGATCTGTCTCCAACCAGCTATAGATCTGTCTCCAACCAGCTATAGATCTGTCTCCAACCAGCTATAGATCTGTCTCTACCCAGCTATAGATCTGTCTCCAACCAGCTATAGACATGTCTCTACCCAGCTATAGATCTGTCTCTAACCAGCGATAGATCTGTCTCTAACCAGCGATAGATCTGTCTCAACCCAGCTATAGGTCTGTCTCCAACCAGCGATAGATCTGTCTCCAACCAGCGATAGATCTGTCTCCAACCAGCGATAGATCTGTCTCCAACCAGCTATAGATCTGTCTCCAACCAGCGATAGATCTGTCTCAACCCAGCTATAGGTCTGTCTCCAACCAGCTATAGATCTGTCTCCAACCAGCTATAGATCTGTCTCCAACCAGCGATAGATCTGTCTCAACCCAGCTATAGGTCTGTCTCCAACCAGCTATAGGTCTGTCTCCAACCAGCTATAGATCTGTCTCCAACCAGCTATAGATCTGTCTCTAACCAGCGATAGATCTGTCTCCAACCAGCTATAGATCTGTCTCCAACCAGCTATAGATCTGTCTCTAACCAGCGATAGATCTGTCTCTACCCAGCGATAGATCTGTCTCTACCAGCGATAGATCTGTCTCTAACCAGCGATAGATCTGTCTCCAACCAGCGATAGATCTGTCTCCAACCAGCGATAGATCTGTCTCCAACCAGCGATAGATCTGTCTCCAACCAGCTATAGATCTGTCTCCAACCAGCTATAGACATGTCTCTACCCAGCTATAGATCTGTCTCTAACCAGCGATAGATCTGTCGCCAACCAGCGATAGATCTGTCTCTAACCAGCGATAGATCTGTCTCTAACCAGCGATAGATCTGTCTCTAACCAGCGATAGATCTGTCTCCAACCAGCGATAGATCTGTCTCTAACCAGCGATAGATCTGTCTCTAACCAGCGATAGATCTGTCTCTACCCAGCGATAGATCTGTCTCCAACCAGCAATAGACATGTCTCTACCCAGCTATAGATCTGTCTCCAACCAGCTATAGATCTGTCTCAAACCAGCGATAGATCTGTCTCCAACCAGCTATAGATCTGTCTCCAACCAGCGATAGATCTGTCTCCAACCAGCTATAGATCTGTCTCTAACCAGCGATAGACCTGTCGCCAACCAGCGATAGATCTGTCTCTAACCAGCGATAGATCTGTCTCTAACCAGCTATAGATCTGTCTCCAACCAGCTATGGATCTGTCTCCAACCAGCTATAGATCTGTCTCTACCCAGCTATAGATCTGTCTCCAACCAGCTATAGACATGTCTCTAACCAGCGATAGATCTGTCTCTAACCAGCTATAGATCTGTCGCCAACCAGCTATAGATCTGTCTCCAACCAGCGATAGATCTGTCTCCAACCAGCGATAGATCTGTCTCCAACCAGCGATAGATCTGTCTCCAACCAGCGATAGATCTGTCTCTAACCAGCGATAGATCTGTCTCCAACCAGCTATAGATCTGTCTCCAACCAGCTATAGACATGTCTCTACCCAGCTATAGATCTGTCTCTAACCAGCGATAGATCTGTCTCTAACCAGCGATAGATCTGTCTCTAACCAGCGATAGATCTGTCTCCAACCAGCGATAGATCTGTCTCCAACCAGATATAGATCTGTCTCCAACCAGCGATAGATCTGTCTCCAACCAGCTATAGATCTGTCTCCAACCAGCGATAGATCTGTCTCCAACCAGCGATAGATCTGTCTCTACCCAGCTATAGATCTGTCTCTACCCAGCGATAGATCTGTCTCCAACCAGCGATAGATCTGTCTCCAACCAGCGATAGATCTGTCTCCAACCAGCGATAGATCTGTCTCCAACCAGCGATAGATCTGTCTCCAACCAGCTATAGACATGTCTCTACCCAGCTATAGATCTGTCTCTAACCAGCGATAGATCTGTCTCTAACCAGCGATAGATCTGTCTCTAACCAGCTATAGACATGTCTCTAACCAGCGATAGATCTGTCTATAACCAGCGATAGATCTGTCTATAACCAGCGATAGATCTGTCTCAAACCAGCGATAGATCTGTCTCCAACCAGCGATAGATCTGTCTCCAACCAGCGATAGATCTGTCTCCAACCAGCGATAGATCTGTCTCCAACCAGCTATAGACATGTCTCTAACCAGCGATAGATCTGTCTCCAACCAGCGATAGATCTGTCTCCAACCAGCGATAGATCTGTCTCCAACCAGCGATAGATCTGTCTCCAACCAGCGATAGATCTGTCTCCAACCAGCTATAGATCTGTCTCCAACAAGCTATAGATCTGTCTCCAACCAGCTATAGATCTGCCTCCAACCAGCAATAGATCTGTCTCCAACCAGCTATAGGTCTGTCTCCAACCAGCTATAGATCTGTCTCCAACCAGCTATAGATCTGTCTCTAACCAGCGATAGATCTGTCTCCAACCAGCGATAGATCTGTCTCCAACCAGCTATAGATCTGTCTCTAACCAGCGAAAGATCTGTCTCCAACCAGCGATAGATCTGTCTCCAACCAGCGATAGATCTGTCTCCAACCAGCGATAGATCTGTCTCCAACCAGCGATAGATCTGTCTCCAACCAGCGATAGATCTGTCTCCAACCAGCGATAGATCTGTCTCCAACCAGCTATAGATCTGTCTCCAACCAGCTATAGATCTGTCTCTAACCAGCGAAAGATCTGTCTCTACCCAGCGATAGATCTGTCTCTAACCAGCGATAGATCTGTCTCTAACCAGCGATAGATCTGTCTCCAACCAGCGATAGATCTGTCTCCAACCAGCGATAGATCTGTCTCCAACCAGCGATAGATCTGTCTCCAACCAGCTATAGATCTGTCTCCAACCAGCTATAGACATGTCTCTACCCAGCTATAGATCTGTCTCTAACCAGCGATAGACCTGTCGCCAACCAGCGATAGATCTGTCTCTAACCAGCGATAGATCTGTCTCTAACCAGCGATAGACCTGTCGCCAACCAGCGATAGATCTGTCTCTACCCAGCTATAGATCTGTCTCTACCCAGCTATAGATCTGTCTCCAACCAGCAATAGACATGTCTCTACCCAGCTATAGATCTGTCTCCAACCAGCTATAGATCTGTCTCCAACCAGCGATAGATCTGTCTCCAACCAGCGATAGATCTGTCTCCAACCAGCGATAGATCTGTCTCCAACCAGCTATAGACATGTCTCTACCCAGCGATAGATCTTTCTCTAACCAGCGATAGATCTGTCTCTAACCAGCGATAGATCTGTCTCTAACCAGCGATAGATCTGTCTCCAACCAGCGATAGATCTGTCTCCAACCAGCGATAGATCTGTCTCCAACCAGCGATAGATCTGTCTCCAACCAGCGATAGATCTGTCTCTAACCAGCGATAGATCTGTCTCTAACCAGCGATAGATCTGTCTCTACCCAGCTATAGATCTGTCTCCAACCAGCAATAGACATGTCTCTACCCAGCTATAGATCTGTCTCCAACCAGCTATAGATCTGTCTCCAACCAGCGATAGATCTGTCTCCAACCAGCGATAGATCTGTCTCCAACCAGCTATAGACATGTCTCTACCCAGCTATAGATCTTTCTCTAACCAGCAATAGATCTGTCTCTAACCAGCGATAGATCTGTGTCTAACCAGCTATAGATCTGTCTCCAACCAGCTATAGATCTGTCTCCAACCAGCTATAGACATGTCTCTACCCAGCTATAGATCTGTCTCTAACCAGCGATAGATCTGTCTCCAACCAGCAATAGATCTGTCTCTAACCAGCTATAGATCTGTCTCTACCCAGCGATAGATCTGTCTCTACCCAGCTATAGATCTGTCTCCAACCAGCTATAGATCTGTCTCCAACCAGCTATAGATCTGTCTCCAACCAGCTATAGATCTGTCTCCAACCAGCTATAGATCTGTCTCTACCCAGCTATAGATCTGTCTCCAACCAGCTATAGACATGTCTCTACCCAGCTATAGATCTGTCTCTAACCAGCGATAGATCTGTCTCTAACCAGCTATAGATCTGTCTCCAACCAGCGATAGATCTGTCTCCAACCAGCGATAGATCTGTCTCCAACCAGCGATAGATCTGTCTCCAACCAGCGATAGATCTGTCTCAACCCAGCTATAGGTCTGTCTCCAACCAGCTATAGATCTGTCTCCAACCATCTATAGATCTGTCTCCAACCAGCGATAGATCTGTCTCAACCCAGCTATAGGTCTGTCTCCAACCAGCTATAGATCTGTCTCCAACCAGCGATAGATCTGTCTCTAACCAGCGAAAGATCTGTCTCCAACCAGCTATAGATCTGTCTCCAACCAGCTATAGATCTGTCTCTAACCAGCGATAGATCTGTCTCTAACCAGCGATAGATCTGTCTCTAACCAGCGATAGATCTGTCTCCAACCAGCGATAGATCTGTCTCCAACCAGCGATAGATCTGTCTCCAACCAGCTATAGATTTGTCTCCAACCAGCTATAGATCTGTCTCCAACCAGCTATAGATCTGTCACTAACCAGCGATAGATCTGTCTCCAACCAGCGATAGATCTGTCTCCAACCAGCGATAGATCTGTCTCCAACCAGCTATAGATCTGTCTCCAACAAGCTATAGATCTGTCTCCAACCAGCTATAGATCTGTCTCCAACCAGCAATAGATCTGTCTCCAACCAGCTATAGGTCTGTCTCCAACCAGCTATAGATCTGTCTCCAACCAGCTATAGATCTGTCTCTAACCAGCGATAGATCTGTCTCCAACCAGCGATAGATCTGTCTCCAACCAGCTATAGATCTGTCTCTAACCAGCGAAAGATCTGTCTCCAACCAGCGATAGATCTGTCTCCAACCAGCGATAGATCTGTCTCCAACCAGCGATAGATCTGTCTCCAACCAGCGATAGATCTGTCTCCAACCAGCGATAGATCTGTCTCCAACCAGCTATAGATCTGTCTCCAACCAGCTATAGATCTGTCTCTAACCAGCGAAAGATCTGTCTCTACCCAGCGATAGATCTGTCTCTAACCAGCGATAGATCTGTCTCTAACCAGCGATAGATCTGTCTCCAACCAGCGATAGATCTGTCTCCAACCAGCGATAGATCTGTCTCCAACCAGCAATAGACATGTCTCTACCCAGCTATAGATCTGTCTCCAACCAGCTATAGATCTGTCTCCAACCAGCGATAGATCTGTCTCCAACCAGCGATAGATCTGTCTCCAACCAGCTATAGACATGTCTCTACCCAGCTATAGATCTTTCTCTAACCAGCAATAGATCTGTCTCTAACCAGCGATAGATCTGTGTCTAACCAGCTATAGATCTGTCTCCAACCAGCTATAGATCTGTCTCCAACCAGCTATAGACATGTCTCTACCCAGCTATAGATCTGTCTCTAACCAGCGATAGATCTGTCTCCAACCAGCAATAGATCTGTCTCTAACCAGCTATAGATCTGTCTCTACCCAGCGATAGATCTGTCTCTACCCAGCTATAGATCTGTCTCCAACCAGCTATAGATCTGTCTCCAACCAGCTATAGATCTGTCTCCAACCAGCTATAGATCTGTCTCCAACCAGCTATAGATCTGTCTCTACCCAGCTATAGATCTGTCTCCAACCAGCTATAGACATGTCTCTACCCAGCTATAGATCTGTCTCTAACCAGCGATAGATCTGTCTCTAACCAGCTATAGATCTGTCTCCAACCAGCGATAGATCTGTCTCCAACCAGCGATAGATCTGTCTCCAACCAGCGATAGATCTGTCTCCAACCAGCGATAGATCTGTCTCAACCCAGCTATAGGTCTGTCTCCAACCAGCTATAGATCTGTCTCCAACCATCTATAGATCTGTCTCCAACCAGCGATAGATCTGTCTCAACCCAGCTATAGGTCTGTCTCCAACCAGCTATAGATCTGTCTCCAACCAGCGATAGATCTGTCTCTAACCAGCGAAAGATCTGTCTCCAACCAGCTATAGATCTGTCTCCAACCAGCTATAGATCTGTCTCTAACCAGCGATAGATCTGTCTCTAACCAGCGATAGATCTGTCTCTAACCAGCGATAGATCTGTCTCCAACCAGCGATAGATCTGTCTCCAACCAGCGATAGATCTGTCTCCAACCAGCTATAGATTTGTCTCCAACCAGCTATAGATCTGTCTCCAACCAGCTATAGATCTGTCACTAACCAGCGATAGATCTGTCTCCAACCAGCGATAGATCTGTCTCCAACCAGCGATAGATCTGTCTCCAACCAGCTATAGATCTGTCTCCAACAAGCTATAGATCTGTCTCCAACCAGCTATAGATCTGTCTCCAACCAGCAATAGATCTGTCTCCAACCAGCTATAGGTCTGTCTCCAACCAGCTATAGATCTGTCTCCAACCAGCTATAGATCTGTCTCTAACCAGCGATAGATCTGTCTCCAACCAGCGATAGATCTGTCTCCAACCAGCTATAGATCTGTCTCTAACCAGCGAAAGATCTGTCTCCAACCAGCGATAGATCTGTCTCCAACCAGCGATAGATCTGTCTCCAACCAGCGATAGATCTGTCTCCAACCAGCGATAGATCTGTCTCCAACCAGCGATAGATCTGTCTCCAACCAGCTATAGATCTGTCTCCAACCAGCTATAGATCTGTCTCTAACCAGCGAAAGATCTGTCTCTACCCAGCGATAGATCTGTCTCTAACCAGCGATAGATCTGTCTCTAACCAGCGATAGATCTGTCTCCAACCAGCGATAGATCTGTCTCCAACCAGCGATAGATCTGTCTCCAACCAGCGATAGATCTGTCTCCAACCAGCTATAGATCTGTCTCCAACCAGCTATAGACATGTCTCTACCCAGCTATAGATCTGTCTCTAACCAGCGATAGACCTGTCGCCAACCAGCGATAGATCTGTCTCTAACCAGCGATAGATCTGTCTCTAACCAGCGATAGATCTGTCTCCAACCAGCTATAGATCTGTCTCTAACCAGCGATAGATCTGTCTCTACCCAGCTATAGATCTGTCTCTACCCAGCTATAGATCTGTCTCCAACCAGCAATAGACATGTCTCTACCCAGCTATAGATCTGTCTCCAACCAGCTATAGATCTGTCTCCAACCAGCGATAGATCTGTCTCCAACCAGCGATAGATCTGTCTCCAACCAGCGATAGATCTGTCTCCAACCAGCTATAGACATGTCTCTACCCAGCGATAGATCTTTCTCTAACCAGCGATAGATCTGTCTCTAACCAGCGATAGATCTGTCTCTAACCAGCGATAGATCTGTCTCCAACCAGCGATAGATCTGTCTCCAACCAGCGATAGATCTGTCTCCAACCAGCGATAGATCTGTCTCCAACCAGCGATAGATCTGTCTCCAACCAGCTATAGATCTGTCTCTACCCAGCGATAGATCTGTCTCTAACCAGCGATAGACCTGTCTCTAACCAGCGATAGACCTGTCTCCAACCAGCGATAGATCTGTCTCTAACCAGCGATAGATCTGTCTCTAACCAGCGATAGATCTGTCTCTACCCAGCTATAGATCTGTCTCCAACCAGCAATAGACATGTCTCTACCCAGCTATAGATCTGTCTCCAACCAGCTATAGATCTGTCTCCAACCAGCGATAGATCTGTCTCCAACCAGCGATAGATCTGTCTCCAACCAGCGATAGATCTGTCTCCAACCAGCTATAGACATGTCTCTACCCAGCTATAGATCTTTCTCTAACCAGCAATAGATCTGTCTCTAACCAGCGATAGATCTGTGTCTAACCAGCTATAGATCTGTCTCTAACCAGCTATAGATCTGTCTCCAACCAGCTATAGACATGTCTCTACCCAGCTATAGATCTGTCTCTAACCAGCGATAGATCTGTCTCCAACCAGCAATAGATCTGTCTCTAACCAGCTATAGATCGGTCTCTACCCAGCGATAGATCTGTCTCTACCCAGCTATAGATCTGTCTCCAACCAGCTATAGATCTGTCTCCAACCAGCTATAGATCTGTCTCCAACCAGCTATAGATCTGTCTCCAACCAGCTATAGATCTGTCTCTACCCAGCTATAGATCTGTCTCCAACCAGCTATAGACATGTCTCTACCCAGCTATAGATCTGTCTCTAACCAGCGATAGATCTGTCTCTAACCAGCTATAGATCTGTCTCCAACCAGCGATAGATCTGTCTCCAACCAGCGATAGATCTGTCTCCAACCAGCGATAGATCTGTCTCCAACCAGCGATAGATCTGTCTCAACCCAGCTATAGGTCTGTCTCCAACCAGCTATAGATCTGTCTCCAACCATCTATAGATCTGTCTCCAACCAGCGATAGATCTGTCTCAACCCAGCTATAGGTCTGTCTCCAACCAGCTATAGATCTGTCTCCAACCAGCGATAGATCTGTCTCTAACCAGCGATAGATCTGTCTCCAACCAGCTATAGATCTGTCTCCAACCAGCTATAGATCTGTCTCTAACCAGCGATAGATCTGTCTCTAACCAGCGATAGATCTGTCTCTAACCAGCGATAGATCTGTCTCCAACCAGCGATAGATCTGTCTCCAACCAGCGATAGATCTGTCTCCAACCAGCTATAGATCTGTCTCCAACCAGCTATAGATCTGTCTCCAACCAGCTATAGATCTGTCTCCAACCAGCTATAGATCTGTCTCTAACCAGCGATAGATCTGTCGCCAACCAGCGATAGATCTGTCGCCAACCAGCGATAGATCTGTCTCTAACCAGCGATAGATCTGTCTCTAACCAGCGATAGATCTGTCTCAAACCAGCTATAGATCTGTCTCCAACCAGCGATAGATCTGTCTCTAACCAGCGATAGATCTGTCTCTACCCAGCTATAGATCTGTCTCCAACCAGCAATAGACATGTCTCTACCCAGCTATAGATCTGTCTCCAACCAGCTATAGATCTGTCTCCAACCAGCGATAGATCTGTCTCCAACCAGCTATAGATCTGTCTCCAACCAGCGATAGATCTGTCTCCAACCAGCTATAGATCTGTCTCTAACCAGCGATAGACCTGTCGCCAACCAGCGATAGATCTGTCTCTAACCAGCGATAGATCTGTCTCTAACCAGCTATAGATCTGTCTCCAACCAGCGATAGATCTGTCTCCAACCAGCTATAGATCTGTCTCTACCCAGCTATAGATCTGTCTCCAACCAGCTATAGACATGTCTCTACCCAGCTATAGATCTGTCTCTAACCAGCGATAGATCTGTCTCTAACCAGCTATAGATCTGTCGCCAACCAGCTATAGATCTGTCGCCAACCAGCTATAGATCTGTCTCCAACCAGCGATAGATCTGTCTCCAACCAGCTATAGATCTGTCTCCAACCAGCGATAGATCTGTCTCCAACCAGCGATAGATCTGTCTCTAACCAGCGATAGATCTGTCTCCAACCAGCTATAGATCTGTCTCCAACCAGCTATAGACATGTCTCTACCCAGCTATAGATCTGTCTCTAACCAGCGATAGATCTGTCTCTAACCAGCGATAGATCTGTCTCCAACCAGCTATAGATCTGTCTCTAACCAGCGAAAGATCTGTCTCTACCCAGCGATAGATCTGTCTCTAACCAGCGATAGATCTGTCTCTAACCAGCGATAGATCTGTCTCCAACCAGCGATAGATCTGTCTCCAACCAGCGATAGATCTGTCTCCAACCAGCGATAGATCTGTCTCGAACCAGCTATAGATCTGTCTCCAACCAGCTATAGACATGTCTCTACCCAGCTATAGATCTGTCTCTAACCAGCGATAGACCTGTCGCCAACCAGCGATAGATCTGTCTCTAACCAGCGATAGATCTGTCTCTAACCAGCGATAGATCTGTCTCCAACCAGCTATAGATCTGTCTCTAACCAGCGATAGATCTGTCTCTAACCAGCTATAGATCTGTCTCTACCCAGCTATAGATCTGTCTCCAACCAGCAATAGACATGTCTCTACCCAGCTATAGATCTGTCTCCAACCAGCTATAGATCTGTCTCCAACCAGCGATAGATCTGTCTCCAACCAGCGATAGATCTGTCTCCAACCAGCGATAGATCTGTCTCCAACCAGCTATAGACATGTCTCTACCCAGCGATAGATCTTTCTCTAACCAGCAATAGATCTGTCTCTAACCAGCGATAGATCTGTCTCTAACCAGCGATAGATCTGTCTCCAACCAGCGATAGATCTGTCTCCAACCAGCGATAGATCTGTCTCCAACCAGCGATAGATCTGTCTCCAACCAGAGATAGATCTGTCTCCAACCAGCTATAGATCTGTCTCCAACCAGCTATAGATCTCTCTCTACCCAGCTATAGATCTGTCTCTAACCAGCGATAGATCTGTCTCTAACCAGCGATAGATCTGTCTCTACCCAGCTATAGATCTGTCTCCAACCAGCAATAGACATGTCTCTACCCAGCTATAGATCTGTCTCCAACCAGCTATAGATCTGTCTCCAACCAGCGATAGATCTGTCTCCAACCAGCGATAGATCTGTCTCCAACCAGCGATAGATCTGTCTCCAACCAGCGATAGATCTGTCTCCAACCAGCTATAGACATGTCTCTACCCAGCTATAGATCTTTCTCTAACCAGCAATAGATCTGTCTCTAACCAGCGATAGATCTGTGTCTAACCAGCTATAGATCTGTCTCTAACCAGCTATAGATCTGTCTCCAACCAGCTATAGACATGTCTCTACCCAGCTATAGATCTGTCTCTAACCAGCGATAGATCTGTCTCCAACCAGCTATAGATCTGTCTCCAACCAGCAATAGACATGTCTCTACCCAGCTATAGATCTGTCTCGAACCAGCTATAGATCTGTCTCCAACCACCGATAGATCTGTCTCCAACCAGCTATAGATCTGTCTCCAACCAGCGATAGATCTGTCTCCAACCAGCGATAGATCTGTCTCCAACCAGCTATAGATCTGTCTCCAACCAGCGATAGATCTGTCTCTACCCAGCTATAGATCTGTCTCTAACCAGCGATAGATCTGTCTCTAACCAGCGATAGATCTGTCTCTAACCAGCGATAGATCTGTCTCTACCCAGCTATAGATCTGTCTCCAACCAGCAATAGATCTGTCTCTACCCAGCTATAGATCTGTCTCCAACCAGCTATAGATCTGTCTCCAACCAGCGATAGATCTGTCTCCAACCAGCGATAGATCTGTCTCCAACCAGCGATAGATCTGTCTCTAACCAGCGATAGATCTGTCTCCAACCAGCTATAGATCTGTCTCCAACCAGCTATAGATCTGTCTCTACCCAGCTATAGATCTGTCTCTAACCAGCGATAGATCTGTCTCTAACCAGCGATAGATCTGTCTCTAACCAGCGATAGATCTGTCTCCAACCAGCTATAGATCTGTCTCCAACCAGCGATAGATCTGTCTCCAACCAGCTATAGATCTGTCTCCAACCAGCGATAGATCTGTCTCCAACCAGCGATAGATCTGTCTCCAACCAGCGATAGATCTGTCTCTACCCAGCTATAGACATGTCTCTACCCAGCGATAGATCTGTCTCCAACCAGCGATAGATCTGTCTCCAACCAGCGATAGATCTGTCTCCAACCAGCGATAGATCTGTCTCCAACCAGCGATAGATCTGTCTCCAACCAGCGATAGATCTGTCTCCAACCAGCTATAGACATGTCTCTACCCAGCTATAGATCTGTCTCTAACCAGCGATAGATCTGTCTCTAACCAGCTATAGACATGTCTCTAACCAGCGATAGATCTGTCTCTAACCAGCGATAGATCTGTCTCCAACCAGCGATAGATCTGTCTCCAACCAGCGATAGATCTGTCTCCAACCAGCGATAGATCTGTCTCCAACCAGCGATAGATCTGTCTCCAACCAGCGATAGATCTGTCTCCAACCAGCTATAGACATGTCTCTAACCAGCTATAGACCTGTCTCTAACCAGCGATAGATCTGTCTCCAACCAGCGATAGATCTGTCTCCAACCAGCGATAGATCTGTCTCCAACCAGCGATAGATCTGTCTCCAACCAGCGATAGATCTGTCTCCAACCAGCGATAGATCTGTCTCCAACCAGCGATAGATCTGTCTCCAACCAGCGATAGATCTGTCTCCAACCAGCTATAGATCTGTCTCCAACCAGCGATAGATCTGTCTCCAACCAGCGATAGATCTGTCTCCAACCAGCTATAGATCTGTCTCCAACCAGCGATAGATCTGTCTCCAACCAGCTATAGATCTGTCTCCAACCACCGATAGATCTGTCTCCAACCAGCGATAGATCTGTCTCCAACCAGCTATAGATCTGTCTCCAACCAGCGATAGATCTGTCTCCAACCAGCGATAGATCTGTCTCCAACCAGCAATAGATCTGTCTCCAACCAGCTATAGATCTGTCTCCAACCAGCGATAGATCTGTCTCTACCCAGCTATAGATCTGTCTCTAACCAGCGATAGATCTGTCTCTAACCAGCGATAGATCTGTCTCTAACCAGCGATAGATCTGTCTCTACCCAGCTATAGATCTGTCTCCAACCAGCAATAGATCTGTCTCTACCCAGCTATAGATCTGTCTCCAACCAGCTATAGATCTGTCTCCAACCAGCGATAGATCTGTCTCCAACCAGCGATAGATCTGTCTCCAACCAGCTATAGACATGTCTCTACCCAGCTATAGATCTGTCTCTAACCAGCAATAGATCTGCCTCTAACCAGCGATAGATCTGTCTCCAACCAGCAATAGATCTGTCTCCAACCAGCTATAGATCTGTATCTAACCAGCGATAGATCTGTCTCTAACCAGCTATAGACATGTCTCTACCCAGCGATAGATCTGTCTCCAACCAGCGATAGATCTGTCTCCAACCAGCGATAGATCTGTCTCCAACCAGCTATAGACATGTCTCTACCCAGCTATAGATCTGTCTCTAACCAGCGATAGATCTGTCTCCAACCAGCGATAGATCTGTCTCCAACCAGCGATAGATCTGTCTCCAACCAGCGATAGATCTGTCTCCAACCAGCGATAGATCTGTCTCCAACCAGCGATAGATCTGTCTCCAACCAGCGATAGATCTGTCTCCAACCAGCGATAGATCTGTCTCCAACCAGCAATAGATCTGTCTCCAACCAGCGATAGATCTGTCTCCAACCAGCGATAGATCTGTCTCCAACCAGCTATAGACATGTCTCTAACCAGCTATAGATCTGTCTCCAACCAGCTATAGATCTGTCTCCAACCAGCGATAGATCTGTCTCCAACCAGCGATACATCTGTCTCCAACCAGCGATAGATCTGTCTCCAACCAGCTATAGATCTGTCTCTAACCAGCGATAGATCTGTCTCTAACCAGCGATAGATCTGTCTCTACCCAGCTATAGATCTGTCTCCAACCAGCAATAGACATGTCTCTACCCAGCTATAGATCTGTCTCCAACCAGCTATAGATCTGTCTCCAACCAGCGATAGATCTGTCTCCAACCAGCTATAGATCTGTCTCCAACCAGCGATAGATCTGTCTCCAACCAGCGATAGATCTGTCTCCAACCAGCGATAGATCTGTCTCCAACCAGCGATAGATCTGTCTCCAACCAGCGATAGATCTGTCTCCAACCAGCGATAGATCTGTCTCCAACCAGCGATAGATCTGTCTCCAACCAGCGATAGATCTGTCTCCAACCAGCGATAGATCTGTCTCCAACCAGCTATAGATCTGTCTCCAACCAGCTATAGATCTGTCTCCAACCAGCGATAGATCTGTCTCCAACCAGCGATAGATCTGTCTCCAACCAGCTATAGATCTGTCTCCAACCAGCTATAGATCTGTCTCCAACCAGCTATAGATCTGTCTCCAACCAGCGATAGATCTGTCTCCAACCAGCTATAGATCTGTCTCCAACCAGCTATAGATCTGTCTCCAACCAGCGATAGATCTGTCTCCAACCAGCTATAGATCTGTCTCCAACCAGCTATAGATCTGTCTCCAACCAGCTATAGATCTGTCTCCAACCAGCGATAGATCTGTCTCCAACCAGCGATAGATCTGTCTCCAACCAGCGATAGATCTGTCTCCAACCAGCAATAGATCTGTCTCCAACCAGCGATAGATCTGTCTCCAACCAGCTATAGATCTGTCTCCAACCAGCGATAGATCTGTCTCTACCCAGCTATAGATCTGTCTCTAACCAGCGATAGATCTGTCTCTAACCAGCGATAGATCTGTCTCTAACCAGCGATAGATCTGTCTCTACCCAGCTATAGATCTGTCTCCAACCAGCAATAGATCTGTCTCTACCCAGCTATAGATCTGTCTCTACCCAGCTATAGATCTGTCTCTAACCAGCGATAGATCTGTCTCTAACCAGCGATAGATCTGTCTCCAACCAGCGATAGATCTGTCTCCAACCAGCTATAGATCTGTCTCCAACCAGCGATAGATCTGTCTCCAACCAGCTATAGATCTGTCTCCAACCAGCGATAGATCTGTCTCCAACCAGCGATAGATCTGTCTCCAACCAGCGATAGATCTGTCTCTACCCAGCTATAGACATGTCTCTACCCAGCGATAGATCTGTCTCCAACCAGCTATAGATCTGTCTCCAACCAGCGATAGATCTGTCTCCAACCAGCGATAGATCTGTCTCCAACCAGCGATAGATCTGTCTCACACCAGCGATAGATCTGTCTCCAACCAGCTATAGACATGTCTCTACCCAGCTATAGATCTGTCTCTAACCAGCGATAGATCTGTCTCTAACCAGCTATAGACATGTCTCTAACCAGCGATAGATCTGTCTATAACCAGCGATAGATCTGTCTATAACCAGCGATAGATCTGTCTCCAACCAGCGATAGATCTGTCTCCAACCAGCGATAGATCTGTCTCCAACCAGCGATAGATCTGTCTCCAACCAGCGATAGATCTGTCTCCAACCAGCGATAGATCTGTCTCCAACCAGCGATAGATCTGTCTCCAACCAGCTATAGATCTGTCTCCAACCAGCTATAGATCTGTCTCCAACCAGCTATAGATCTGTCTCCAACCAGCGATAGATCTGTCTCCAACCAGCGATAGATCTGTCTCCAACCAGCAATAGATCTGTCTCCAACCAGCGATAGATCTGTCTCCAACCAGCTATAGATCTGTCTCCAACCAGCGATAGATCTGTCTCTAACCAGCTATAGACATGTCTCTAACCAGCGATAGATCTGTCTCCAACCAGCTATAGATCTGTCTCCAACCAGCAATAGATCTGCCTCTAACCAGCGATAGATCTGTCTCCAACCAGCAATAGATCTGTCTCCAACCAGCTATAGATCTGTATCTAACCAGCGATAGATCTGTCTCTAACCAGCTATAGACATGTCTCTACCCAGCGATAGATCTGTCTCCAACCAGCGATAGATCTGTCTCCAACCAGCGATAGATCTGTCTCCAACCAGCGATAGATCTGTCTCCAACCAGCGATAGATCTGTCTCCAACCAGCGATAGATCTGTCTCCAACCAGCGATAGATCTGTCTCCAACCAGCGATAGATCTGTCTCCAACCAGCGATAGATCTGTCTCCAACCAGCTATAGATCTGTCTCCAACCAGCGATAGATCTGTCTCCAACCAGCTATAGATCTGTCTCCAACCAGCTATAGATCTGTCTCCAACCAGCTATAGATCTGTCTCCAACCAGCGATAGATCTGTCTCCAACCAGCGATAGATCTGTCTCCAACCAGCAATAGATCTGTCTCCAACCAGCGATAGATCTGTCTCCAACCAGCTATAGATCTGTCTCCAACCAGCGATAGATCTGTCTCTACCCAGCTATAGATCTGTCTCTAACCAGCGATAGATCTGTCTCTAACCAGCGATAGATCTGTCTCTAACCAGCGATAGATCTGTCTCTACCCAGCTATAGATCTGTCTCCAACCAGCAATAGATCTGTCTCTACCCAGCTATAGATCTGTCTCCAACCAGCTATAGATCTGTCTCCAACCAGCGATAGATCTGTCTCCAACCAGCGATAGATCTGTCTCCAACCAGCGATAGATCTGTCTCTAACCAGCGATAGATCTGTCTCCAACCAGCTATAGATCTGTCTCCAACCAGCTATAGATCTGTCTCTACCCAGCTATAGATCTGTCTCTAACCAGCGATAGATCTGTCTCTAACCAGCGATAGATCTGTCTCTAACCAGCGATAGATCTGTCTCCAACCAGCTATAGATCTGTCTCCAACCAGCGATAGATCTGTCTCCAACCAGCTATAGATCTGTCTCCAACCAGCGATAGATCTGTCTCCAACCAGCGATAGATCTGTCTCCAACCAGCGATAGATCTGTCTCTACCCAGCTATAGACATGTCTCTACCCAGCGATAGATCTGTCTCCAACCAGCTATAGATCTGTCTCCAACCAGCGATAGATCTGTCTCCAACCAGCGATAGATCTGTCTCCAACCAGCGATAGATCTGTCTCCAACCAGCGATAGATCTGTCTCCAACCAGCTATAGACATGTCTCTACCCAGCTATAGATCTGTCTCTAACCAGCGATAGATCTGTCTCTAACCAGCTATAGACATGTCTCTAACCAGCGATAGATCTGTCTATAACCAGCGATAGATCTGTCTATAACCAGCGATAGATCTGTCTCCAACCAGCGATAGATCTGTCTCCAACCAGCGATAGATCTGTCTCCAACCAGCGATAGATCTGTCTCCAACCAGCGATAGATCTGTCTCCAACCAGCGATAGATCTGTCTCCAACCAGCTATAGACATGTCTCTAACCAGCTATAGATCTGTCTCTAACCAGCGATAGATCTGTCTCCAACCAGCGATAGATCTGTCTCCAACCAGCGATAGATCTGTCTCCAACCAGCGATAGATCTGTCTCCAACCAGCGATAGATCTGTCTCCAACCAGCGATAGATCTGTCTCCAACCAGCGATAGATCTGTCTCCAACCAGCGATAGATCTGTCTCCAACCAGCGATAGATCTGTCTCCAACCAGCTATAGATCTGTCTCCAACCAGCGATAGATCTGTCTCCAACCAGCGATAGATCTGTCTCCAACCAGCTATAGATCTGTCTCCAACCAGCGATAGATCTGTCTCCAACCAGCTATAGATCTGTCTCCAACCACCGATAGATCTGTCTCCAACCAGCGATAGATCTGTCTCCAACCAGCTATAGATCTGTCTCCAACCAGCGATAGATCTGTCTCCAACCAGCGATAGATCTGTCTCCAACCAGCGATAGATCTGTCTCCAACCAGCGATAGATCTGTCTCCAACCAGCTATAGACATGTCTCTACCCAGCTATAGATCTGTCTCTAACCAGCAATAGATCTGCCTCTAACCAGCGATAGATCTGTCTCCAACCAGCAATAGATCTGTCTCCAACCAGCTATAGATCTGTATCTAACCAGCGATAGATCTGTCTCTAACCAGCTATAGACATGTCTCTACCCAGCGATAGATCTGTCTCCAACCAGCGATAGATCTGTCTCCAACCAGCGATAGATCTGTCTCCAACCAGCTATAGACATGTCTCTACCCAGCTATAGATCTGTCTCCAACCAGCGATAGATCTGTCTCCAACCAGCGATAGATCTGTCTCCAACCAGCTATAGATCTGTCTCCAACCAGCGATAGATCTGTCTCCAACCAGCGATAGATCTGTCTCCAACCAGCTATAGATCTGTCTCCAACCACCGATAGATCTGTCTCCAACCAGCGATAGATCTGTCTCCAACCAGCTATAGATCTGTCTCCAACCAGCGATAGATCTGTCTCCAACCAGCGATAGATCTGTCTCCAACCAGCAATAGATCTGTCTCCAACCAGCGATAGATCTGTCTCCAACCAGCGATAGATCTGTCTCCAACCAGCTATAGATCTGTCTCCAACCAGCTATAGATCTGTCTCCAACCAGCTATAGATCTGTCTCCAACCAGCGATAGATCTGTCTCCAACCAGCTATAGATCTGTCTCCAACCACCGATAGATCTGTCTCCAACCAGCGATAGATCTGTCTCCAACCAGCTATAGATCTGTCTCCAACCAGCGATAGATCTGTCTCCAACCAGCGATAGATCTGTCTCCAACCAGCAATAGATCTGTCTCCAACCAGCGATAGATCTGTCTCCAACCAGCTATAGATCTGTCTCCAACCAGCGATAGATCTGTCTCTACCCAGCTATAGATCTGTCTCTAACCAGCGATAGATCTGTCTCTAACCAGCGATAGATCTGTCTCTAACCAGCGATAGATCTGTCTCTACCCAGCTATAGATCTGTCTCCAACCAGCAATAGATCTGTCTCTACCCAGCTATAGATCTGTCTCCAACCAGCTATAGATCTGTCTCCAACCAGCGATAGATCTGTCTCCAACCAGCGATAGATCTGTCTCCAACCAGCGATAGATCTGTCTCCAACCAGCTATAGACATGTCTCTACCCAGCTATAGATCTGTCTCTAACCAGCAATAGATCTGCCTCTAACCAGCGATAGATCTGTCTCCAACCAGCAATAGATCTGTCTCCAACCAGCTATAGATCTGTATCTAACCAGCGATAGATCTGTCTCTAACCAGCTATAGACATGTCTCTACCCAGCGATAGATCTGTCTCCAACCAGCGATAGATCTGTCTCCAACCAGCGATAGATCTGTCTCCAACCAGCTATAGACATGTCTCTACCCAGCTATAGATCTGTCTCCAACCAGCGATAGATCTGTCTCCAACCAGCGATAGATCTGTCTCCAACCAGCTATAGATCTGTCTCCAACCAGCGATAGATCTGTCTCCAACCAGCGATAGATCTGTCTCCAACCAGCTATAGATCTGTCTCCAACCAGCGATAGATCTGTCTCCAACCAGCTATAGATCTGTCTCCAACCACCGATAGATCTGTCTCCAACCAGCGATAGATCTGTCTCCAACCAGCTATAGATCTGTCTCCAACCAGCGATAGATCTGTCTCCAACCAGCGATAGATCTGTCTCCAACCAGCGATAGATCTGTCTCCAACCAGCGATAGATCTGTCTCCAACCAGCTATAGATCTGTCTCCAACCAGCGATAGATCTGTCTCTACCCAGCTATAGATCTGTCTCTAACCAGTGATAGATCTGTCTCTAACCAGCGATAGATCTGTCTCTAACCAGCGATAGATCTGTCTCTACCCAGCTATAGATCTGTCTCCAACCAGCAATAGATCTGTCTCTACCCAGCTATAGATCTGTCTCCAACCAGCTATAGATCTGTCTCCAACCAGCGATAGATCTGTCTCCAACCAGCGATAGATCTGTCTCCAACCAGCTATAGACATGTCTCTACCCAGCTATAGATCTGTCTCTAACCAGCAATAGATCTGCCTCTAACCAGCGATAGATCTGTCTCCAACCAGCAATAGATCTGTCTCCAACCAGCTATAGATCTGTATCTAACCAGCGATAGATCTGTCTCTAACCAGCTATAGACATGTCTCTACCCAGCGATAGATCTGTCTCCAACCAGCGATAGATCTGTCTCCAACCAGCGATAGATCTGTCTCCAACCAGCGATAGACATGTCTCTACCCAGCTATAGATCTGTCTCCAACCAGCGATAGATCTGTCTCAAACCAGCGATAGATCTGTCTCCAACCAGCGATAGATCTGTCTCCAACCAGCGATAGATCTGTCTCCAACCAGCGATAGATCTGTCTCCAACCAGCGATAGATCTGTCTCCAACCAGCGATAGATCTGTCTCCAACCAGCGATAGATCTGTCTCCAACCAGCGATAGATCTGTCTCCAACCAGCGATAGATCTGTCTCCAACCAGCGATAGATCTGTCTCCAACCAGCTATAGATCTGTCTCCAACCAGCGATAGATCTGTCTCCAACCAGCGATAGATCTGTCTCCAACCAGCTATAGACATGTCTCTAACCAGCTATAGATCTGTCTCCAACCAGCGATAGATCTGTCTCCAACCAGCGATAGATCTGTCTCCAACCAGCTATAGATCTGTCTCCAACCAGCGATAGATCTGTCTCCAACCAGCTATAGATCTGTCTCCAACCACCGATAGATCTGTCTCCAACCAGCGATAGATCTGTCTCCAACCAGCTATGGATCTGTCTCCAACCAGCGATAGATCTGTCTCCAACCAGCGATAGATCTGTCTCCAACCAGCGATAGATCTGTCTCCAACCAGCGATAGATCTGTCTCCAACCAGCTATAGATCTGTCTCCAACCAGCGATAGATCTGTCTCTACCCAGCTATAGATCTGTCTCCAACCAGCGATAGATCTGTCTCCAACCAGCGATAGATCTGTCTCCAACCAGCGATAGATCTGTCTCCAACCAGCGATAGATCTGTCTCCAACCAGCTATAGATCTGTCTCCAACCAGCTATAGATCTGTCTCCAACCAGCGATAGATCTGTCTCCAACCAGCGATAGATCTGTCTCCAACCAGCGATAGATCTGTCTCCAACCAGCTATAGATCTGTCTCCAACCAGCGATAGATCTGTCTCCAACCAGCGATAGATCTGTCTCCAACCAGCGATAGATCTGTCTCCAACCAGCGATAGATCTGTCTCCAACCAGCGATAGATCTGTCTCCAACCAGCGATAGATCTGTCTCCAACCAGCTATAGACATGTCTCTACCCAGCTATAGATCTGAAAGATCTAAGGAGTTTAGGAGCCATTGTTTTCAGTATTTTAGAAACAAAAAAAAAATCAGTAAACATTAACAATAAATCTATTTGCTGTCTGACTGATCAATAAAGATAAGATAAGATAATGCATAATGCATAAGATAACGCAACAGAACCTGATGTACGGCTGCATGTGAGGCAGCTGGTTGGTCAGGATGTCACCAATCATCTTCACCGGCATCCGATCACCCGACATCTTCTTCCTCACCCTCAGTGCCCTGCAGGGAAACATGTGGTCATCTCGTTAGGTACACCTAGCTTGGATCCCAGTGTTCCCATCAGAACGGCATGAACTCCTGGCAGATCAATCCTTACTTTAGCAGTTTGATGTTGCACATGATGAGCTCCTTCCAGTTGACGAAGATCATGGCCACTTCCTTCTCCATGAGCAGGTCAAACTCCAGCAGAGGCTTGTGGAAGATCTACACACACACACACACACACACACACACACACACACACACACACACACACACACACACACACACACACACACACACACACACACACACACAGAGACCTCTCGTAACTGAATGAATTCGGCATTTCGATGGAAAGCTTTAGGGATGAAGATTATCACAGAGAGTAAAAGCTTCATAACAAGTAACCAGACAAAAGAACCACAGCTGGCAACGTCTGCAGCTTCAAAAAGCTTCTAGACTTCATTCAATGTCACTGAAAAGATGGATGAATGAAATCTTATTCATCATTTTCAGCTCCTCTACCTCAGTGACGAGCTGCAGGTCGTTGACGTAGTTCTCCTCGGTGACGATCAGTTCATGGATGTAGCCCTGCCTTTTCCTCTCCATCGGACTCAGCATGTCCAGCAGGTGGAGGTCGGCGCACCCTGAAGCACAAACATGAGAAGCCCGCAGAGCAGCTGTCACTCAAACGTCATCCAGCGCAGCAGCAGCACACATAGAAGAGATCCCACCTGACTGACCTGGTTTTAACGCATACGCACCTGACATCAACGTAGGATTGTGGAGCAGCAGCTGTGAGCAGAGGAGTGTTTGTGCCTCATCTCATGTTAATGTGCAGCATTAAAATGATTTGGGACGTGGATGTAGAGCCTACAGGTGATAAAAGTCTAAAAGCTGCTGAAGGGTCAGATAAAGCTGCAGACGTGCTGCTTTGCTGCAAACGTTTGAAGATTTGGTGAAAAATGTGGATTTACTGACGAACATTTCCGCTAACTCGTGTCACTAAAACAAAACTGCAGGGATGAATCCAGTCGTTTTGTTGAACAGTTTCTTTGTTGTGTGTTTGTGTGTGAGACTGAATAAGGACGCCAGTCGACTGCAGTCTGTCTCAGAGTGTTTAATCATCAGGACCAGTCAGTTTCACTGCTCCATCAAAACTTCCACCAATAAAATCTCTACTAGACAGCGCCAATGTTCTGTACATGTCATTCATTCATAAGTTGTCTTTTCACTCATGCTCATAAAACTGATCATTCATGCCTTGTTTTTACTCACTCGTTCATGCACCAAGTGCAGCGCGATTACATGTGGCTTTGTTGTCAGTTCATTCACTCATTCACCACGTATTCATATCCACATAAAACATCATCAGATTAACTTCGGATCAAACACAGCATTTATTTCATTTGATCATTTTTAATTAAAACTAAACCAGAGCCACGATTCCGAGCAGAGTCGGCTAAAAAGATGCTAAAAGCTTAGATTTCAGGCTAATGGAGGCAGAACTGTTCTGCTGCGGAGCGTGGCTCTGATCTAGATCTTCCTTCGCTCAGAAACACTCTGCCACAAGTCTGGACCATCGGTTACCAAAACAAGAATCTCTTCAGTAAAAAATTTAAAAAAGAAAGAAACGCTCCCTAACTAGCGCAGGTTTAGGTCTCAAGTCGCCGACCAATCAGAGCCTCTCCTCCAATACTGACACACCGAAGAGCCAATGAGATCTGAGCAGATTCATAATACTCGTTTACTTTTGCTTCTTGTATAAAAAAGTTGAGTATTTTGATCATTTTGTTCGTTTCTGAGGGTAAACAATAAAATCACAATACTGTCATTTCAATAAACAAACGGATACAAAAGTGATATGGCAGCGCTGATAATACTAGTCTGTTGCTTTGCAAACCAACGGGGAAAGTTGCCATGGTAACCGCTTCCACAGCTGATGAAAGGGAGGCTTTGCTGTGTACGACTGGTCCTGTCGCGTCCCTCAAAATACTGCTGCAATTTCAGTAACATGACACTAAAAATGTGGCGTTCTGAGGATGAAAATGCTTGGTGGCACAGAAACTGGCGATGTCTTCCACTTCCGGGCCTTTTTCTTGTGTCTGCTAGTTTTAGCGGAAATGTGAATTTTCTGTCCCTTCTTTACGGTGTTGCGGGGTGAAATGACTGTTCGTGGCTACACAGCGTCAGCGTGCAGTGCACAGTTTCCATCACGGTTTGCACAATAAGCTCTAATTCTCGTTGGATGAACTGGACCAGAACCAGAAGAAGCGCCACGACGTAGAGCGACTTCCAGAGATCAGGTGGAAGTTTCACCAAACCAACCGGTTTCACCAGGTTTCTCAGGAGCTACTTCATGTCCTGGTTTTAGTTTTACAGACGGGAGGAGACAGCCTCCTTTAACTGGAATGATTCAGACAGCTGACAGTGGCTACGAGCAAATCCTTCCACCCCTGCATTCCTAATATCATGTCTGCGTCCTTCTTCCTGCTCTGGCGCTCGATGGTGCCGACGCGTCCCATCACCATAGCAACAGACAAAACAATAACCATGTAAACAAAAGAAAATCATTTAAAATTAATATATATTTAAAATGTTAAACTAGTAGAATAAAAACATTACCACCGTGTGTGTGTGTGTGTGTGTGTGTGTGTGTGTGGTTTGGTTAGCTCTATGCTAGCTCAGCCTTTAGCATCAGGCTGAGTCTCAATCCCGCTGCTCCCCTCCTTTCTAGACCTCCTTCCCGAGCGGAGGCGACAAGACAGCAGCAGAGGGAGAAACTTAGCCTTCAGCTGCGACAGGACGCATCGCAAGCTGGCTTTTCCTCTCCTCTCCTCCTCTCCTTACGGTGGGGGGGGGGTCTTTGGCTTTGAGGAGGGGAGAGTAAAAGACTTTGAGACTTGTTCTCCAGCAGATAGTGGGTCTTTCTGTGAAGCTGTGGGACGGGAAGGGTTAGTGGGGGGAGGAGCCAGCGCTTTGACTGACAGGTGACTGAAGCAGCTGAACCAATGAGAGCAGGGTTAAAATAAAATAAAGCTAAAACTGGAAATAAAGGAGGAGGGATGGAGATGAGCTGAGTTCTAATGACAGAACCTCCCATAAAGCCACAAAATGACCCACTATCCACTTTGACCTGCTGTCACAAAGCAGTGTTTGCAGCTACGTGTGTGTGTGTGTGAGTGTGTGTGTGTGTGTGTGTGTGTGTGTGTTACAGTCACTGTGATCCAGTCAAAGCCTGTTATCAGTCCAATGTTGGAGAGAGGAGCTCAATAGTCTTTGTTTTCCTCCTCTTCTCCTTTCCCTCATGTCTAAACACAGGAGAGGAGAGGAAGAAGAGAAGGAGAGATGAGAGAGAGGAAGAGGAGAGAGAGGAAGAGGAGGAGGAAGAGGAGAAGTCCTAACAACTGGTCTCCCTCCAGCAGAGCCGTGCATAGACAGTTTAAAGGTTACAGTCTGTCTGTCTGTCTGTCTCTTTCTGGCTTCTACGGGTGGAGAGTCGCCATTTCCTGGTCATGTGACCTCTTGCTGCTGTCCCATTGGTTGAGTGGCCTAGTGGGTCTCTTTGAGGGCTTTGAGGAGAGGGGGGTTCTGGGTAATGATATGATCCTAGAGAGAGGACGACAACAACAACATCAACAAAAACAACTAAACAAAACAATAACAACAACAACAACAACAACCGGTCGGGTGCTAAGTGGGTGGAGCGTCCAGCAAGACAGTGTGGAGGTGTGGTGTCACCTGGCATAGAAGTAGAGATTCTAGAGCAGCAGGACAGAACTCAGCTTCCTGTTTCCTACAAAATAAAAGAGACCCATGTGGATGTAATCTCCATATCAGCTCTACAAACAGCTAATTAGAGAATGTCCAAGTGATTTATTTGGACTTTTAAAGACAGTAAACAGTAAAAACTCATGTTTATTCCATGTTTATTCCCATCAACTTCTGTTTGTTATTTATTTGTTTTCAGACCTGCAACTAATAAAAACAATGGAAGAAAAATTAAGTTGCCTTCCTCACACGATTTTCTGTCTTTCAGACAATAAAAACTTGTCAATCCTGTTAATGATTATTGTAAACAGTAGGGGTGGGAGGAAAACTAGTCACAAAAAATGTTTTATTTTATTTTACAATTTTTTAAATCAGTTTTTTTTTTTTTTTGGTCAAAAACCTTTTTTTTTTTTCATTTTTAATGTTTCTATGTTTAGATGCCAGATAGAGAAGAAGTTTTCGGCTTCTCTCCAGCAGGGGGCGAAATGTTTCTCTCCGACTGTCCAGTAACATGACGTTATATCCGTTTTGGAAAACACGTAAACAGAAGACGGAGAACGGATGACAACCTGCTAAAATGTGCAGAGATAAATCCTCCACCATCACAGTTTAAGTGAAAACTGTTGACATTTTGGATTTTTAGCTGTGAAGGGAAAAGCAGAGCTGAACATGTGGAAAGTTGTTTGTAAACTCTGTAATGCCCAATTGGCGTACGGCGGTAAGACAACTAATGTTACTGCCCACCTAGCAAGACGCCATCCTGAGGTAAATGCAGAGCTAGCAGCCAAACGTAGCACAGTAGCACAACAACAGACTCAAACCAGCACTTTTAAATGCAGTTCCAGCTTTTGAAACAGCAGCAGAAATTCATACATCTGCTTCGGATATATTACTGCTAAATAAATCAGAAAAACTGACACAGTTGACTAAAACTGGCTCCTGACACAGTCTGTAAACTTAGTTATGATGCAAGGTTTCCACGTCATCTGCTGTTTAAAAAAGCAAAGTAAAAATCTGTAATACTGAGGAATTGCAATTTCAATCAAATTGGTACCTGAAAAATAGTTAAAAATTTAACTGAGAAAAGCATATTGTCCCAGCCCGAGTGAACATCATCTGTTAGAAACTTTTATACCATGGTCTGAGTGAATGGTCTTGATTCTGATTGGTTGCAGGGTGTCCGTTAAAAGTGATAATGGACACCAGTTAAAAGAAGTTCCATCAAATAGCCGAATAATTCTAAATCATTGCGCCGGCTCAAACATCAGTTTGTAACCATGGCAACAGAAAAGTTAGCGACAAACAAACAAAACAGAAAGAATATCTGGAAGGAATATGTCAAACAGCGGCCCATGGTTACTAATGAATGTATCTGATCTGCCAGTTTTTAAGACATTTTATTTTTTCAGGTTAACTGTTGAACAATAACCAGAGTAGAAAAGGGAGAAAGGTAAAAACGCCTCCCGATCCCTCCCTGGAATATCTGGAAGGAATATGTCAAACAGCGGCCCATGGTTACTAATGAATGTATCTGATCTGCCAGTTTTTAAGACATTTTATTTTTTCAGGTTAACTGTTGAACAATAACCAGAGTAGAAAAGGGAGAAAGGTAAAAACGCCTCCCGATCCCTCCCTGTCTCACTACTGTATTGTGTTCATGTTCTACTGAGATCGTTAGTTGAAATCAGTCACTGCAGATGAACTATCCATCATATTGCTTCAACCATATTAAATAATATTTAATCAGTCAGTTTGTGATGAAGCTCCAGATCTCTCAAAGAGGGCCAGAGCGGTTCTGACGTCATCCTGTAGCGGTGCAGCGGACTGTCCGTATGTTCCTCTGCATTAATGCTCCAGTGGTTACGCCAATTTCACTGCAATCTTCAAGAATTAAAAAGGGCAGTGCTGTTCGCATTTATATTTTTCCACAGCCAAATTTTTCTTATGCTACTACTCTGGTAGAAACCAACCATTGCACGTCTTCCCTTCATTACCTTCATACTGTGAAGAAATGTGCATTTTCATAAAATCACGTTTTCATTGGAATCTGTTAAAAGGAGGGGGCGGCACTTCCGATCAACACACTTATCTTTCAGGCTCGATGACCTGCGCCGTGCACACACACTCACGTTCATACATACTTCCGCTAGACGACACCTACCCCAGCCCTCCGACTCTAATTTCCTTGAGGACAATCTCTGCCTAGCCCGGCCCAGATTGACCTCAAACTCATTCCACTATTCTGCTTTATTACAGCCTCCGGACAAGATAAAACTCAAATCATCAATAGACTCACCAGAGCACGGACATCTCTCGATCAGCTGAGATCCCGTCAACCAGACCCGGCGGCTGTTAGCTAGCTGCTAACGTTTACAGGATGCTCAAAATGGCTCCGCTCACCTCTCCATCCCACACAGGTTGTGTCGGTTGTTTGCGCCTGGCCGAAAAAATAGCTGAACTGGAGTCACGGATATCAAATCTACATTGGATCTGAGAAGCTGAGATCCTGATGGACACCACTGTCATCCACGATCCAAAACCAGATTCCCTAAAACAGGTTCGACGTGCTCAGCGTTGGCCCCCCCCCCCAGCTTTGCGCTCGAGTGCTGCAGTAAGGCTTGCAGGTCCGTGCCGTCGTTTACCCCGGCTCCGAAACAAACCTCCACCCGCCGTGCTGCCCGCCCCGCTACATCACCGCCATCATCTCAGGTCAAGCCTCCGTCACACTCCTCTCCAACAACTCTGATAATTGGAGACTCAGTTGTGAGAAATGTAAGGTTGTGCTCCATAGTTAGAATCGTGGCGATAGATACTCCAGGGGTCGTAGTCAGATGCACTCCAGGTTCCAGAGCAGGCCACATTGAATCTTACTTAAAACTGCTGGCTGAGGATAAATGTAAATACAGCAAGATTATTATTCATGTTGGGGTAAATGACACCCGGTTACACCAATCAGAGATCACCAAAGTAAATGTTGCCTCAGTGTGTGACTTTGCTAAAACCATGTCAGACTCCGTAGTTTTCTCCGGACCCCTGCCAGACCTGACCAGCGATGACATGTTTAGCCGTTTGTCATCCTTTAACCTCTGGCTGTCCAGGTGGTGCCCAGAACAAAATGTGGGCTTTATAGATAACTGGAAAAGCTTCTGGGGAAAACCTGGTCTTATTAGGAGAGACGGGATTCATCCCACAGTGGATGGAGCAGCTCTCGTTTCTAGGAACATGGATCATTTTATTAGTCAGTTAAACCCATGACTGTTCAGGACTGAGACCAGGAAGCAGAGTTGTAGTCTCACATGCTTTTCTGTAATCTCACCCCTGTCGCCCCCCCTCCCCAAAACCCATAACATAAAAATAGTTACAATACCTTTGAACACCTGACTCTTAGTCTATCCCACCCAAGATGGAAATGAGAGAAGCCACTTTTCCTAGTAGTAGTCTACCGTCCACCTGGATCTTCCTCACAGTCCCTAACTGACTTCTCAGACCTCTTATCAGACTTAGTGCTGAATACTGATAAAGTTATTGTTCTGGGGGATTTTAACATTCATCTTGATGATGAACATGACAGTTTAACCATTGCCTTTAACTCTATATTAAGTTCAATTGGATTTTCCCAAAATGTCCACAGACCGACTCATTCTCATCGTCACACTCTGGATCTTCTTCTGACATGTGGCATCAAAAGTGATCAACTAACAGTTTTTCCTCATAACCCTGTTCTGTCTGATCATTTTTAATAACTTTTGAGTTTACTTTACTTGACTACACAAGGGCTGAGAAGAAAATTCATTCAAGTCGATGTTTGTCAGATAGTGTTGTTAACAAATTTAAGAAGTCTATTTCAGCAGTATTTCCTCCAACACCATGTGTTAACCTGACAGGAAACACCCATCCGAGCTTTACTCCAACACAGGTCCATGAATGTGTTGCTAGAATGACGGCTTTAATGCGTATAACACTAGATAATGTTGCTCCTCTAAAGAAGAAGAGAACCAGTCAGAAGAAGCGGGCCCGGTGGTTTAATTCCCAGCTTCAAGCTTTAAAACAGACATCATGGCGTTTGGAAAGAAAATGGCGTTCATCTGGCTTAGAAGAGTGTCGCATAGTCTGGAAAGAAAGTTTAATAGTGTATAAAAAGCCTTGCGTGTGGCTAGAACAGCTTATTATTCATCATTGATAGAGGAGAAGAAGAACAACCCCAGGTTTCTCTTCAGCACTGGAACCAGACTGACTAAGAGCCATAGTGCCGTTGAGCCATCTATTCCTTTCAACCTCAGCTGTGACGACTTTATGAGTTTCCTTGTCAACAAAATAGTTTCTATCAGGAAGGAAATCAGTAATAACCTGAACACTACTAGTGCTATTTCATCTGCAGCAGCCTTAGAGACGTCTTTAGAAGCTGATTGTCATTTGGACCGTTTCTTGCCTGTACAGCTCTCCGAGTTAACCAACATAATAGCTTCATCTAAACCTTCAACCTGTGTTTTAGACCCCATCCCAACCAGATTATTCAAGGAAATATGTTTCCTAATCAATACATCTGTACTGGACCTGATCAATTCATCTCTATTAATAGGATATGTACCTCAATATGTTAAGACAGCTGTAATTAAACCGTTGCTTAAAAAACCAACTCTGGATCCAGGAGTTTTAGCTAATCATAGACCAATATCTAATCTCCCCTTCTGGTCTAAAGTTCTCAGTTTCAACCCAACTATGTTCCTATCTGAGCAGAAACAATCTGAAGAGTTCCAGTCAGGATTTAGAGCTCATCATAGCACAGAGACAGCACTGGTGAAAGTCACTAATGATCTTCTCATGGCCTCAGACAAAGGACTTCTGTCTGGACTCATTCTTTTAGATCTCAGTTCTGCATTCGACACTATTGATCACAATATTCTGCTACAGAGGCTGGAACATGTTAGACTGGTTCCAGTCATATTTATCTGATAGATTTCAGTTTGTAAATGTAAATGATGAGTCTTCCTCACACACCAGGGTAAGTCATGGAGTTCCTCAGGGTTCTGTACTTGGACCAATACTTTTCACATTATACACGCTTTCCTTAGGAAATATCATCAGGCAGCATGGTATAAAGTTTCATTGCTATGCGGATGACACTCAGATCTATCTCTCCACGAAGCCAGATGGGAAAGTAGATTTGCACCCAAAAAATCGGAATCGAATCGGGACAAAAGCATATTGTTACACCCCTATAACTAATGGCAACAACAAAACTGTCCGTCTTCTGCGTCCAACATAAATGAACCTTTAAATAACCATTAATGTCTTCGAGTGAAGATGAAAGAACGATCCCTAAAACGTACTACAATGAGATGCTGAGAGCGACGCTAGAAAAACTAGGATCTACCTACATTTTTACAGAAAAGAGTAAGGTGCACCAGTGTAACAAGTGCAACCAGTGCAAAAAGTTAGTGTGGAGAACGGAGAGAGGCAGCAAATACACCTGAAAAGTCATTAAAAAACAGCCTGATCAGTGGTTTATAAAACATCTCAGTCAACATGTGACGTTATTGAAGCTCCTGTCTCTGCTCTGCTCGGAAAACTCCAAGTCTATGTTGGATCATGTGGAGGGAACACATGCAGGGAAGCCCTGGACACACTGACGCATGCAAACACACACATGCACATACGTGTCATACAACACACACAGACACCATCCAGAGGTGGTGCATGACTGGGAGGTTATCAAAGAGGCCCAAAGGAGTGTCGAGGTGAGAGGGGAAACCAGCCGGGGTCAAAGACAGAGAGGGACAACGTCTCCACACCTGGCTCTGGAGTGTGTGTGTGCTTGTGTCTGCAGGAGAGTGTGTTCTGTGTGTTTGTGTTAAACTACTTTGGTTTTCAGCTTTATGTTAGTTTGTTCATTTCAGCACATTCTTTATGTGAGGTCAGCACTACGGGTGTAAGTGTGTGTGTGTGTGTGTGTGTGTGTGTGTACTCACACTGCGTGCTCGGGTCGGTATCTGTGGTCAGTTTGACGTAGTTGCTAGGAAACAGACCCTCCCTCCCGTTGAGCTCTCCTTTCCACCAATCGCAGTCGTCCTTGCTGAGCACCGTGATCACCTGACCCTTCTGGAAGGCCAGCTCGTCGTCGTTCTGCGCCACGTAGTCGTACATGCCGATCACCTGGCACAGAGCTTCGCCCCAGGAGACAGAGCAGACGGACACGGCGTCAGAGCCAACAGAAGAGGACACCAGAGCACAGAGACAAGCAGATGCAGACACAGTTTCTGAGGGAACGTTGCTGGAAGGTTGGTCCTGGAGGACTGACCACAGATCTTCTGCAATGCAGCTCCTCAAATCCTTTGTGTGAAGCCAAACACACACTGTGATGGTGAGGACATCAGGGCTCTGTGGAGCCAGGCTGCATGTTTGTGGTCGTCGTGAGCAGGCAGACTATATTTGCATGTATTTCTCAGCGTTGCATTAATTTTCACCAAATCTTCTACTGCAGAAGCGCAGCATCAAACCTGCATGGAGCGTCCACCATGCTGCACTGCTGCTTTGTTCTCTTTCTGCTACAGACAAACCCTGACTCATCAGTCCAGATGGAGCTCCTGCTGCATCCTGGTTCCTCTGTTTTCAGGCATGAAGACCACGCCAGTCCAGACCCGTCCCAACAGTAGATGCTGGATCCGACTGCTTTCTGCCAGTTCTGAGGTGACGGCACTGCTGGACATCTCCCAATTTCCAAACATATAGCCCTTTTCCATCAGTATCAGCTCGTCTCAACTTAAACTTAAACAAGCTTCCTGTACTTTCTATCAGCTGGTTTGTTGACCAAAATATGAATAAAATAATTCATCTCAATATTTAATTTCACGTTCATGGTTGGAAATCTTTCATTTTTCCTGTTCTCACTGTTTAACTGATGTTTATCAGCGTGAGCGTCAGTGTACCTGTGCTGGCAGGGGCCAGCTTTGGAGGGGTGGGCTCTGTGGGGGTGGTTTTACTGGTGCTGGGACTCAGCAGTTTCACATAGTTCGCTGGAAACCAACCAATCTGGCGCTTCTTCCCTCGAGCCTGGATCAATCAGAGCACATCAAACCGTCAGATGATGTTTATTAAAACTGTTGTTTAAACATGTTTTCACCATGAACGAGTCTTTTACGGGTTTATGTGGAAAAGTTTTTCTCAAAATCAATAAAAATTGTCTATAGATCTTCATTTTTTAAGAGAACAGCATGATGCGTCCTCATATAGTTGTTGTCTGTGTACCTGGAGCTCACCCTCCCACCAGCCCCCTGGGTTCTTCTTCCTGATGAGGATGAGCTGCCCTGGAGCGAGCGTCAGCTGCTCGGCTCCTGTTGCGCTGTAGGGGGCGATCACCTGAGCGATCTCTGCAACAGGAACAGACATGAAGAAGACGTCCTCGGTTTATGTGATTTCAGGGTTTCAGGCAGGATTTGATGAAACGACGCGTCACTTTGTCGCTGCTTTCTTCATCACTGAAGACAAGCAGTCACGCCATTTTGTGAATTTCTAATTATATCAGAAATCGGCGTGCAGCAGTGAGATCACGCCACACACACACACGCGCGCGCATGCACGCACGCACGCAGGCAGGCAGGCAGCCATGGAATATACACATATGTCCACATCTCCATGCATCAGACGGACATTAACACCCCCCATTTAAATGCAAACAATCTAAACACTTTCAGACATTCGTGTGAATTAAACGCTGGGATTTGGTGACTCAGCAGAAAACTGATCCTTCGGGCATTTTCATGAATTCACATTGTTTAAAAAAACGACAAAAACACGATTTCAGGCTGCAGAACAAGACAAACATAAAGACTCGCCTGGTTTCTTCCCGAGACTCCCCGTCTTTCCTGCTGGTCCCAGCGACTACAAGCAGAAAAACACCGTCAGATAGTTCCTCTCACCCCGGAAAGCCCTGCCGAGCAGAAACCAGCTCTCACCTCCGACGCCGAGTCGCGTGGTTTGACGTAGTTGGACGGAAAGACTCCGGTCTTTCCTGCCACCGTGCCTGTCCACCAATCCCCTTCCTTCCTGGTCACCATGACGACGTCTCCTTGCTGGAAACTCAGGTCGCCCTGCTCGCTGCTCTCGTAGGTGTACATGGCAATATATTCTGTCGGACGCAGCCGTCAGGTTTACAGACACGTTTAAGGAACAGCTGCCGTGTTCTGCACATGATGGTCTGCCTTACCTTCTCCAGACTCCGAGGGTTTTGTTGGGGAAGGGGACGGACGTTTTCCGTTGGGCGGGCTTTCCGACATTCCAGATTCACTAAAAAACAAGACAACAAATAAATCACAAATAAAAGTCCGACTCACACTGCATGAACACAGAGAAAGTCATGTCATCTTTAGGCAGCGACTGGAAAATGACCAAAGGTCACATGCTGCCAGCAGTTCTCAAACTGGGGGTCAGGACCCTTACGGGGGTCCTGAGATCATTTCAGGGGGTCACCAGATAATACAGCGTCCAGTTTCCATCCAAATCGAAGCATTAATGCTCGGGCTGTGACGATATGTTTTGAGCTACGTTTGACATCTTTTCCATTTTCCTCCAGAGTTCAATGTTTTACGGTGTGACTTCTCTCTTTCCAGGCAAACGTGTCAAATCCTGCGGCAGGTGTCTAAAACATTTCATGGCAATATTGTAAGTAGTTTTTAGCTCATAAGACATTAAAAGGCAAGTTTGTCGTCAGAGATGGCTGAAGTGACGTGCAGACCTGAGACGGCTGCTCGTATCCAATCAGCATCTTATCTTAGCTAAAGATAAGATTAGATGAGATAAACTTTATTTATACAGCGCTTTTCATAGACACAAAGTCACAAAGTGCTTCACAACAATAAAAACATAGAAAAACTGCAATGTGTGGAAAAAATAAATAACCTATTCTCAACCTAAAGCCTCAGCAGAAACACCTGCAGCTGCTGTTGTTTATCTGAAGCCAACCGGTGTGTTCCTGTCTGAACTACGGCTGAACTCCAGGAAACTGGAGGCGCCGTCACACAGACGGGGAAAACCTACCCAGTGTTTTTGCTGCGCGGGACAGCTCCAGCAGGGGCCGCCATGTTGGCTGAGATGAGCTTGACGTAACTTTTGGGGAACCAGCCTCTTTGTCCGGTCTGAAGTTCCCCCAACCACCACATGTCCTGCTGCTCCAGGACTGTTATTATCTGCATCACAACAACCAATCAGCGACAGCAGAGGAAAAACAGCAGATTCAGGCTGAAAACGTCGGGAACGGTTCCACCTCTACCTCGTTCTTGTTGAAGTTCAGGTGGTTGTCCTTCTTGGCTCTCCAGGGATACAGAGCCTGGGCCTGGAGACCTTCCACCTTCTCCCCCTGAGAAGCAGAGTTACAGTCACCATCACTGCTTCACCGCTGCTCGGAAGATTGTTCCCGTCTTACTACCTGTCCCAGTACAGGAGACGGAGAGGAGCCCGTCGTCATGGTGGCGGGTGTGAAGGCGGAGCGCTGCCGGAGCTGCGCAGAGGGAACGCTAAGAGATGGGTTCTGATTGGCTGAAGAGGTGGGCCAGGCGTCCCATCCCTCGCTGTCTGATTGGGTGCTTGTGTTCGACGGCCAACTGGAAAACAGCAGACTTTCAGAAGGAGAACGGTCCGATGAAGAGTTGTGCAGAAGTCAGACTTACGTAGTGCTGAAGTCAGCCCAGTTACTGTTGGCGGATGAGGTGGAGGAGGCGGCGTGTCCGGGAGCTGGAGGGGGCGTGGTCAACGGCTGCTGGGCTGAGGTGGGTGTGGCCGATGCCGTGGAACGCAGGCTGATTGGTGCTTCGCTGTCGGGGATCCGTTCAGCGTAATTGGCTGGAAACCAACCGGTTCGGCCCCGGAGCTCGCCCCCCAGCCAGCCGGGCTCGCCCGTCTGGGACTCATCCACCTTATAACAGGAAAGGGTTAACGTGAAGAAGCAGCACGGATCAACTGGGCGACAGGCAGTCTGTGGCGCTTTCATCGCCACGTAGTCGCTGTGAAACCTGCACGTAGTCGCTGTGAAACCTGCACGTAGTCGCTGTGAAACCTGCACGTAGTCGCTGTGAAACCTGCACGTAGTCGCTGTGAAACCTGCACGTAGTCGCTGTGAAACCTGCATGACGTTGCTGTGAAACCTGCATGACGTTGCTGTGAAACCTGCACGTAGTCGCTGTGAAACCTGCACGTAGTCGCTGTGAAACCTGCACGTAGTCGCTGTGAAACCTGCACGTAGTCGCTGTGAAACCTGCACGTAGTCGCTGTGAAACCTGCACGTAGTCGCTGTGAAACCTGCATGTAGTTGCTGTGAAACCTGCACGTAGTCGCTGTGAAACCTGCACGTAGTCGCTGTGAAACCTGCATGACGTTGCTGTGAAACCTGCACGTAGTCGCTGTGAAACCTGCATGTAGTCGCTGTGAAACCTGCACGTAGTCGCTGTGAAACCTGCACGTAGTCGCTGTGAAACCTGCACGTAGTCGCTGTGAAACCTGCATGTAGTTGCTGTGAAATCTGCACGTAGTCGCTGTGAAACCTGCATGTAGTTGCTGTGAAACCTGCACGTAGTCGCTGTGAAACCTGCACGTAGTCGCTGTGAAACCTGCACGTAGTCGCTGTGAAACCTGCACGTAGTCGCTGTGAAACCTGCACGTAGTCGCTGTGAAACCTGCATGACGTTGCTGTGAAACCTGCACGTAGTCGCTGTGAAACCTGCATGTAGTCGCTGTGAAACCTGCACGTAGTCGCTGTGAAACCTGCACGTAGTCGCTGTGAAACCTGCACGTAGTCGCTGTGAAACCTGCATGTAGTTGCTGTGAAATCTGCACGTAGTCGCTGTGAAACCTGCATGACGTTGCTGTGAAACCTGCACGTAGTCGCTGTGAAACCTGCATGACGTTGCTGTGAAACCTGCACGACGTTGCTGTGAAACCTGCACGTAGTCGCTGTGAAACCTGCACGTAGTCGCTGTGAAACCTGCATGACGTTGCTGTGAAACCTGCATGTAGTTGCTGTGAAACCTGCATGTAGTCGCTGTGAAACCTGCATGACGTTGCTGTGAAACCTGCACGTAGTCGCTGTGAAACCTGCATGACGTTGCTGTGAAACCTGCACGTAGTCGCTGTGAAACCTGCACGTAGTCGCTGTGAAACCTGCACGTAGTCGCTGTGAAACCTGCACGTAGTCGCTGTGAAACCTGCATGTAGTCGGTGTGAAACCTGCATGACGTTGCTGTGAAACCTGCATGTAGTCGCTGTGAAACCTGCACGTAGTCGCTGTGAAACCTGCATGTAGTCGCTGTGAAACCTGCACGTAGTCGCTGTGAAACCTGCACGTAGTCGCTGTGAAACCTGCACGTAGTCGGTGTGAAACCTGCATGACGTTGCTGTGAAACCTGCATGACGTTGCTGTGAAACCTGCATGTAGTCGCTGTGAAACCTGCATGACGTTGCTGTGAAACCTGCACGTAGTCGCTGTGAAACCTGCATGTAGTCGCTGTGAAACCTGCACGTAGTCGCTGTGAAACCTGCACGTAGTCGCTGTGAAACCTGCACGTAGTCGCTGTGAAACCTGCACGTAGTCGCTGTGAAACCTGCACGTAGTCGCTGTGAAACCTGCACGTAGTCGCTGTGAAACCTGCATGACGTTGCTGTGAAACCTGCATGACGTTGCTGTGAAACCTGCACGTAGTCGCTGTGAAACCTGCATGACGTTGCTGTGAAACCTGCACGTAGTCGCTGTGAAACCTGCACGTAGTCGCTGTGAAACCTGCACGTAGTCGCTGTGAAACCAGCATGACGTTGCTGTGAAACCTGCACGTAGTCGCTGTGAAACCTGCACGTAGTCGCTGTGAAACCTGCATGTAGTCGCTGTGAAACCTGCATGTAGTCGCTGTGAAACCTGCACGTAGTCGCTGTGAAACCTGCACGTAGTCGCTGTGAAACCTGCACGTAGTCGCTGTGAAACCTGCATGACGTTGCTGTGAAACCTGCATGACGTTGCTGTGAAACCTGCACGTAGTCGCTGTGAAACCTGCATGACGTTGCTGTGAAACCTGCACGTAGTCGCTGTGAAACCTGCACGTAGTCGCTGTGAAACCTGCACGTAGTCGCTGTGAAACCTGCACGTAGTCGCTGTGAAACCTGCACGTAGTCGCTGTGAAACCTGCATGACGTTGCTGTGAAACCTGCACGTAGTCGCTGTGAAACCTGCATGACGTTGCTGTGAAACCTGCACGTAGTCGCTGTGAAACCTGCACGTAGTCGCTGTGAAACCTGCACGTAGTCGCTGTGAAACCTGCACGTAGTCGCTGTGAAACCTGCATGACGTTGCTGTGAAACCTGCACGTAGTCGCTGTGAAACCTGCATGACGTTGCTGTGAAACCTGCACGTAGTCGCTGTGAAACCTGCATGACGTTGCTGTGAAACCTGCATGTAGTTGCTGTGAAACCTGCATGTAGTTGCTGTGAAACCTGCATGTAGTCGCTGTGAAACCTGCATGTAGTCGCTGTGAAACCTGCACGTAGTCGCTGTGAAACCTGCATGACGTTGCTGTGAAACCTGCATGTAGTTGCTGTGAAACCTGCATGTAGTTGCTGTGAAACCTGCACGTAGTCGCTGTGAAACCTGCATGTAGTCGCTGTGAAACCTGCACGTAGTCGCTGTGAAACCTGCATGACGTTGCTGTGAAACCTGCACGTAGTCGCTGTGAAACCTGCATGACGTTGCTGTGAAACCTGCATGTAGTTGCTGTGAAACCTGCATGTAGTTGCTGTGAAACCTGCATGTAGTCGCTGTGAAACCTGCATGTAGTCGCTGTGAAACCTGCACGTAGTCGCTGTGAAACCTGCATGACGTTGCTGTGAAACCTGCATGACGTTGCTGTGAAACCTGCATGTAGTTGCTGTGAAACCTGCATGTAGTCGCTGTGAAACCTGCATGACGTTGCTGTGAAACCTGCATGTAGTTGCTGTGAAACCTGCATGTAGTTGCTGTGAAACCTGCATGTAGTCGCTGTGAAACCTGCATGACGTTGCTGTGAAACCTGCATGTAGTCGCTGTGAAACCTGCATGACGTTGCTGTGAAACCTGCATGACGTTGCTGTGAAACCTGCATGACGTTGCTGTGAAACCTGCACGTAGTCGCTGTGAAACCTGCACGTAGTCGCTGTGAAACCTGCATGTAGTCGCTGTGAAACCTGCATGACGTTGCTGTGAAACCTGCACGTAGTCGCTGTGAAACCTGCATGACGTTGCTGTGAAACCTGCATGTAGTCGCTGTGAAACCTGCATGACGTTGCTGTGAAACCTGCATGACGTTGCTGTGAAACCTGCACGTAGTCGCTGTGAAACCTGCACGTAGTCGCTGTGAAACCTGCATGTAGTCGCTGTGAAACCTGCATGTAGTCGCTGTGAAACCTGCATGTAGTCGCTGTGAAACCTGCATGACGTTGCTGTGAAACCTGCATGACGTTGCTGTGAAACCTGCATGTAGTCGCTGTGAAACCTGCACGTAGTCGCTGTGAAACCTGCACGTAGTCGCTGTGAAACCTGCACGTAGTCGCTGTGAAACCTGCATGTAGTTGCTGTGAAACCTGCACGTAGTCGCTGTGAAACCTGCACGTAGTCGCTGTGAAACCTGCATGACGTTGCTGTGAAACCTGCACGTAGTCGCTGTGAAACCTGCATGTAGTCGCTGTGAAACCTGCACGTAGTCGCTGTGAAACCTGCACGTAGTCGCTGTGAAACCTGCACGTAGTCGCTGTGAAACCTGCATGTAGTTGCTGTGAAACCTGCATGACGTTGCTGTGAAACCTGCACGTAGTCGCTGTGAAACCTGCATGTAGTTGCTGTGAAACCTGCACGTAGTCGCTGTGAAACCTGCACGTAGTCGCTGTGAAACCTGCACGTAGTCGCTGTGAAACCTGCATGACGTTGCTGTGAAACCTGCACGTAGTCGCTGTGAAACCTGCATGTAGTCGCTGTGAAACCTGCACGTAGTCGCTGTGAAACCTGCACGTAGTCGCTGTGAAACCTGCACGTAGTCGCTGTGAAACCTGCATGTAGTTGCTGTGAAATCTGCACGTAGTCGCTGTGAAACCTGCATGACGTTGCTGTGAAACCTGCACGTAGTCGCTGTGAAACCTGCATGACGTTGCTGTGAAACCTGCACGTAGTCGCTGTGAAACCTGCATGACGTTGCTGTGAAACCTGCACGACGTTGCTGTGAAACCTGCACGTAGTCGCTGTGAAACCTGCACGTAGTCGCTGTGAAACCTGCACGTAGTCGCTGTGAAACCTGCACGTAGTCGCTGTGAAACCTGCACGTAGTCGCTGTGAAACCTGCATGTAGTTGCTGTGAAATCTGCACGTAGTCGCTGTGAAACCTGCATGACGTTGCTGTGAAACCTGCACGTAGTCGCTGTGAAACCTGCATGACGTTGCTGTGAAACCTGCACGTAGTCGCTGTGAAACCTGCACGTAGTCGCTGTGAAACCTGCATGACGTTGCTGTGAAACCTGCATGTAGTTGCTGTGAAACCTGCATGTAGTCGCTGTGAAACCTGCATGACGTTGCTGTGAAACCTGCACGTAGTCGCTGTGAAACCTGCATGACGTTGCTGTGAAACCTGCACGTAGTCGCTGTGAAACCTGCACGTAGTCGCTGTGAAACCTGCACGTAGTCGCTGTGAAACCTGCATGACGTTGCTGTGAAACCTGCATGTAGTTGCTGTGAAACCTGCACGTAGTCGGTGTGAAACCTGCACGTAGTCGCTGTGAAACCTGCACGTAGTCGCTGTGAAACCTGCACGTAGTCGGTGTGAAACCTGCATGTAGTTGCTGTGAAACCTGCACGTAGTCGCTGTGAAACCTGCACGTAGTCGGTGTGAAACCTGCATGTAGTTGCTGTGAAACCTGCACGTAGTCGCTGTGAAACCTGCACGTAGTCGCTGTGAAACCAGCATGACGTTGCTGTGAAACCTGCACGTAGTCGCTGTGAAACCTGCATGTAGTCGCTGTGAAACCTGCACGTAGTCGCTGTGAAACCTGCACGTAGTCGCTGTGAAACCTGCACGTAGTCGCTGTGAAACCTGCACGTAGTCGCTGTGAAACCTGCACGTAGTCGCTGTGAAACCTGCACGTAGTCGCTGTGAAACCTGCACGTAGTCGCTGTGAAACCTGCACGTAGTCGCTGTGAAACCTGCACGTAGTCGCTGTGAAACCTGCACGTAGTCGCTGTGAAACCTGCACGTAGTCGCTGTGAAACCTGCACGTAGTCGGTGTGAAACCTGCATGTAGTCGCTGTGAAACCTGCACGTAGTCGCTGTGAAACCTGCATGTAGTCGCTGTGAAACCTGCACGTAGTCGCTGTGAAACCTGCACGTAGTCGCTGTGAAACCTGCATGTAGTCGCTGTGAAACCTGCATGACGTTGCTGTGAAACCTGCACGACGTTGCTGTGAAACCTGCACGTAGTCGCTGTGAAACCTGCATGACGTTGCTGTGAAACCTGCACGTAGTCGCTGTGAAACCTGCACGTAGTCGCTGTGAAACCTGCACGTAGTCGCTGTGAAACCTGCACGTAGTCGCTGTGAAACCTGCACGTAGTCGCTGTGAAACCTGCATGTAGTCGCTGTGAAACCTGCATGTAGTCGCTGTGAAACCTGCACGTAGTCGCTGTGAAACCTGCATGACGTTGCTGTGAAACCTGCATGACGTTGCTGTGAAACCTGCACGTAGTCGCTGTGAAACCTGCACGTAGTCGCTGTGAAACCTGCACGTAGTCGCTGTGAAACCTGCACGTAGTCGCTGTGAAACCTGCATGACGTTGCTGTGAAACCTGCACGTAGTCGCTGTGAAACCTGCATGACGTTGCTGTGAAACCTGCACGTAGTCGCTGTGAAACCTGCATGACGTTGCTGTGAAACCTGCATGACGTTGCTGTGAAACCTGCATGTAGTCGCTGTGAAACCTGCACGTAGTCGCTGTGAAACCTGCACGTAGTCGCTGTGAAACCTGCACGTAGTCGCTGTGAAACCTGCATGACGTTGCTGTGAAACCTGCACGTAGTCGCTGTGAAACCTGCACGTAGTCGCTGTGAAACCTGCACGTAGTCGCTGTGAAACCTGCACGTAGTCGCTGTGAAACCTGCACGTAGTCGCTGTGAAACCTGCACGTAGTCGCTGTGAAACCTGCATGACGTTGCTGTGAAACCTGCACGTAGTCGCTGTGAAACCTGCATGACGTTGCTGTGAAACCTGCACGTAGTCGCTGTGAAACCTGCATGTAGTCGCTGTGAAACCTGCACGTAGTCGCTGTGAAACCTGCATGACGTTGCTGTGAAACCTGCATGTAGTTGCTGTGAAACCTGCATGACGTTGCTGTGAAACCTGCATGTAGTCGCTGTGAAACCTGCATGACGTTGCTGTGAAACCTGCATGTAGTCGCTGTGAAACCTGCATGACGTTGCTGTGAAACCTGCATGACGTTGCTGTGAAACCTGCATGTAGTCGCTGTGAAACCTGCATGACGTTGCTGTGAAACCTGCACGTAGTCGCTGTGAAACCTGCATGACGTTGCTGTGAAACCTGCATGTAGTCGCTGTGAAACCTGCATGACGTTGCTGTGAAACCTGCATGACGTTGCTGTGAAACCTGCACGTAGTCGCTGTGAAACCTGCACGTAGTCGCTGTGAAACCTGCATGTAGTCGCTGTGAAACCTGCATGTAGTCGCTGTGAAACCTGCATGACGTTGCTGTGAAACCTGCACGTAGTCGCTGTGAAACCTGCATGACGTTGCTGTGAAACCTGCATGTAGTCGCTGTGAAACCTGCACGTAGTCGCTGTGAAACCTGCATGACGTTGCTGTGAAACGTGCATGACGTTGCTGTGAAACCTGCACGTAGTCGCTGTGAAACCTGCATGACGTTGCTGTGAAACCTGCATGTAGTTGCTGTGAAACCTGCACGTAGTCGCTGTGAAACCTGCACGTAGTCGCTGTGAAACCTGCATGACGTTGCTGTGAAACCTGCACGTAGTCGCTGTGAAACCTGCATGACGTTGCTGTGAAACCTGCATGTAGTTGCTGTGAAACCTGCATGTAGTCGCTGTGAAACCTGCATGACGTTGCTGTGAAACCTGCATGACGTTGCTGTGAAACCTGCATGTAGTTGCTGTGAAACCTGCACGTAGTCGCTGTGAAACCTGCATGACGTTGCTGTGAAACCTGCATGTAGTTGCTGTGAAACCTGCACGTAGTCGCTGTGAAACCTGCACGTAGTCGCTGTGAAACCTGCATGACGTTGCTGTGAAACCTGCACGTAGTCGCTGTGAAACCTGCATGACGTTGCTGTGAAACCTGCATGTAGTTGCTGTGAAACCTGCACGTAGTCGCTGTGAAACCTGCACGTAGTCGCTGTGAAACCTGCACGTAGTCGCTGTGAAACCTGCATGACGTTGCTGTGAAACCTGCACGTAGTCGCTGTGAAACCTGCATGACGTTGCTGTGAAACCTGCATGACGTTGCTGTGAAACCTGCACGTAGTCGCTGTGAAACCTGCACGTAGTCGCTGTGAAACCTGCATGTAGTTGCTGTGAAACCTGCACGTAGTCGCTGTGAAACCTGCATGACGTTGCTGTGAAACCTGCACGTAGTCGCTGTGAAACCTGCACGTAGTCGCTGTGAAACCTGCACGTAGTCGCTGTGAAACCTGCACGTAGTCGCTGTGAAACCTGCATGACGTTGCTGTGAAACCTGCATGTAGTCGCTGTGAAACCTGCACGTAGTCGCTGTGAAACCTGCATGTAGTTGCTGTGAAACCTGCACGTAGTCGCTGTGAAACCTGCACGTAGTCGCTGTGAAACCTGCATGTAGTTGCTGTGAACACGTTACAGTCGCTGCACAGTTAAACTTGCCAGCGACGTTGCTGGGGAATGACTATGGAGTAACGTCTCGTGATTATCAGAACGGATAAACGACCAGATGGGAATCTTAATTTATGCAGCTGTTAATAACAACAATACTTTGTTTCTCACACAACAGTTAAAGCTGAGAAAGCCTTTGTTTATGTCTGATTTCTGGCTGCAAAGCGTTTCACACCAGCTTTTCTCAGTTGCTATGGCAATGTGCAAACATCTCGAGTCACCCCTGATGGACCTGAAGCAACACGCCTCCACTGCAGTCAGAATTATGTTTGCCATTCTGGAAGCCTTTTTGAGCTACGACCTGCAAGATGAAACACGTTGGTGTTTGCGACACATCAGGGGAAACGCAGGGCTCAGTGTCTTCACCGCGGACACACCCAGACCCAGACCCAGCCTGCTCTTCCTCCTGAGCTGCAGACGCCCCATAGGCTGTTGGAGCAGCCGTATGACCAAAGTATAACTACGACTTGCAGGCGTTTCCATTGTTTAGAGGAAATAAGCCGTTAATTTGGTAAAACCTCATCCTGAGTTTCTCACTGTGTCTGTCGACACAACGCTGGATTCACAGGCAGTGTGAACTGGCGTAAAAACGTCCATCTGACAGGCAGAGGCAAGCAGACAAAATGAAAACAAAGACAGGAAACGAAGGAAGAATTTTATATCTACTGGGAACTTTTTAGCTTTCACCTTTTGAGACGTTTTGTTTTGCCAGACAGATTCGCTCTGTCAAGGCAGACAGGTCATGTATACGGCTGCCTTTGATAATCTGAATATTTTTATTGTTATTTTTATTGTAATCATCATCAGTCTTGATATGGCCGTGCTGGACGTGGTTTTGATGTTTCTAATGGTGTAATATCATTTCCTCTGTGCACGTGGGCGGGTTGTGACTGGACTTCTATGTCTCGTTTCTCTCTCTGCTGCTCTACGTATGAAAACTGCCAGATAGATAAAAACTGATTAAAGAAGTGAATTACCTGCAGAACTAACAGTTTGTAAAGAAATGAGGGGTGGCTCGATACGTTTGCAGAGTTGTGATGAAGAGAAAGAAAAAGAAGCGATTGCAACAGGGTAAACTGGTCTGACTGGGAGGAAAAAGCCAAAGACATTCATCCACCAGCAATGAATGAACGTGAAGATGACATGACATGAACCAATGGCAGCTTTGGCTTGTGATTGGTGGAGGGACAACACTGCACTGGGCGGGGCCAGCAACTTACCCATTCCCCCTTCACCTTCAGTTTGCACGGCAGAAGAGAAGAGAAACAGTTCAGAGAAACAGCCATTCACTCACAAGAAGAGCCGACCCACACACGACCGCTGGTCTGCATGCGTAGCAGCCATGTTTAATCCACATGACATACCATGATGATGTCTCCAGGGGTGATACTGATCTCATCGTGGCTGCGAGCATCAAACGGGTATAAAGCCCTGTAGTAGACCACCTTCACTGGCAGCTGCTGCTGGTCGAAGCTGCCGACCGGCGCCTTCTGGTCGAACAGGCCGAGACCCTGAGTCTTCTCCACTGTACAGACATGCAGACACAACGATGAGGATTTAAGCTCCGTTAAAGCAGAAGCCTCCAGTTCCAGCAGCAGGAGGCAGGAAGGATTCTGCCATTGGTTGAGTTTCATTCCAGATAAAGTCACAGCTAATAACACACCTGCTGAGGTCCAGGGGTCAGACGACTGGCTGAAAAGCTTGCTGAGTTTATCTTGCATGTCTTTCTTCCCTCTGCCTTCATCCTCCTTTTCTTCTATTGTTCTGGCCGCCTTCCTGCCCTCCTCCTCCTCCTCCTCTATCCCCCTCTTCTTCCTCTCCTCCTCTTCCTGAGTCACTCTGTTGAGCCAGGCGTGCGGTGCGGAGGTGGAGGCGGGGCTCGGAGCTTTCGTCCCAGAACTTCCGGCTTCATCCCTCCAGGCGGAAGCCTCCTCTGACGACAGCCTGCAGGTAAACCGGTTTATTTTCATTTTATATTTTCTGAGGATATTAATAAAACTTTTTCTGCTCCTCAGATCGTGCCGGCGGTTTTGTTCTTACCCGCTCTCCTGCAGCTCGGCCGACTGTCTCTCGCTCGGCGTGTGCATGTGAGCGTGTGTGTGTGTCTGTGTGTGTGCGTCTCCCTCCAGCTCCTTCTGCTTTTGCCTCTGCTGCCGGCTGTGGATTTCCCGCAGCTCCTGCAAAGCATCGTGGGATACAGGAAGGGACAGCGATGAGGAGGAGGTGGGGTCAGAGGACTGGTTGCTACGGGTTACCATTGACAAACAACAACACCAGCAGTAGCAGCAAGATTGCATTAGTCAGGTGATTTAGGCAAGCTCCGCCCCCTTATACTGCGTCATTTAGCTAACTGGCTGGTAACCATGGTAACCATTCCTTTTTCTGGGAATTCTTCAGTAATTTGAACAAATTTCTTGTTTATTATTCAGGATGTGTTCAGGTTCATGACGCCATCAGGCATCATATCATTAATAAACAGAAAATTAAAAGGAAAGTAGTCGATAAAAGTGTTTCATCTTCTTAAGGAGCCAAAAATCCAACTGCATTTATCTCGTCATCCCCATAGCAACTGATTTCAGAAAGTTTCATCAAGTGGAAAGAAACAAAACGAAAGGCGGTTTGTCGTTGAGATGCTTTAATTCCCACTTAAACACTCTTCAGAATGATCTCATCAACATTCATGGTGCTCTGCAGCACAACCTGTCTGCTCTGCTGATGTTACGCTCTGTAAAAACCGGGGAAATTCAGCCCCAACTGTTTAAAGAGGAAGAGGTTTGGTGTAGGTTTTGTGGAATGGAACCATCCAATCATTTCAACCGACCCGTTCTAAACAACTGGATGGAGCTGTCAATCAAACTTACCTTCCATTTGTCCCTCCCCCTCGACCCTTCTGCACGTGCTTCTTTTCATGCACAATTGCACTCAGAGGCTCAGAGCTCTTCTAAAGGCGGCAAAGTGAGAGTCAGAGCTTGGCTAGCTATGTTAGCGAGCATACTTCCTTCACATAGAAACAAACACTGCCAGTTTTGGGGGCGTGGCTTCAGGAGGAAGTCTGAAATTAGGGGTTTGGACTTTCAACATGTAGCTTGCAGGAAGCAGTTTCCAGGATCTCCTACCTTGCATTTAAACGGCTTACGGAGACGTTCAGAAGGTCAAACACCTGATTTCTAGCTTGATGGACGTCCCAGTTAAAGAAGCAGCTACTTATGCGAGAAAGAATCAAAGTGACTTCTGCTCCGTCGCGTCTTAAGAGTTTCAGAGCGGTGTGGATGTCCTTCCTATGTTTCCTTTTCTCAGGTTATATGAAGTAAAACTTGGTTTTAGTCAAACTGCGGTCCTGGAAGGCCACAATCCTGCAGGTTTTCCACGTATCCCTGCTCCAACACACCTGACTCAAACCTATCAGTCATCGTGCAGAATGTCATTGGCTGTGGATCCATTTAATGGAATCCAAGTGTGTTGGAGCAGGGATACATGGAACACCTGCAGGACAGCGGCCCTACAGGACTTTGGGTGTCCCTGGCTTAAGTCTAATGGCTGCAGCAAATACACAGAAAGTCCTGCGTAAATAAAGGAAGCAGCGTGTTGCTACTGGACCAGAAACAACTCTACGCATAGATCATGGCGGTGGGCGGAGCTTGCACAAGGCCCTCACTGTGTTGGCAGGATTGGTTAGAAGGAGCAAACAATTGTTAAAAAGGAGGTGGGGGGGAGGGTTGGAGGTCAGGGGATGCAGTTCTGTGTAGTCATGACAACCAGCTGTGCCATTAGAAAACACACGGTTACTATAACAACACAAGGCAGCCGTCGTGTTTCAGCCAAACAACCGTAACGTGAGGAAACCTTGAAAAGCAAACCAGTCAGAGGACAAACCACAATCGCGGAGCGACAGACAACTCCAACACCCTGCAACTGGAAGTGCAGGAGACACAAGACGAGACACAAACACACGTTCATCCACATAACGGCCGGTTTATCAGCATGTTAGCCAGTTACTGGCTTCATGTCTGGCTGAAACATCACTGGGTAGCAAACAGGCTGTCGGATCACAGCACAGCGTAGTGATCTAATAAAACCTGCTAACCTGGTCTACAGAGTTAGCTATGGAAGCAGCCAGCTGGATAAACAGAGAGCTAACGGGGGGGGGGGGGGGGTTTATAAATAACAAGAGCCGTCAGGAAAGAGGAGAAAGGGGCTTGACGGGAACGCTGGTCTGCTGCGTGGACCTTTATCATGTAGCCTAGCCGAGCCAGACACACTCTGACGGCTGAGACACACTCCTGCAGCTGTCCCTGCTCCTGCTGCTGAAACACACACACACACACACACACACACACGCACGCAAAGTTAATGTTTTAGTCCTTATTTACACTGTGACCAGTGACGGTGTAAGGCAGACATACATGTCAACAGATTTAAAGAGATGCTAAACAGACTCAGAGCACTTCTGCTGACACGACAGAAGCTCGAGTCGTTTCATCAATAATTACATCATTTAGTTATTTTAAAACTGGTTTCTAACTTTTGTAAAAGCAGCTTGGCTGCCAAACTGAATGAAATGAGAACATCATGTCTGGAGCTTGAAGGCTCTGGCGACACTGATTGCTGCTGTGATGCAGTCAGTGTTGTAAAAACAGGCTGTCAGAGTGCAAGAAGCCTCAGCAGATTCTCCAAAATCTGGAAAATAAATAGCTTTGCATGACTATCAGGAGCTTTATTCCTCTTTAATTTACACACATCACTGTTATTAGTCCTGCACTACAGATATAAACTGGTCTAAATGCAGTCATGTGATAAAGAAAGTAAACTCAATATGTAAAATATTAAATACATGACATACTGTTCCTAACAATTTGCTTCCAAGCAGCTGGAGAACATCCAGTAAAGACCTGAGAAATGCAGCTGGATCTGAGGTTGACCCAACGACCAAAGTCACATCAGAAACCATCTTCCTGGAACATTCGCTGACAAAAAGCCGGTCTCGGGGAAGGGAAGTGGGGGGAAATGGGCTCTGACGATATGCTTTCGTCCCAATTTGATTTTTTGGGTGCCGATTCTATTTAAATTGTGATTTTCACAATTCTCCCATATTGCTGATTTTTGTAGATTAAAAATAAAATAAAAAATGTCTAAAACTTTTTTTTGCTCTTCATTTTTATTAATTTTAATGAAGAAAAACCAAAACAGCAGAGAGACCATCAGTCTGCTGCTATGATGCCCAAAAAGACAAGTAAAAAGATCAATAAAAACAATGAAAATGACAAACATTTTATAGTGGATTCATTTTATTTATTTGAAAAAAATCGATTTTGAAATTGTGAAGAAAAAAAAATCCTGATTTTTTGATTCGACACCCCCCCAGCTGAGATATACCAAGAAACACCAGAACTGAATGAGAGTCAGTGGTAACTAGTCTGACGGAGGCTTTAAGTCCTGACCTCAACGTTACGGAAGCTGTCTGGGGTCATCCTGAGGACAGAACGAAAGGTAGAAACATCCAAAGAGCTTAAACAATGTTTCTGACTACGTAAATAATGAGAAAGTTTCTGTCAGAGGGTTCAGAAACTCCCACAGATCTCTTCGTGCTGCTTCAGTCTCGTCTTTACTGTACTTTACATGAAGCCTGGAAGTCCAGACAGAGTTAACTTTCTTTTGCACATGACTGCAGATACCTCCACCTCAAGGTTAAACAAGCGTGCCTCTTCATCAGACGCCAACATCTCTGACACGTAAAATGACCAACAACAGGACAGAGCCAGTACTTCAGGGTGTGTGTGTGTGTGTGTGTGTGTGTGGTTTCTACTGGCTGCAACACATTAATCTGCATGATGAGGGCAGCATGAGTTCCCCTGAAACACAACAAGCTGCATGTCTGTCAGTGGTGTTAAGAGGATAAAACCCTCCTAAATGACTGCAGGTTAGTAGTTCGATCGGAGAAACATCAGTGTTGTACAATCAGAGTGCAGGGCCGATCAGATGCTCCAGGTTTGCCATCAACAGCAGAATGCTGGTCATTTAGTCTGATATCTTTCATGAGGAGGCAGTACCACCCCAGTCCAGCAGTGGCAGTGTGCTCTACCTGTCTCCCTGTCTCTTCCTCCTCAAGCTGGCGTCGCAGGGCTTCTATCCTGGCACAGTGGTTGGCATAGAACTCACACAGAGACTGGCATGGGTGCAAAAGGCCAGTGTAGGAGATAAATAAGAGGAGTAGAGAATATAGAAGGAGGGGTTTATTATGTGGATTAAACAAAGAATAAGACAGGGAGAGACATGAACGTGAGAAACAAAATACAGAAAATGAGAGCGAGGAGCAGAAAACAGGCAGTAGCATCAAGTAGCATCACAGATGAAAACAGAGGAAAGAATAGGCCCGGCCAGAAAAGATGTCAGGAACAGGAAGTAGTGCAGAGGAGGGTGGAGGGAAGGATAGTCAGATATCGTTCACATCTCAGTCGTCTGTGCCTCTGATTCACTGTGAATTACACCGGTCAGACAATGCTACGGTTATCCGCTGCCTGCACTGACGCTGTCTGATGCTGTCTGATGCTGTCTGCACTGACGCTGTCTGATGCTGTCTGCACTGACGCTGTCTGATGCTGTCTGATGCTGTCTGCACTGACGCTGTCTGATGCTGTCTGCACTGACGCTGTCTGATGCTGTCTGCACTGATGCTGTCTGATGCTGTCTGCACTGATGCTGTCTGACGCTGTCTGCACTGATGCTGTCTGCACTGATGCTGTCTGCACTGACGCTGTCTGATGCTGTCTGACGCTGTCTGATGCTGTCTGCACTGACGCTGTCTGATGCTGTCTGATGCTGTCTGACGCTGTCTGATGCTGTCTGATGCTGTCTGATGCTGTCTGCACTGACGCTGTCTGATGCTGTCTGATGCTGTCTGACGCTGTCTGCACTGATGCTGTCTGATGCTGTCTGCACTGACGCTGTCTGATGCTGTCTGATGCTGTCTGATGCTGTCTGCACTGACGCTGTCTGATGCTGTCTGATGCTGTCTGCACTGACGCTGTCTGATGCTGTCTGATGCTGTCTGCACTGACGCTGTCTGATGCTGTCTGATGCTGTCTGATGCTGTCTGCACTGACGCTGTCTGATGCTGTCTGATGCTGTCTGCACTGACGCTGTCTGATGCTGTCTGACGCTGTCTGATGCTGTCTGACGCTGTCTGATGCTGTCTGATGCTGTCTGCACTGACGCTGTCTGATGCTGTCTGATGCTGTCTGATGCTGTCTGCACTGACGCTGTCTGATGCTGTCTGATGCTGTCTGCACTGACGCTGTCTGATGCTGTCTGACGCTGTCTGATGCTGTCTGACGCTGTCTGATGCTGTCTGATGCTGTCTGCACTGACGCTGTCTGATGCTGTCTGATGCTGTCTGCACTGACGCTGTCTGATGCTGTCTGCACTGACGCTGTCTGATGCTGTCTGATGCTGTCTGATGCTGTCTGATGCTGTCTGATGCTGTCTGATGCTGTCTGATGCTGTCTGATGCTGTCTGATGCTGTCTGACGCTGTCTGATGCTGTCTGATGCTGTCTGATGCTGTCTGCACTGACGCTGTCTGATGCTGTCTGATGCTGTCTGCACTGACGCTGTCTGATGCTGTCTGATGCTGTCTGATGCTGTCTGACGCTGTCTGATGCTGTCTGACGCTGTCTGATGCTGTCTGATGCTGTCTGATGCTGTCTGCACTGACGCTGTCTGATGCTGTCTGATGCTGTCTGCACTGACGCTGTCTGATGCTGTCTGATGCTGTCTGACGCTGTCTGATGCTGTCTGATGCTGTCTGATGCTGTCTGCACTGACGCTGTCTGATGCTGTCTGATGCTGTCTGATGCTGTCTGCACTGACGCTGTCTGATGCTGTCTGATGCTGTCTGCACTGACGCTGTCTGATGCTGTCTGATGCTGTCTGACGCTGTCTGATGCTGTCTGATGCTGTCTGACGCTGTCTGCACTGACGCTGTCTGATGCTGTCTGACGCTGTCTGATGCTGTCTGCACTGACGCTGTCTGCACTGACGCTGTCTGATGCTGTCTGATGCTGTCTGACGCTGTCTGATGCTGTCTGATGCTGTCTGATGCTGTCTGATGCTGTCTGATGCTGTCTGATGCTGTCTGACGCTGTCTGATGCTGTCTGATGCTGTCTGATGCTGTCTGACGCTGTCTGACGCTGTCTGATGCTGTCTGATGCTGTCTGATGCTGTCTGACGCTGTCTGATGCTGTCTGATGCTGTCTGATGCTGTCTGATGCTGTCTGATGCTGTCTGATGCTGTCTGATGCTGTCTGATGCTGTCTGATGCTGTCTGCACTGACGCTGTCTGATGCTGTCTGATGCTGTCTGATGCTGTCTGACGCTGTCTGATGCTGTCTGATGCTGTCTGCACTGATGCTGTCTGATGCTGTCTGCACTGACGCTGTCTGCACTGACGCTGTCTGATGCTGTCTGACGCTGTCTGATGCTGTCTGCACTGATGCTGTCTGACGCTGTCTGACGCTGTCTGATGCTGTCTGCACTGACGCTGTCTGATGCTGTCTGATGCTGTCTGCACTGACGCTGTCTGATGCTGTCTGCACTGACGCTGTCTGATGCTGTCTGACGCTGTCTGATGCTGTCTGCACTGACGCTGTCTGATGCTGTCTGACGCTGTCTGATGCTGTCTGCACTGATGCTGTCTGACGCTGTCTGACGCTGTCTGATGCTGTCTGCACTGACGCTGTCTGATGCTGTCTGATGCTGTCTGATGCTGTCTGACGCTGTCTGATGCTGTCTGATGCTGTCTGATGCTGTCTGACGCTGTCTGATGCTGTCTGACGCTGTCTGATGCTGTCTGCACTGATGCTGTCTGATGCTGTCTGATGCTGTCTGATGCTGTCTGCACTGACGCTGTCTGATGCTGTCTGATGCTGTCTGATGCTGTCTGACGCTGTCTGATGCTGTCTGATGCTGTCTGATGCTGTCTGATGCTGTCTGATGCTGTCTGCACTGACGCTGTCTGATGCTGTCTGATGCTGTCTGCACTGACGCTGTCTGATGCTGTCTGATGCTGTCTGATGCTGTCTGACGCTGTCTGATGCTGTCTGATGCTGTCTGATGCTGTCTGATGCTGTCTGATGCTGTCTGCACTGACGCTGTCTGCACTGACGCTGTCTGATGCTGTCTGACGCTGTCTGATGCTGTCTGCACTGATGCTGTCTGACGCTGTCTGACGCTGTCTGATGCTGTCTGCACTGACGCTGTCTGATGCTGTCTGATGCTGTCTGATGCTGTCTGATGCTGTCTGATGCTGTCTGATGCTGTCTGATGCTGTCTGCACTGACGCTGTCTGACGCTGTCTGATGCTGTCTGCACTGACGCTGTCTGATGCTGTCTGCACTGATGCTGTCTGATGCTGTCTGATGCTGTCTGCACTGACGCTGTCTGATGCTGTCTGCACTGACGCTGTCTGACGCTGTCTGATGCTGTCTGCACTGACGCTGTCTGATGCTGTCTGCACTGACGCTGTCTGATGCTGTCTGACGCTGTCTGATGCTGTCTGACGCTGTCTGATGCTGTCTGATGCTGTCTGACGCTGTCTGATGCTGTCTGATGCTGTCTGATGCTGTCTGATGCTGTCTGACGCTGTCTGATGCTGTCTGACGCTGTCTGACGCTGTCTGATGCTGTCTGACGCTGTCTGACGCTGTCTGATGCTGTCTGATGCTGTCTGATGCTGTCTGACGCTGTCTGATGCTGTCTGATGCTGTCTGATGCTGTCTGATGCTGTCTGATGCTGTCTGATGCTGTCTGACGCTGTCTGATGCTGTCTGACGCTGTCTGATGCTGTCTGATGCTGTCTGATGCTGTCTGACGCTGTCTGATGCTGTCTGACGCTGTCTGACGCTGTCTGATGCTGTCTGATGCTGTCTGACGCTGTCTGATGCTGTCTGACGCTGTCTGACGCTGTCTGATGCTGTCTGACGCTGTCTGACGCTGTCTGATGCTGTCTGACGCTGTCTGATGCTGTCTGACGCTGTCTGACGCTGTCTGACGCTGTCTGACGCTGTCTGACGCTGTCTGACGCTGTCTGATGCTGTCTGACGCTGTCTGACGCTGTCTGACGCTGTCTGACGCTGTCTGACGCTGTCTGATGCTGTCTGACGCTGTCTGACGCTGTCTGATGCTGTCTGACGCTGTCTGACGCTGTCTGACGCTGTCTGACGCTGTCTGACGCTGTCTGACGCTGTCTGACGCTGTCTGACGCTGTCTGACGCTGTCTGACGCTGTCTGACGCTGTCTGACGCTGTCTGACGCTGTCTGACGCTGTCTGACGCTGTCTGACGCTGTCTGACGCTGTCTGACGCTGTCTGATGCTGTCTGATGCTGTCTGACGCTGTCTGACGCTGTCTGATGCTGTCTGATGCTGTCTGATGCTGTCTGATGCTGTCTGATGCTGTCTGATGCTGTCTGACGCTGTCTGACGCTGTCTGATGCTGTCTGATGCTGTCTGACGCTGTCTGATGCTGTCTGATGCTGTCTGACGCTGTCTGACGCTGTCTGACGCTGTCTGATGCTGTCTGACGCTGTCTGACGCTGTCTGATGCTGTCTGATGCTGTCTGATGCTGTCTGACGCTGTCTGACGCTGTCTGACGCTGTCTGACGCTGTCTGACGCTGTCTGACGCTGTCTGATGCTGTCTGATGCTGTCTGACGCTGTCTGACGCTGTCTGACGCTGTCTGACGCTGTCTGACGCTGTCTGACGCTGTCTGACGCTGTCTGATGCTGTCTGATGCTGTCTGATGCTGTCTGACGCTGTCTGATGCTGTCTGACGCTGTCTGACGCTGTCTGACGCTGTCTGATGCTGTCTGATGCTGTCTGATGCTGTCTGACGCTGTCTGCACTGACGCTGTCTGACGCTGTCTGACGCTGTCTGACGCTGTCTGACGCTGTCTGACGCTGTCTGATGCTGTCTGACGCTGTCTGATGCTGTCTGACGCTGTCTGATGCTGTCTGATGCTGTCTGACGCTGTCTGATGCTGTCTGATGCTGTCTGACGCTGTCTGACGCTGTCTGACGCTGTCTGACGCTGTCTGATGCTGTCTGATGCTGTCTGACGCTGTCTGATGCTGTCTGACGCTGTCTGATGCTGTCTGACGCTGTCTGACGCTGTCTGATGCTGTCTGACGCTGTCTGATGCTGTCTGACGCTGTCTGATGCTGTCTGATGCTGTCTGACGCTGTCTGACGCTGTCTGACGCTGTCTGACGCTGTCTGATGCTGTCTGATGCTGTCTGACGCTGTCTGATGCTGTCTGACGCTGTCTGATGCTGTCTGACGCTGTCTGACGCTGTCTGATGCTGTCTGACGCTGTCTGATGCTGTCTGACGCTGTCTGACGCTGTCTGATGCTGTCTGATGCTGTCTGATGCTGTCTGACGCTGTCTGATGCTGTCTGATGCTGTCTGATGCTGTCTGATGCTGTCTGACGCTGTCTGCACTGACGCTGTCTGACGCTGTCTGACGCTGTCTGACGCTGTCTGATGCTGTCTGCACTGACGCTGTCTGACGCTGTCTGCACTGACGCTGTCTGATGCTGTCTGATGCTGTCTGACGCTGTCTGATGCTGTCTGATGCTGTCTGACGCTGTCTGATGCTGTCTGATGCTGTCTGATGCTGTCTGATGCTGTCTGACGCTGTCTGATGCTGTCTGATGCTGTCTGATGCTGTCTGACGCTGTCTGCACTGACGCTGTCTGATGCTGTCTGATGCTGTCTGACGCTGTCTGATGCTGTCTGATGCTGTCTGACGCTGTCTGACGCTGTCTGATGCTGTCTGATGCTGTCTGACGCTGTCTGATGCTGTCTGATGCTGTCTGATGCTGTCTGACGCTGTCTGATGCTGTCTGACGCTGTCTGATGCTGTCTGACGCTGTCTGATGCTGTCTGATGCTGTCTGATGCTGTCTGATGCTGTCTGCACTGATGCTGTCTGATGCTGTCTGCACTGATGCTGTCTGATGCTGTCTGATGCTGTCTGATGCTGTCTGCACTGATGCTGTCTGATGCTGTCTGCACTGATGCTGTCTGCACTGATGCTGTCTGCACTGACGCTGTCTGACGCTGTCTGATGCTGTCTGATGCTGTCTGATGCTGTCTGATGCTGTCTGCACTGATGCTGTCTGATGCTGTCTGCACTGATGCTGTCTGATGCTGTCTGATGCTGTCTGATGCTGTCTGATGCTGTCTGATGCTGTCTGCACTGATGCTGTCTGATGCTGTCTGCACTGACGCTGTCTGATGCTGTCTGATGCTGTCTGATGCTGTCTGATGCTGTCTGATGCTGTCTGCACTGATGCTGTCTGATGCTGTCTGATGCTGTCTGCACTGACGCTGTCTGATGCTGTCTGATGCTGTCTGATGCTGTCTGATGCTGTCTGATGCTGTCTGCACTGATGCTGTCTGATGCTGTCTGATGCTGTCTGATGCTGTCTGATGCTGTCTGATGCTGTCTGATGCTGTCTGATGCTGTCTGCACTGACGCTGTCTGATGCTGTCTGATGCTGTCTGATGCTGTCTGATGCTGTCTGATGCTGTCTGCACTGATGCTGTCTGACGCTGTCTGATGCTGTCTGACGCTGTCTGATGCTGTCTGACGCTGTCTGATGCTGTCTGCACTGATGCTGTCTGACGCTGTCTGATGCTGTCTGCACTGATGCTGTCTGATGCTGTCTGCACTGACGCTGTCTGATGCTGTCTGCACTGATGCTGTCTGACGCTGTCTGATGCTGTCTGCACTGATGCTGTCTGATGCTGTCTGCACTGACGCTGTCTGATGCTGTCTGCACTGATGCTGTCTGACGCTGTCTGATGCTGTCTGATGCTGTCTGATGCTGTCTGATGCTGTCTGATGCTGTCTGATGCTGTCTGATGCTGTCTGCACTGATGCTGTCTGATGCTGTCTGACGCTGTCTGATGCTGTCTGCACTGATGCTGTCTGATGCTGTCTGATGCTGTCTGATGCTGTCTGATGCTGTCTGCACTGATGCTGTCTGATGCTGTCTGACGCTGTCTGATGCTGTCTGATGCTGTCTGATGCTGTCTGACGCTGTCTGATGCTGTCTGATGCTGTCTGACGCTGTCTGATGCTGTCTGATGCTGTCTGATGCTGTCTGCACTGATGCTGTCTGATGCTGTCTGATGCTGTCTGATGCTGTCTGATGCTGTCTGATGCTGTCTGATGCTGTCTGCACTGATGCTGTCTGATGCTGTCTGACGCTGTCTGACGCTGTCTGACGCTGTCTGATGCTGTCTGATGCTGTCTGCACTGATGCTGTCTGATGCTGTCTGCACTGATGCTGTCTGATGCTGTCTGCACTGACGCTGTCTGATGCTGTCTGATGCTGTCTGACGCTGTCTGATGCTGTCTGCACTGATGCTGTCTGATGCTGTCTGATGCTGTCTGCACTGACGCTGTCTGATGCTGTCTGATGCTGTCTGCACTGATGCTGTCTGACGCTGTCTGATGCTGTCTGCACTGATGCTGTCTGATGCTGTCTGATGCTGTCTGATGCTGTCTGCACTGATGCTGTCTGATGCTGTCTGATGCTGTCTGCACTGATGCTGTCTGATGCTGTCTGCACTGATGCTGTCTGATGCTGTCTGATGCTGTCTGATGCTGTCTGCACTGATGCTGTCTGATGCTGTCTGATGCTGTCTGATGCTGTCTGCACTGATGCTGTCTGATGCTGTCTGATGCTGTCTGCACTGATGCTGTCTGATGCTGTCTGCACTGATGCTGTCTGATGCTGTCTGATGCTGTCTGATGCTGTCTGCACTGATGCTGTCTGATGCTGTCTGATGCTGTCTGATGCTGTCTGCACTGATGCTGTCTGATGCTGTCTGATGCTGTCTGACGCTGTCTGATGCTGTCTGATGCTGTCTGACGCTGTCTGATGCTGTCTGACGCTGTCTGACGCTGTCTGATGCTGTCTGCACTGATGCTGTCTGATGCTGTCTGCACTGACGCTGTCTGACGCTGTCTGATGCTGTCTGATGCTGTCTGCACTGACGCTGTCTGATGCTGTCTGATGCTGTCTGATGCTGTCTGCACTGATGCTGTCTGCACTGATGCTGTCTGATGCTGTCTGCACTGACGCTGTCTGATGCTGTCTGACGCTGTCTGATGCTGTCTGCACTGACGCTGTCTGATGCTGTCTGATGCTGTCTGATGCTGTCTGATGCTGTCTGATGCTGTCTGCACTGACGCTGTCTGATGCTGTCTGATGCTGTCTGACGCTGTCTGCACTGACGCTGTCTGATGCTGTCTGCACTGACGCTGTCTGATGCTGTCTGACGCTGTCTGACGCTGTCTGATGCTGTCTGACGCTGTCTGATGCTGTCTGATGCTGTCTGATGCTGTCTGATGCTGTCTGCACTGACGCTGTCTGATGCTGTCTGCACTGACGCTGTCTGATGCTGTCTGCACTGACGCTGTCTGACGCTGTCTGACGCTGTCTGATGCTGTCTGCACTGATGCTGTCTGATGCTGTCTGATGCTGTCTGCACTGATGCTGTCTGATGCTGTCTGCACTGACGCTGTCTGATGCTGTCTGACGCTGTCTGATGCTGTCTGCACTGACGCTGTCTGATGCTGTCTGACGCTGTCTGATGCTGTCTGATGCTGTCTGATGCTGTCTGATGCTGTCTGATGCTGTCTGATGCTGTCTGATGCTGTCTGATGCTGTCTGACGCTGTCTGATGCTGTCTGCACTGACGCTGTCTGACGCTGTCTGACGCTGTCTGATGCTGTCTGCACTGACGCTGTCTGATGCTGTCTGACGCTGTCTGATGCTGTCTGACGCTGTCTGATGCTGTCTGATGCTGTCTGATGCTGTCTGATGCTGTCTGATGCTGTCTGATGCTGTCTGACGCTGTCTGATGCTGTCTGACGCTGTCTGATGCTGTCTGATGCTGTCTGACGCTGTCTGATGCTGTCTGATGCTGTCTGACGCTGTCTGATGCTGTCTGACGCTGTCTGCACTGACGCTGTCTGATGCTGTCTGATGCTGTCTGACGCTGTCTGATGCTGTCTGACGCTGTCTGATGCTGTCTGATGCTGTCTGATGCTGTCTGATGCTGTCTGCACTGACGCTGTCTGACGCTGTCTGCACTGACGCTGTCTGACGCTGTCTGCACTGACGCTGTCTGACGCTGTCTGCACTGACGCTGTCTGATGCTGTCTGATGCTGTCTGACGCTGTCTGATGCTGTCTGCACTGACGCTGTCTGACGCTGTCTGATGCTGTCTGATGCTGTCTGATGCTGTCTGATGCTGTCTGACGCTGTCTGACGCTGTCTGATGCTGTCTGATGCTGTCTGACGCTGTCTGATGCTGTCTGACGCTGTCTGATGCTGTCTGACGCTGTCTGATGCTGTCTGATGCTGTCTGATGCTGTCTGATGCTGTCTGATGCTGTCTGACGCTGTCTGCACTGATGCTGTCTGCACTGATGCTGTCTGCACTGATGCTGTCTGCACTGACGCTGTCTGACGCTGTCTGATGCTGTCTGATGCTGTCTGATGCTGTCTGCACTGATGCTGTCTGATGCTGTCTGATGCTGTCTGATGCTGTCTGCACTGATGCTGTCTGATGCTGTCTGATGCTGTCTGATGCTGTCTGCACTGATGCTGTCTGATGCTGTCTGCACTGACGCTGTCTGATGCTGTCTGATGCTGTCTGATGCTGTCTGATGCTGTCTGATGCTGTCTGATGCTGTCTGATGCTGTCTGCACTGATGCTGTCTGATGCTGTCTGATGCTGTCTGCACTGATGCTGTCTGACGCTGTCTGATGCTGTCTGATGCTGTCTGCACTGATGCTGTCTGACGCTGTCTGATGCTGTCTGCACTGATGCTGTCTGATGCTGTCTGATGCTGTCTGCACTGACGCTGTCTGATGCTGTCTGCACTGATGCTGTCTGACGCTGTCTGATGCTGTCTGCACTGATGCTGTCTGATGCTGTCTGCACTGACGCTGTCTGATGCTGTCTGCACTGATGCTGTCTGACGCTGTCTGATGCTGTCTGATGCTGTCTGATGCTGTCTGATGCTGTCTGATGCTGTCTGATGCTGTCTGATGCTGTCTGCACTGATGCTGTCTGATGCTGTCTGACGCTGTCTGATGCTGTCTGATGCTGTCTGATGCTGTCTGATGCTGTCTGATGCTGTCTGACGCTGTCTGATGCTGTCTGATGCTGTCTGATGCTGTCTGATGCTGTCTGATGCTGTCTGATGCTGTCTGATGCTGTCTGATGCTGTCTGATGCTGTCTGATGCTGTCTGCACTGATGCTGTCTGATGCTGTCTGACGCTGTCTGACGCTGTCTGACGCTGTCTGATGCTGTCTGATGCTGTCTGCACTGATGCTGTCTGATGCTGTCTGCACTGATGCTGTCTGATGCTGTCTGCACTGACGCTGTCTGATGCTGTCTGATGCTGTCTGCACTGATGCTGTCTGATGCTGTCTGATGCTGTCTGCACTGACGCTGTCTGATGCTGTCTGCACTGATGCTGTCTGACGCTGTCTGATGCTGTCTGCACTGATGCTGTCTGATGCTGTCTGATGCTGTCTGATGCTGTCTGCACTGATGCTGTCTGATGCTGTCTGATGCTGTCTGCACTGATGCTGTCTGATGCTGTCTGATGCTGTCTGCACTGATGCTGTCTGATGCTGTCTGATGCTGTCTGCACTGATGCTGTCTGATGCTGTCTGATGCTGTCTGCACTGATGCTGTCTGATGCTGTCTGATGCTGTCTGATGCTGTCTGATGCTGTCTGCACTGATGCTGTCTGATGCTGTCTGCACTGATGCTGTCTGATGCTGTCTGATGCTGTCTGCACTGATGCTGTCTGCACTGATGCTGTCTGATGCTGTCTGATGCTGTCTGCACTGATGCTGTCTGATGCTGTCTGATGCTGTCTGATGCTGTCTGCACTGATGCTGTCTGATGCTGTCTGCACTGATGCTGTCTGATGCTGTCTGCACTGATGCTGTCTGATGCTGTCTGCACTGATGCTGTCTGATGCTGTCTGCACTGATGCTGTCTGATGCTGTCTGCACTGATGCTGTCTGATGCTGTCTGATGCTGTCTGCACTGATGCTGTCTGATGCTGTCTGCACTGATGCTGTCTGCACTGACGCTGTCTGATGCTGTCTGCACTGATGCTGTCTGATGCTGTCTGATGCTGTCTGCACTGATGCTGTCTGATGCTGTCTGATGCTGTCTGATGCTGTCTGCACTGATGCTGTCTGATGCTGTCTGATGCTGTCTGATGCTGTCTGCACTGATGCTGTCTGATGCTGTCTGATGCTGTCTGATGCTGTCTGATGCTGTCTGCACTGATGCTGTCTGATGCTGTCTGATGCTGTCTGACGCTGTCTGATGCTGTCTGCACTGATGCTGTCTGATGCTGTCTGATGCTGTCTGATGCTGTCTGATGCTGTCTGATGCTGTCTGCACTGATGCTGTCTGATGCTGTCTGATGCTGTCTGCACTGATGCTGTCTGATGCTGTCTGCACTGATGCTGTCTGATGCTGTCTGATGCTGTCTGATGCTGTCTGATGCTGTCTGCACTGATGCTGTCTGATGCTGTCTGATGCTGTCTGCACTGATGCTGTCTGATGCTGTCTGATGCTGTCTGATGCTGTCTGATGCTGTCTGCACTGATGCTGTCTGACGCTGTCTGATGCTGTCTGACGCTGTCTGATGCTGTCTGCACTGATGCTGTCTGATGCTGTCTGATGCTGTCTGATGCTGTCTGCACTGATGCTGTCTGATGCTGTCTGATGCTGTCTGCACTGATGCTGTCTGATGCTGTCTGATGCTGTCTGATGCTGTCTGATGCTGTCTGCACTGATGCTGTCTGATGCTGTCTGATGCTGTCTGATGCTGTCTGCACTGATGCTGTCTGACGCTGTCTGATGCTGTCTGACGCTGTCTGATGCTGTCTGATGCTGTCTGACGCTGTCTGCACTGACGCTGTCTGATGCTGTCTGACGCTGTCTGACGCTGTCTGATGCTGTCTGCACTGATGCTGTCTGATGCTGTCTGCACTGACGCTGTCTGACGCTGTCTGATGCTGTCTGATGCTGTCTGATGCTGTCTGATGCTGTCTGCACTGATGCTGTCTGATGCTGTCTGATGCTGTCTGATGCTGTCTGATGCTGTCTGCACTGATGCTGTCTGATGCTGTCTGCACTGACGCTGTCTGATGCTGTCTGACGCTGTCTGATGCTGTCTGCACTGACGCTGTCTGATGCTGTCTGATGCTGTCTGATGCTGTCTGATGCTGTCTGATGCTGTCTGCACTGACGCTGTCTGATGCTGTCTGATGCTGTCTGCACTGACGCTGTCTGATGCTGTCTGCACTGACGCTGTCTGATGCTGTCTGCACTGACGCTGTCTGATGCTGTCTGCACTGACGCTGTCTGATGCTGTCTGACGCTGTCTGACGCTGTCTGATGCTGTCTGATGCTGTCTGCACTGACGCTGTCTGATGCTGTCTGCACTGACGCTGTCTGATGCTGTCTGCACTGACGCTGTCTGATGCTGTCTGCACTGACGCTGTCTGATGCTGTCTGACGCTGTCTGATGCTGTCTGATGCTGTCTGATGCTGTCTGCACTGATGCTGTCTGATGCTGTCTGCACTGATGCTGTCTGATGCTGTCTGATGCTGTCTGCACTGATGCTGTCTGATGCTGTCTGATGCTGTCTGACGCTGTCTGATGCTGTCTGACGCTGTCTGACGCTGTCTGATGCTGTCTGATGCTGTCTGATGCTGTCTGACGCTGTCTGATGCTGTCTGACGCTGTCTGATGCTGTCTGACGCTGTCTGACGCTGTCTGACGCTGTCTGATGCTGTCTGATGCTGTCTGACGCTGTCTGATGCTGTCTGACGCTGTCTGACGCTGTCTGATGCTGTCTGCACTGATGCTGTCTGATGCTGTCTGCACTGATGCTGTCTGATGCTGTCTGATGCTGTCTGCACTGACGCTGTCTGACGCTGTCTGATGCTGTCTGCACTGACGCTGTCTGATGCTGTCTGACGCTGTCTGATGCTGTCTGACGCTGTCTGCACTGACGCTGTCTGATGCTGTCTGCACTGACGCTGTCTGATGCTGTCTGATGCTGTCTGCACTGACGCTGTCTGATGCTGTCTGACGCTGTCTGATGCTGTCTGCACTGATGCTGTCTGACGCTGTCTGACGCTGTCTGATGCTGTCTGCACTGATGCTGTCTGATGCTGTCTGCACTGACGCTGTCTGATGCTGTCTGATGCTGTCTGACGCTGTCTGACGCTGTCTGACGCTGTCTGATGCTGTCTGCACTGATGCTGTCTGACGCTGTCTGACGCTGTCTGATGCTGTCTGCAGTGAACAACTCTGATAAAAATCTGTTTATTGCGTTCTACCATGTCACTGTTAGTCTCCTATCCTTCTCGTCATTGTGCTCTTCTCCGTATTGCAGAAGAGCACAAACACACACACACAGCGTCAGCACACAGACTGGGAGAAAGGATGCAATGAAGACGAGACCGGACGTCATGTAAGAATTCATTCAACAATCCTGTCAGACAACTAGTTAACTAGTTAATGTGTTAAACTAAACAGCAAACATGCCACAAATTCATTTTACATCAACAAAGAATAATCTAGAGATGCACTGACAGATACTGGCCCCGAGGGGGTGGTCATCATCATCATCATCACCTGAACATGCTCTTCACAGATGCTGAATAAAACCAGTGATTGGTTCGGAGGTGTGTCGATCTCCAACATTCAGGTTTGGTTTCCAGTCCATGTTGCCATGGTGACACACCACAGAAAGACGGGTGTGTGTGTGTGTTCTTGTGCCAGACAAAGGTAGGTGGTTTCGGCTTTTACCTCCTGTTTCGGCTGTCAGCTGCAGTCTTCCTCAGAAGCTTCACGTGACGGCGGCGACGTGTCGTTTATCAGTTGTTAGTGGTGGGTGTGGCCAACCCGTTGGACTTGAACAGATCCACCAGGTTGACCACGCCTCCCACTGCTTGGTGTTATCTGGATGAGAGTCTCAGGTTTGCGAGAGCACGAAGGCTTCCTTATCATGTCTATGGCCTCCCTGATCCATCTTCTGTAGTTAGTCTCTGACCCAGTGGCGTGCACGTTTTCCCGTCCACGATGTGGTCATTACGTTTGAATGATCCGATACGGCTGATTGGAAATGTTCCTGTCGTGCTTTTTCTCTCTGAGTGAATGTGTGGTGGTACTTTACTGTTTCATTGCTTCTGTAAAGCCTCTGATGGATGACATGGTCTCTACGTTACCGTTTTGGTTTCATGTTGCTGTTTTGCTTCTGGTCTGTTTTTCTAGTTGATGACTCGTTGTTTCTCTTCGTTCTGACCCATATTGGATACATTTTACCTCCTTCTGTCTGTCTCCTTCCTCCGTTATGAAACTGGCCCGTTCCTAAGTCCTCTGACTACGGATACTTCGTGTGTCATGGGGAGTTTGGACGTCCTGGCCCAGGACAAACAGCTGATAAATGACACGTTGCAGCTCTAGGATGAAGATGAGGAAGACTGCAGCTGACAGTCGCAACATGTCGAGGTAAAAATGAGATCTTCCACCCGAACCTTTATCTGAAAGAAGAATCTGTTTATACACGTCTTTCTGACACTACCGTACAGCCCCTGCAGAGGATCAGATACTCTGCAGCCGACAGAAACGCTCCATCGATTGGTGCATCTCTAGTTATAGTCCATCAGATAAATGTTAGTTTTATTTATCTGAGTGTCACAACTTGGGAGATTCTAAAAGTTCAGCATTTCTACTAAAATATAGTAAAATTTATCTGAGTTGAGTGAGTACTAAAAGAATTTTCCTCCCAATTCGGCGAATATTCAACATCCACACTCAAAGTGTGTTTTTCCTGGCAGAAAAACAAAAACATGAAACGATTTCATTCTGTAATTACACATGGACATCTTACAAGCTTACAAAATATCCTCCGTTGAAGTCGTGTTGATTCATATCCGATCATTTCTGACACTTTAAAAGCTTGTCTAACATGTGACTGAGAGGCGGTGTTCCTGCAGCCTAACAGGCTCGACTTCTCCTGTTGTCCTGAAACAGATATGCCGTGCACTAACCTTTAGCTGTGTGTTGAAAGCATCTATTTCCAGCAGTTTGGCCCTGGTTTCCCGCTCCACAGCATCGAGCTGCTCTCTGAGCTGCTGTCTGCTGCTCTCTTTCTGCTCTATAGCCTTCTGCAGAGATGACAGACTGTCGCCTAAAAGCACAAAGACAGCACGAGACTGCATCAGTTCAGCCGGTTATGCTCCGATCCACTCAGGAAATTACTTTCATGACAAACTGCAGTTTTAGCAACTTGATCATCCTTCCATGTTTTAATCTCGCTCGCAGGAAAGCCTCGCCCCACCTGGACACGCTGCCAGCCTATCACAAGGCCTCAGCTCGATGACCACATGCTAATACGTGCCATGCAGGTTGGAGTAACTCCAACTGCTGGAAATGCTGAGAAAAGCATCAAACTTTATCCTACAGTCATTTAGCAGAAACCTTTATCCAAAGCAACTCGCATATGACAGATGGACAGGACTAAACTCTGTGTGTGTGTGTGTGTGTGTGTGCGTGTAGTACTCACGGTGCAAACTGTTCTGCTGAACCTGTTTTAACTGGTCATTCAGACTCTGTTTGTCAGGAATAAGCCTCCCCAGCCACTGCTGGGAGTCCTGCGTGTCAGCAGAAGACGGGACATGAAGATACCAGCGGAAATAACAACAGCTGCATTTTATTTAACGTGGAGGATTTTAAGCGGGTCTGATGGGTGTGTGTGTTTAACCAACCTGCAGCTGCTGTTGCAGCAACGTGATTTCAGCAATCCGTGTTTCTCTGGTCTGGTTGGTCTGCTCCACCTCCCTCCGCTGAGCCGACAGTCGGAACCGAACGTCCTTCAGTTTTCCCTCCAACTGCGTCTTCTTGTCATTCTGAGAAGCAGGATGTGAAGCCGATAAACACATCAGTCCATGCTTGCCTTACTCTCCTTCTTAGTCCTGATTCTCACTTTTAATGTGATGAAATAATATTTTAACAGGAAAACTAAAGCGTGTTCTCTTCTCTGTCCTGCTGCAAGCATGTCTGGGTGAACCAGCACCTGAAGGCAGGTAGAGAAAAGCCTTTTAGAGTCCACTCACCAGGGAACAACTTAAACTGGACAAAGCTGGAACTTTAGCCAGAAGCAACAACTTCATTTTTACAACTGACTTATTCTTTCTTTTTTTTTTTTTTTTTAACTTTTTATCTATTTATGACTTTTTGGGGACTGGTGGCCTATTTTTTATCTTGACCAGGAAAAGTGCGGTGAGACATGCGGTCCTCCACTCTGCCTCGAGGTCTTTTAACACCTACACCCCCCCCCCAACCACCACCAGGCCAGCTCTTTTTATGTAAACTTCAGGTAAGAATGACCAGCTGACGGACTGACCATGCAGGTGTTGGCTCTCCTCACCAGCTTACAGCTGTTTGCTTTGACAACATAAGACATGGGAAGCGCTACGTTCCCATGTTTACTGTCCAGCTGTTTAACTGGGAAGCGCTACGTTCCCATGTTTACTGTCCAGCTGTTTAACTGGGAAGCGCTACGTTCCCATGTTTACTGTCCAGCTGTTTAACTGGGAAGCGCTACGTTCCCATGTTTACTGTGTGTACGCAGCTTTGTGATTGGACGTGGACTTTTTATTCACCAGAGCCTCCAGTTCAAACTCCAGGGTTTTCTTCCTGGCCTTCAGCAGAACGATGCTCTCCTGCTCTCTGTTCCTCTGAGTCAGAAGCTCCTGCCGACGTTGCCGCTCCCACTCCAACTGACGCTGGCGCTCCAGTTCCCGTTTAGCTGCCTGGAGAACACAGGAAACACAAAGCTCGGGTTTAACTTCACAACACAGCAGAACAGCTTAAAGGAGTGCAAATAAAAGACATGCGCTGAACCATTGCAGCATATTGTAATCAGACGTTATTTTGCACAACATATCATCTTCTCCAGGGTGGAGGTGTGGCTGTTTCCTATCATCCTATCACGGTGGAGATGTGGCTGTTTCCTATCATCCTATCACGGTGGAGATGTGGCTGTTTCCTATCATCCTATCTCGGTGGAGATGTGGCTGTTTCCTTTCATCCTATCTCGGTGGAGATGTGGCTGTTTCCTATCATCCTATCACGGTGGAGATGTGGCTGTTTCCTATCATCCTATCACGGTGGAGATGTGGCTGTTTCCTTTCATCCTATCACGGTGGAGATGTGGCTGTTTCCTATCATCCTATCACGGTGGAGATGTGGCTGTTTCCTATCATCCTATCACGGTGGAGATGTGGCTGTTTCCTATCATCCTATCACGGTGGAGATGTGGCTGTTTCCTATCATCCTATCACGGTGGAGATGTGGCTGTTTCCTATCATCCTATCTCGGTGGAGATGTGGCTGTTTCCTATCATCCTATCTCGGTGGAGATGTGGCTGTTTCCTATCATCCTATCACGGTGGAGATATGGCTGTTTCCTATCATCCTATCACGGTGGAGATGTGGCTGTTTCCTTTCATCCTATCTCGGTGGAGATGTGGCTGTTTCCTATCATCCTATCACGGTGGAGATGTGGCTGTTTCCTATCATCCTATCACGGTGGAGATGTGGCTGTTTCCTTTCATCCTATCTCGGTGGAGATGTGGCTGTTTCCTTTCATCCTATCACGGTGGAGATGTGGCTGTTTCCTATCATCCTATCACGGTGGAGATGTGGCTGTTTCCTATCATCCTATCTCGGTGGAGATGTGGCTGTTTCCTATCATCCTATCACGGTGGAGATGTGGCTGTTTCCTTTCATCCTATCTCGGTGGAGATGTGGCTGTTTCCTATCATCCTATCACGGTGGAGATGTGGCTGTTTCCTTTCATCCTATCTCGGTGGAGATATGGCTGTTTCCTATCATCCTATCTCGGTGGAGATGTGGCTGTTTCCTATCATCCTATCACGGTGGAGATGTGGCTGTTTCCTATCATCCTATCTCGGTGGAGATGTGGCTGTTTCCTATCATCCTATCACGGTGGAGATGTGGCTGTTTCCTATCATCCTATCTCGGTGGAGATATGGCTGTTTCCTATCATCCTATCTCGGTGGAGATGTGGCTGTTTCCTATCATCCTATCACGGTGGAGATGTGGCTGTTTCCTATCATCCTATCACGGTGGAGATATGGCTGTTTCCTATCATCCTATCACGGTGGAGATGTGGCTGTTTCCTATCATCCTATCACGGTGGAGATATGGCTGTTTCCTATCATCCTATCACGGTGGAGATGTGGCTGTTTCCTATCATCCTATCACGGTGGAGATATGGCTGTTTCCTATCATCCTATCACGGTGGAGATGTGGCTGTTTCCTATCATCCTATCACGGTGGAGATATGGCTGTTTCCTATCATCCTATCACGGTGGAGATGTGGCTGTTTCCTTTCATCCTATCTCGGTGGAGATGTGGCTGTTTCCTATCATCCTATCACGGTGGAGATGTGGCTGTTTCCTATCATCCTATCTCGGTGGAGATGTGGCTGTTTCCTTTCATCCTATCTCGGTGGAGATATGGCTGTTTCCTATCATCCTATCACGGTGGAGATGTGGCTGTTTCCTATCATCCTATCACGGTGGAGATGTGGCTGTTTCCTATCATCCTATCACGGTGGAGATGTGGCTGTTTCCTATCATCCTATCACGGTGGAGATGTGGCTGTTTCCTATCATCCTATCTCGGTGGAGATGTGGCTGTTTCCTATCATCCTATCACGGTGGAGATGTGGCTGTTTCCTTTCATCCTATCACGGTGGAGATGTGGCTGTTTCCTATCATCCTATCTCGGTGGAGATATGGCTGTTTCCTATCATCCTATCACGGTGGAGATGTGGCTGTTTCCTATCATCCTATCACGGTGGAGATGTGGCTGTTTCCTATCATCCTATCACGGTGGAGATGTGGCTGTTTCCTATCATCCTATCACGGTGGAGATGTGGCTGTTTCCTATCATCCTATCTCGGTGGAGATGTGGCTGTTTCCTATCATCCTATCACGGTGGAGATGTGGCTGTTTCCTTTCATCCTATCACGGTGGAGATGTGGCTGTTTCCTATCATCCTATCTCGGTGGAGATATGGCTGTTTCCTATCATCCTATCTCGGTGGAGATGTGGCTGTTTCCTATCATCCTATCACGGTGGAGATGTGGCTGTTTCCTATCATCCTATCACGGTGGAGATATGGCTGTTTCCTATCATCCTATCACGGTGGAGATGTGGCTGTTTCCTATCATCCTATCACGGTGGAGATATGGCTGTTTCCTATCATCCTATCACGGTGGAGATGTGGCTGTTTCCTATCATCCTATCTCGGTGGAGATGTGGCTGTTTCCTATCATCCTATCTCGGTGGAGATGTGGCTGTTTCCTTTCATCCTATCTCGGTGGAGATGTGGCTGTTTCCTATCATCCTATCACGGTGGAGATGTGGCTGTTTCCTATCATCCTATCACGGTGGAGATGTGGCTGTTTCCTTTCATCCTATCACGGTGGAGATGTGGCTGTTTCCTATCATCCTATCACGGTGGAGATGTGGCTGTTTCCTATCATCCTATCACGGTGGAGATGTGGCTGTTTCCTTTCATCCTATCACGGTGGAGATATGGCTGTTTCCTATCATCCTATCACGGTGGAGATGTGGCTGTTTCCTATCATCCTATCACGGTGGAGATGTGGCTGTTTCCTATCATCCTATCACGGTGGAGATATGGCTGTTTCCTATCATCCTATCACGGTGGAGATGTGGCTGTTTCCTATCATCCTATCACGGTGGAGATGTGGCTGTTTCCTATCATCCTATCACGGTGGAGATGTGGCTGTTTCCTATCATCCTATCACGGTGGAGATGTGGCTGTTTCCTATCATCCTATCTCGGTGGAGATGTGGCTGTTTCCTATCATCCTATCTCGGTGGAGATGTGGCTGTTTCCTATCATCCTATCACGGTGGAGATGTGGCTGTTTCCTATCATCCTATCTCGGTGGAGATGTGGCTGTTTCCTATCATCCTATCTCGGTGGAGATGTGGCTGTTTCCTATCATCCTATCACGGTGGAGATGTGGCTGTTTCCTATCATCCTATCTCGGTGGAGATGTGGCTGTTTCCTATCATCCTATCACGGTGGAGATGTGGCTGTTTCCTTTCATCCTATCTCGGTGGAGATGTGGCTGTTTCCTATCATCCTATCACGGTGGAGATGTGGCTGTTTCCTTTCATCCTATCTCGGTGGAGATGTGGCTGTTTCCTATCATCCTATCTCGGTGGAGATGTGGCTGTTTCCTATCATCCTATCTCGGTGGAGATGTGGCTGTTTCCTATCATCCTATCTCGGTGGAGATATGGCTGTTTCCTATCATCCTATCTCGGTGGAGATGTGGCTGTTTCCTATCATCCTATCACGGTGGAGATGTGGCTGTTTCCTATCATCCTATCACGGTGGAGATATGGCTGTTTCCTATCATCCTATCACGGTGGAGATGTGGCTGTTTCCTATCATCCTATCACGGTGGAGATATGGCTGTTTCCTATCATCCTATCACGGTGGAGATGTGGCTGTTTCCTATCATCCTATCTCGGTGGAGATGTGGCTGTTTCCTATCATCCTATCACGGTGGAGATGTGGCTGTTTCCTATCATCCTATCACGGTGGAGATATGGCTGTTTCCTATCATCCTATCACGGTGGAGATGTGGCTGTTTCCTATCATCCTATCACGGTGGAGATGTGGCTGTTTCCTATCATCCTATCACGGTGGAGATATGGCTGTTTCCTATCATCCTATCACGGTGGAGATGTGGCTGTTTCCTATCATCCTATCACGGTGGAGATATGGCTGTTTCCTATCATCCTATCACGGTGGAGATGTGGCTGTTTCCTATCATCCTATCACGGTGGAGATGTGGCTGTTTCCTATCATCCTATCACGGTGGAGATGTGGCTGTTTCCTTTCATCCTATCACGGTGGAGATGTGGCTGTTTCCTATCATCCTATCACGGTGGAGATGTGGCTGTTTCCTATCATCCTATCACGGTGGAGATGTGGCTGTTTCCTATCATCCTATCACGGTGGAGATGTGGCTGTTTCCTTTCATCCTATCTCGGTGGAGATGTGGCTGTTTCCTATCATCCTATCACGGTGGAGATGTGGCTGTTTCCTTTCATCCTATCTCGGTGGAGATGTGGCTGTTTCCTATCATCCTATCACGGTGGAGATGTGGCTGTTTCCTATCATCCTATCTCGGTGGAGATGTGGCTGTTTCCTATCATCCTATCACGGTGGAGATGTGGCTGTTTCCTATCATCCTATCACGGTGGAGATATGGCTGTTTCCTATCATCCTATCTCGGTGGAGATGTGGCTGTTTCCTATCATCCTATCACGGTGGAGATGTGGCTGTTTCCTATCATCCTATCACGGTGGAGATATGGCTGTTTCCTATCATCCTATCACGGTGGAGATGTGGCTGTTTCCTATCATCCTATCACGGTGGAGATATGGCTGTTTCCTATCATCCTATCACGGTGGAGATGTGGCTGTTTCCTATCATCCTATCTCGGTGGAGATGTGGCTGTTTCCTTTCATCCTATCTCGGTGGAGATGTGGCTGTTTCCTATCATCCTATCACGGTGGAGATGTGGCTGTTTCCTTTCATCCTATCACGGTGGAGATGTGGCTGTTTCCTATCATCCTATCTCGGTGGAGATGTGGCTGTTTCCTTTCATCCTATCACGGTGGAGATGTGGCTGTTTCCTATCATCCTATCTCGGTGGAGATGTCCGCCTCACATGCAGCAGGTAATCACCGTACTCCTCTACATACCTCTCTCCTCTCGATCTCCTTGCGTCTCTCCTCTTCTCGCTGTCTCTCCAGCTCTCTCTGCTTTTCAAGTTGTTTTTCCAGTTCCTGCTGCCGTCTCCTCTCTTGCTCCAGGCGCTCGCGCTCCTGAAATACAAACAACTTTATTTCTCATGCAGCACATGGTTTCAGTGCTAAATGCAACTGGTGGCTGATGGAGCCTTAAACCAGTTTAAACTGTGCAAACAGTGTGGAAAGGAGAAACGGGTCTACCTTCCTCTCCTGTTCCTCCCTCTCCAGCGCTGCCAGCCTCTCCTGCTCTTTTCTCTGCTGCTCCTGCAGAGCCTGGCGCCTCTTCTCCAACTCCAGGTTCCCTCGCTCGAAGTTCTCCCTCTTCTTATCTTCAAACGTCACTGTGAGCATGGCGGTAAGCAAACACATGGAACTTGTGAAAAGATGTTGCTATACTAATATATATTTAGACGAGAGGAGGAGAAACTGAAGGCCACTACGGTTCTTTCATCCGTACAGAAAGAGAATAAATGTAAATGAATTATCTTTGTCTTATTGGAGCCTTTTGCAAGCAGACATCACCAGTCGACTGAAGAGACGAGTGTCAGCGATGTGTCTGCAGGCTGATCTGTGACACATTAACAAAAGCAAGTCTGAAGAGGTGTCCTGCTCCGGTCCTCGAGGGACACCATCCTGCAGGTTTTCAATGTGTCCCTGCTCCAACGCACACAAGTCTTTATGAGGTGTTGGATGCATTTAAGATGAGTCCGGTGTGTTGAAGGTAGACTCGATGGAAACCTGCAGGACTGCAGCCCTGAAGGTCCCACTTTGGAGACGACTGATGTGGAAAAGGAGATTTATGGGGCATTCAGAAACCAGGAGGGTCCGGGGAAATCAGTTTAATGGGTGAGGGTGCTGAACAGATTGGGGAACATATCTTTAACGTGTAGAATAAAAAAACATGGTTAAGACAGATTATTCTGGTTAATCAGCCGTTAAATGACAGAAAATCAATGTTAAACTGAAGCATGAGTTAAGATTTTATGCTAATTTGCATATTTCTGTCTATAAACAACAACAGTACCGCTGGTTAGGAAATGTCTCCCAGCAACACCAGCAAGGTTTTCCTAAATGTGGAGGAAAACTCTGGAATGATCTCAGAAAAAAGAAATCCAAGCCAGCCACGTTCCCACTGACCGGTCTGAAGTGAATAATCTAGACGGTGAAGGTCTACGCTGCTGGTGGTTGGTTAGAGGAAGCGGGACATCTGTTCCACCGTGTGCAGGAAGATCCAGGTCAGTCCTGCAGTCTGCAGGCTGGAAACAGCTGGACGGTCACATTGCTCTAATGTTTGCCAGGTCAGCAGTTTTCCTTCCTTTCAATGTGCATCTTGTCACGATTCACACAAAGACGTTCAGATGACATGAAAGTTTTTGCATCTTTTGGTGGATTTCCATCAGGATAGTCCGCTAGACTCTGTCCGGTTGGAGACTCTATCTGGTTTGGGACTGGGTCCAGCTGTAGGGGGGTGTATCCATGCGGATCGTGTTCACGCTGCACTTTGGTGAAACCAGCCAAACCATTAGAATAATATCTCCCCATTCCCACCAGAGGTGGCGCTGCACTAGTATTTAGCAGAAGAGAGGACCAGACCGGCGTGTTTTTACAAGTGTGTTTACAAGTTAGTAAACACGTTTATTTGTTAGTAAACATGTTTAGTTGTTAGTAAACGTGTTTACTAGTTAGTAAACACCAGTAGTTAGTTAGCTGGACAGCACTTGCTGGCACCAATAGAGGCAGTGAGAAGGGCCGTAGGGCTCGATTCCTGACCGTAGGTGCCACTGAATCTGCAGCTACCGAAGAAGAAGAAAGAAAACAAGAAATCTCTTGGTTGATGCAGGAAAACTTCCTTTTCCAGCTGTCGTCTGCTTCCTGCCTCAGGACCCATTTAGACGGACCAGAGTTTACATGTTTGTTGCACATCAGCCACAAACAAAGCAGACTTTCTGAAAAGCGTTAAGCTGGTTTAATTCAATTCAATTCAATTCAACTTTATTTATATAGCGTCAAATCACGGCAATGCCATCTCAAGACGCTTTACAGACAGAGGGGAAAAAATAATAAAAGCCAATTTATAACAGCCTATATAAGGAAACCAACAGATTGAGTTGAGTCCAACTCAATCTCCCATCCTGAGCAAGCACACTGGCAACAGTGGGAAGGAAAAAACTCCCTTTTAACAGGAAGGAAACCTCCGGCAGAACCCGGCTCAGGACAGGCAGCCATCTGCCTCTGCTGTGTGGGGGGAAGAGGACAGAAAGACAACAGACAACAGGAACTGCTACTCCCGGCCAGGAGACCTGCTGAGACAGGAGACATACATGTTAATGATGCAACACTGTTATGGGGGGGGGGGGGGGGGGGGGGGGGTAAAAGAAAGAGATAAAGAGAAAGAAGCTCAGTGTATCAGGAAATGTCCCCCAGCAGTCTAAACCTATAGCAGCATAACTAAGGGATGCTAACCATCCCTAGCTATAGGACTTATCAAAAAGATAAGTCTTCAGCCTAGTCTTAAAGGTGGGGAGGGTGTCTGCTTCCCTAACACTAACTGGGAGCTTATTCCATAAGAGAGGGGCCTGATAACCAAAGGCTCTGCCTCCTGCTCGGCTCTTTGAGACTCTAGGAACCACAAGTAAGCCTGCAGTCTGCGAACGAAGTACTCTACTTGGTATATAAGGAACTATGAGGTCTTTGATATATAGTGGTGCTTGGTTGTGGAGGGCTTTATATGTAAGGAGAAGGATTTTAAATTCTATTCTAGATTCAACAGGCAGCCAATGAAGAGAGGCTAAAACTGGAGAAATATGATCTCTCATGCTGGTTCTGGTCAGGACTCTGGCTGCAGAATTCTGGATCAGCTGAAGGCTTTTCAGGGCATATTTAGGACAGCCCAGTAATAGAAAGTTACAGTAATCTAGTCTCGAAGTAACAAAAGCGTGAACCAGTTTTTCTGCATCACTCCGAGACAGAATGTCCCTAATTTTGGCTATATTACGTAAATGAAAGAAGGCTGTTTTAGTAACCTGCTTAATATGTGGGCCAAAGGACAGGTCAGGGTCAAATATTACTCCAAGGTTTCTCACTGTAGCACTGGAAGCTAAAGTAATGCCATCCAGGTTCATTACAAAACCGGAAAATTTAGCTCTGAGTTTTTCAGATCCAACGAGAATTACTTCAGTCTTATCTGAGTTTAAGAGGACAAAATTTCTAGACATCCAAGTCTTTATGTCTATGAGACAATTTTGTAGCCTATTGGGCTGATTTGTTTCATCTGGTTTAAAGGATAAGTATATATGAGTATCATCTGCATAACAATGAAAGTTTATTCCATGCTGTCTAATAATTTTGCCTAAAGGGAGCATATATAGCGTGAAGAGTACTGGTCCAAGTACAGAACCTTGAGGAACTCCATGACTTACTGTAGTTTGTGAGGAGGACTTGTCATTTACATGAACGAACTGAAGTCTATCAGATAAATATAATTTAAACCAGCTTAACGCTGTACCTGTAATTCCAATCACCTGTTCTAGTCTTTGTAACAGAATGTTATGATCGACTGTATCAAATGCAGCACTAAGATCAAGCAAGATAAGTACGGACACAAGTCCTTTGTCTGAGGCCATAAGAAGGTCATAAGTAACTTTCACCAATGCTGTCTCAGTGCTATGATGAGCTCTAAATCCTAACTGAAACTTCGCATAAATTATTTCTGCTCAGGTGGGCATGTAGCTGAGCTGAAACTATTTTCTCCAGAATTTTGGACATAAACGGGAGGTTAGATAGAGGTCTATAATTTGCTATCACCTCTGGATCCAGAGATTGCTTTTTAAGTAAAGGCTTGATTACAGCAGTTTTAAATGATTGTGGTACATATCCTGTCACTAAAGACATATTGATAAGATTTAGTAGTGATGTATTAATTAAAGGGAAAATGTCCTTAAAGAGGCTCGTTGGGAGAGGGTCTAAGATACAGGTGGATGGTTTAGATGAAGCTATTATTTTAGTTAATTCAGAGGGTTGGACAGGACAGAAACTATTTAGACACAAGTCAGATCCTGGTTCTAAGGATGCTTCGGAGACCACAACAGGCTCAACATTATAGGTAGAAGGAAGAGTATTGTGAATTTGATCTCTAATAGTGTCAATTTTATTCCTGAAAAAATACATGAAATCATCACAGCTAAGTGAGAAAGGAATACATGGCTCCACAGCGCTCTGGCTCCTAGTAAGCCTAGCTACAGTGCTGAAAAGAAACCGAGGGTTGTTTTTGTTTTCCTCTATCAATGATGAATAATAAGCTGTTCTTGCCGTACGTAAGGCTTTTTTGTATACGATTAAACTTTCTTTCCAGGTTAAGCGAGACTCCTCTAGTCCTGATGAACGCCATCTGTTTTCCAAACGCCTTGACGCCTGTTTTAGAGCTCGAAGCTGGGAATTAAACCAGGGAGCCTTCATAATCTTACCTAATTTCTTCTTCTTTAGGGGAGCAACATTATCCAAGGTTGTACGCATTGAAGCTGTTATAGTATCAGCATGTTGATCAATCTGAGCAGGAGTAAGGCTTAAAGGGGGACTCTCAGTCATGCTAACACATGGTAGAGGGGAAAAAATTGATTCAATTGATTGTTTAAATTTTGTAATATTATTGTCTGATAAACATCTACTATAGTAGAATTTATTTTTGGTCAGTGAGTAATCAAATAAAGTGAATTCAAAGGTTAATAAGAAGTGATCGGACAAGACAGGGTTTTGAGGAAATACTTTGAGCTTATCAGTCTCAATACCAGATGTTAGAACCAGATCAAGAGTATGACCATGAGAGTGAGTGGCTCCATGGACATTTTGTGAAAACCCAATTGAGTTTAGAATAGAGCTAAAGGAAATGTTTAAACTATCATTTTCATCGTCAACATGAATATTAAAATCACCTAGTACAATGACCTTATCAGTAGTCAGCACTAACTCAGACAAGAGATCAGAGAATTCGGTCAGAAACTCGGAGTAAGGTCCAGGTGGGCGATACACTAATGCTAAAAGGAGCGGTTTCTCTCAATTCCATTTTGGGTGAGATAAATTTAATGTCAGGAATTCAAAGGATTTATAGTTAGTTTTGTGCTTAGGATTAATTAATAATTCTGACTGAAAAATAGCTGCAACACCTCCTCCTCTGCCTGTAGTTCTAGGAATGTGAAAGTTTAAATAGTTAGCTGGCGTAGCTTCATTAATACTAACATAATCCTCTTGCTGTAACCAGGTTTCCGTAAGACCGAATAAATCAATGTGGTGATCACCTATCAAGTCATTGACTAATAAAGACTTATTTGGGAGGGATCTAATATTCAGTAGGCCACACTTTATTGTCTTATTTTCAGATTTTATTAGATCCATTGTTTTTATTTTTATGAGGTTTTCACGATTAACCCCAGAAGTGTTTTTGTGTTGTTTAATTCTTACTGCTGGGAAGTTGTATAAGGTCGGAATGGGGTTTTGGGTGGGCGGCGGCAGGTGGGAAGCTGCAGAAAAGTGTGTAGGACTACAATTCTGCCTCCTGGTCCCAACCCTGAGTTGTCAATTTAGCTGACTAATAAAAGAGTCCATATTGCTAGATAAGAGAGCGGCTCCATCCAACGTGGGATGGATGCCATCTCTCCTAATAAGACCAAGCTTTCCCCAAAAAGCGCTCCAATTATCTATAAAACCCACGTTGTTATCGGGACACCACCTAGACAACCAGCGGTTGAAGGATGACATGCGGCTAAACATGTCATCGCTGATTAAATTTGGCAAGAGACCAGAGAAAACTACGGAGTCTGACATGCTCTTGGCAAAGTTACACACCGAAGCAACATTAATTTTAGTGACCTCCGATTGGCGTAACCGGGTGTCGTTACCGCCGACGTGAATTACAATCTTACGGTATTTACGTTTAGCCTTAGCCAGCAGTTTCAAATACGATTCGACGTGGCCCGCTCTGGCCCCAGGAATGCATTTGACTATGGTCCCCGGTGTCTCTAGAGCCACGTTTCTGACTATGGAACTACCTATAATCAGGGTTTCTGCCTCAGCGGGTGTGTCGCCGAGCGGGGAAAATCTGTTAGAAACGTGAACAGGTCGGTGGTGGCCAGTGGGTTTTGGTTTGGGGCTACGCTTCCGCCTGACCATCGTCCAGCCCGCCTCGGCTCCCGGCTGCGCGGGAACTGCTGAGGGACCGCTAGGTGGGCTAGCTGCCCTGGCTGGTAGCTCCGCACTGGCTAATGGGGGCTTGCTGACTAACTGCTTCCCTAACTGAGTGCGGAGCTGGGCTTCTAACTCACAGAGCCTTGCCTCCAAAGCTGCCAAGCTGCTACACTTAATACACCTACCGTTATCACTAAAGGAGGCGGAGGAGTAGCTAAACATCAGACACACCGAGCAAGAAAAGGCAGGGGACCGGGGTGTGGGAAGAGAGCTAGCAGCCATGCTAAAACCGAGTGCTTGAGCTGTTTAAGTCAGTAAACAGAAAGCCAAAGATCCCAAAAATAAATGCAATATATAGAACAGTGGTTTGGGAAGATATTGTGCGCTAAAGTGAGTGGTTGGTTAACAATAGATATAAGTTAGAAAGAAGTTAAAGGAGCCAACGGCTCGTAGCAATCCGCAGTGATACACGCTGGGGAAACAGGAAATGACACAATACGTTACCGCAACGTCAGCACGTCCAGCCTAGCTAGTTTAAATCATATTTATCTGATAGACTTCAGTTCGTTCATGTAAATGACAAGTCCTCCTCACAAACTACAGTAAGTCATGAAGTTCCTCAAGGTTCTGTACTTGGACCAGTACTCTTCACGCTATATTTGCTCCCTTTAGGCAAAATTATTAGACAGCATGGAATAAACTTTCATTGTTATGCAGATGATACTCAGATATACTTATCCTTTAAACCAGATGAAACAAATCAGCCCAATAGGCTACAAAATTGTCTCATAGACATAAAGACTTGGATGTCTAGAAATTTTGTCCTCTTAAACTCAGATAAGACTGAAGTAATTCTCGTTGGATCTGAAAAACTCAGAGCTAAATTTTCCGGTTTTGTAATGAACCTGGATGGCATAACTTTAGCTTCCAGTGCTACAGTGAGAAACCTTGGAGTAATATTTGACCCTGACCTGTCCTTTGGCCCACATATTAAGCAGGTTACTAAAACAGCCTTCTTTCATTTACGTAATATAGCCAAAATTAGGGATATTCTGTCTCACAGTGATGCAGAAAAACTGGTTCACGCTTTTGTTACTTCGAGACTAGATTACTGTAACTTTCTATTACTGGGCTGTCCTAAATATGCCCTGAAAAGCCTTCAGCTGATCCAGAATTCTGCAGCCAGAGTCCTGACCAGAACCAGCATGAGAGATCATATTTCTCCAGTTTTAGCCTCTCTTCATTGGCTGCCTGTTGAATCTAGAATAGAATTTAAAATCCTTCTCCTTACATATAAAGCCCTCCACAACCAAGCACCACTATATATCAAAGACCTCATAGTTCCTTATATACCAAGCAGAGTACTTCGTTCGCAGACTGCAGGCTTACTTGTGGTTCCTAGAGTCTCAAAGAGCCGAGCAGGAGGCAGAGCCTTTGGTTATCAGGCCCCTCTCTTATGGAATAAGCTCCCAGTTAGTGTTAGGGAAGCAGACACCCTCCCCACCTTTAAGACTAGGCTGAAGACTTATCTTTTTGATAAGTCCTATAGCTAGGGATGGTTAGCATCCCTTAGTTATGCTGCTATAGGTTTAGACTGCTGGGGGACATTTCCTGATACACTGAGCTTCTTTCTCTTTATCTCTTTCTTTTACCCCCCCCCCATAACAGTGTTGCATCATTAACATGTATGTCTCCTGTCTCAGCAGGTCTCCCTGGCCGGGAGTAGCAGTTCCTGTTGTCTGTTGTCTTTCTGTCCTCTTCCCCCCACACAGCAGAGGCAGATGGCTGCCTGTCCTGAGCCGGGTTCTGCCGGAGGTTTCCTTCCTGTTAAAAGGGAGTTTTTTCCTTCCCACTGTCGCCAGTGTACTTGCTCAGGATGGGAGATTGAGTTGGACTCAACTCAATCTGTTGGTTTCCTTATATAGGCTGTTATGAATTGGCTTTCACTATGTTTTCCCCTCTGTCTGTAAAGCGTCTTGAGATGGCATTGCCGTGATTTGACGCTATATAAATAAAGTTGAATAGAATTGAATTGAATTGAACAACAACTAAGGCTAGATTCAGCAGGAACCTTAAACGTGCAGTAGATCCGATATCTATCTGTGATCGATGCAGCAACCAACAACCACTCTCTCACACATTTCTTCCTGTAGAAGTTAGATCTGTCCGCCATCTCTGCAGTATCTGATGAAACACCACAGCATATCGGGCTTCAGCCAAAGCCCAAAATATAACTTCCTTTGTGACTTTAACTGCCAGCCGACTGACGTTCCTGCAATGGAAGAACCAGTTTCCTCCAACCAGGAAGATGTGGATCAATGACCTCTGGCATTATTTGGTGCTAAAGAAAATTCACTTTTCTACGAGAAGCTGTGCACAGGAGTTCTCACGACTTGGAATTCCTTGTTAAGATGAAACACTAGATGTCACGACGGCCGAGGAGTTTCAGGATTCACCCCGATTTTGTTTTACCTTCCGTCACTTTATTGCAAAGTTGCTCCTCGAGAACCGATGTCTTGCAGGTTTTCCATATATCCCTGCTCCAACACAGCAGACTCAAACGACGATGCACTTTCTCCCTACATTTTATTGTCTGACCACTTTATTCGTCCTTTCTGGATAAGTCCGGTGGTCTGATGAGACGCTGACAGCATCTGTCCCCTGCTGACCTCCTCTGTCTTTCTGGTGGTGCTGATGTCCATCCCGTCTACACCAGATAAAATACTTTTACATTTTACAACTTTATCTGTTAGAATTTCTTCCTCATTTTCCAGAAAATTCCTCTTTTTTCCTGCAGAAGATGGATTAATATTTATCAGGGCGTCGGCCTGACCTTTTATAGCCAACATGTGGGCGTGGCCAGATGTTTCCTCACCGTGTTAAATTTACTGTTGATCCTGATTTATAAAGGAAACAGGCGTGGGACGTGCTGCTGTAGAAACCTGGAAGGTTTTCCTGTTTTCCGTACGGACGCGGCCTGGAGTCATCATTGCTACGTTCAGGGTTATAAATGAGGCCCCAGGACCGACGTTGGACACCTGCTTTATTGTTTTTTTGTCATACATTTACGGAGTTTTAACAACTATTTTGTAATTATACCACAGTAATTCTATTACTCTAACTCAGGGGTGCCCAAAGTGGGGCCCGCAGGCCAAAATTGGCCCGCCAGCACTTTTCTTTTGCTCCGCTAGTGGTTGTTTATATCAATACCCCACAGAGCTTGATAACAAGTGAACCTTGATAAGTCCAGACTCAGAGGGACCCTGACTGACTCACCTCAATGACATCCTCACCTTGTCAGTGAGCCAGGTGCAACCCAACATGGAGAGACTGGAGATGTCCAAAGACCCACTTCATGTGTCCCACTATGTATCGCCACCTTGCCTTGTTCCACACACTCTGTTTCTTCTTCTTGACATGTTGCAGTTTAGTGGCTGTAATTTTTGTTTCTTGTCCCTTTAACTGTGGCTTTATTGTTCTTTTGCTATTTTCACTTTTTATGCAACTTTTTATTTGCCCAAAAAGGAAAAATACACTGTATTAGCTACTGAACAACAACTAAACTTCATACATTTACTTGTGCTTCATCCTTAAAGCTGAAGTGTTTGGCCTGTGGCTCACTGGATCACTTTCAGTTTGGCCACCCCTGCTCTAACTGTTTTTCCCTTTCAATATAAATATTATATGTATGATTTAAAATATTTTACGGTACAGTAATGGGTGGGGGGGTGTTGTTTGTTTGGAACTTTGTATTGTTCTTTTTATATGCGCCGAATGCTAATAACAGACAAAACCCTATTCCAGTTTAACCAGTTACATAAAGGTCTGTGCAGAGTAAAGTACAGTAATTACCTGGTAGTTTCTTCTCCTGGCTGCTCTCAGCCTCCTCCTCAGTCTCCTCCTGGACACTCTTCTGGTCTGACTGAACACTGTCGCTTCGCACACGCCTTCAACACAGATACAATCATAACCAACATGTTTAATGTTGGAGAAAATATTATAACTTCTTACATTAATCTATATTAATGTCACGGGCAATTATTGTTTGTTTTGCTAACAAACTTCAATAAAAATGAATGAATGAAAAAGATTTCAGGTGACTACATATTTAATGTATGTAAGCTAAATTAGCTGTGTTGTTTAGCTGCATATTTACCTGAATGTAGGTGGGAGGTATTCTGCTGGTAAGACGGGAGGCAGCGGTAAGCCTGACATAGCCATGTCGATGAGGTGCATAGCCAAAATAAACTCCTCAGCTGTCAGCTTTCCATCCTGGTCGATGTCCGACAGATTCCTTATGAAGAAATAATGGAACAAGTTTGATATTTGAAGGCAGATCTCACGTTTCTTTTACCAATAATAAAGACGAGAAAAGTTTAGTATTTCCTTATTTAAGGCACTGACCATATGGTAGCCAGCTGAGTCTGAGGAAGACTCGACTGCATCAGGATGGTCCGAGCCTGCGGACCTGAACAGCAGATGAAACGTAGAGAAACACCATTAAAGGGACATTCTGTCACATTTTCTATTGTTTACTGGTAAACATCCATGTCTGCATGACTGCCGCAAATAATCTGACATGTTCTGGAGAGCCAAGAATTTAGATTTGTCTCTACATACAACATGTAAGCTGGCAGGGAAGCGCCATGTCTGTCGTCCTAAAACTACAGCTGCCAGTGAGGGACAAACAGCACCAACGTGGAGCAGGAAGGCATTTTGTCCTGCAAGCGCAGAGCGACTGAAGAGGAGCGAGGAAGGCTGAAGCTTGTTCCATCCTCCACCAGAAGCCAGAACTTTGTTCTCGAGGCTCCGAGAGGAAAATGACGTCATTTTGTTTTCGCGGACGCGTTTGAAGACGGTTCTCGACACATCGGGCTGGCAGAGGGTTTTTCTTGCGGGGCTCCGAGAAGCATTGTGTGATTGGTCGGACATGTGAGGTGGGCGTGGTTAACACAGTGAAAGCAGGAAGCGGAGTTGCTGCCTCCGCGTTTTTACTGTTGCAGGTAAAACGGATTGTTTTGATAAAACAGCTGATTGAGGTGGTGAGAAAGTACCAACATTTTTACATTAAAACACTCGGACCCCACTGCATGCACGACCCGCCCCGCCGCGTGCACGACCCGCCCCGCCGCAGACGAAGTTTCTGGTTAAATATGAAACCAGAAACTCGGAGAGCGGAAACCTCCACCAAGCACAATGTTAAAGAATCCTTTTAAAACATTCCTGGATCCAAACGGTGATCCGGATCACCGCCAGAATTTAATCACTTCTTCATTTTCACATTTCCAACAACTCTTGAAGCTTTTATAAAAATCCGTCCGTAACCTTTTGAGTTATCTTGAGCACAAAGACGGCGGGAAAAACATAACCTCCTTGGCGAAAGCAGACATGGCCCCCCGCAGTGATCCCTCCCTGCTGCAGACCTGCTTCTCCTGGATGGATGGACCTGACGAAGAAGACGTTTTTTCTTGTTCTTGCAGCCTCGAGAACAAAAACTCAGTTCTTGCTCCTTGTGGAAGATGGAACGAGCTTTACTACGCAACTACTTGGGATATTTGTTGAATTTCCATTTAGAAAAATACAGAGAAGTTAAAAAGCTGCGTGACCGGAGCTTCATCGAAAAGGGAGGACCATCACGGAGCTAGCTTCTCCTGGTGGAAGGAGCTCCAGAAAGAGGAAGATTTTAACAGCTTTTTCCTCCACAACTGTGATGCAGTTTGCAAAATCTATAAATGATTAAATAATTCCCACACATTGTCCCTTTAAGCAACCGAACTGTGGTGAAAACCAGTAACGTGTTGAAGTACCAGTCAGGTGTCCGCTCATCATCTTGTCGTGGGAGTTGAAGAGCTGCCTGTATTTCAGCCTGGAGGACTGAGGAACGGCCCAATCAGACGGAGGCTGAACACTGAGAAAACACAGGAACTCGTCACTTACACAAAAAGGTTCAACCTCAGATAAAAAAAGCTTTTTCCAACATTTTAGCAGCTCTAAGTCGGGTAGAAACATGGAGCAGCACGTACCCAGCAGCGTCAAACGACGGCCCCTTCTGCAGCTTGGTGCTGGAGCGGCTGAACGATGAGGACTTATTGGCAGCTGCAGCTGAGCCAGAAAAGACAACATTTCCCACAGAGGTCACACACTGCATCTCCAAGACCAAGCTAAACGGCTGAAGCAAAGAATCGTCTCTCATGTGTTGTAAGCGGGGGGGGGGGGGGACGACACACACCTTAATGCAGTAATTACGATCAACTGATTACATGAAAATGAATGTGTATAAAAATAAACATGTTTCACAGCATAACATCAGTGCACGACTTCCTGCTGCACCGAACACACTGATGTGCTACACACCTGTCACTAACTGGCCGCTACATTTAGACCGTTTTCAGACCCTGCTGTGACTCGATTTAGAGAAAATGTCTTTATTTTTGTGGGAAACTTGAAGTATCTAAACTTTTTCCAACAAGCTTTGCCTCTACTGAACAAATCCAGACTCAGAAGAGCAAATTTAAGACAAGATCTTTTAGATTCTGTAAGTTTCAAAATGAAAAATGTTCATAAAAAAAAAAAACACGTTTTCCTCGTCTTACCTTGGTGTGAGAAGCCTGAGATGGTCGGCATCATGGCCGTGGGAGGGGCTCCGTTAGTGATGGGCTGAGGGAGCGGAGGGGGTGCCGATGAGACGAGGGGGGGGGACACTCCAACAGGAAGAGGAGGCAGGGGGAGAGGGGGCACGCCCGGCAGGGGAGCTGCGATGGGAGCCATGGGGGGCATGCCTGAAGATAGAGCAGGATCATAAACATGTTTTATCTCAGTTCTACATATTTATGCTGCTAAACGGACTCGTATGAAACATTAATGGATTTGCATTTAACGTCAGCACTCCCCACCAGGAGCACAGCAGGCAGGGAGTAGAGCTGACGGAGCAAATATATCCTAAAACAGGAACATTGTTACACAGATCTGCTGTTTTATCTCTGCCTCTTCGTAGGGCTGAACACGGTCAATGTTTATGTCAATTTACTGACGTGTAGATAAAAATTACAACAACCAAACTGCAAGAATAACGCTAAATAAAATTTATATAAAACTAAATAAAATAGAATAAAGTAAACAAAATTAAATTAAATAATACAAAAACAAAACAAAATTAAATAAAAAATGGAAAAAAAACAAAATAAAATAATATAAAAGCAAAACTAAATAAAATAAAAATAAAATTTAATTAAATGAAAATAAACAAAATTAAATTAAATATAAAAACAAAACAAAACAGAATAGAATGAAATAAAAATAAAATAAAAACTAAATAAAATAATATAATATAAAAACAAAACAACTAAGAATAAGAATAAAATAAACCCATTTAAAAAGATAAAAAACATTTTTAACTGACATCTTCAGTGGTTCGGTTCGGATTCTCCAAACTTACCAAAGCCGGTTTGTGGAGGTAAAGGCAGTGGAGGTTGTTTCATACTGGGAGGCAGCGCTGGAGGCAGAGGGTGACCTTGGAGTTTCAGCTTGATGAGTTTCATGGCGATGGAGAACTCGTGAATGTCCATCCGGCCATCACTGTTCATATCAGCCAGAGCCCTGCAGGTGCACACAGATGCTTTTACTGAGACAGTAACAGGTGAGGTCTGACATTTAACTCAGGAAAAGATACGACGACAACATAAGCATCTGTTTATAATGTTTTCTTTTTAAATGATTTCTTTTATTTCTGTTTATAGTTATTAAATGCTAATTTATGGGCACATATGGTGCAATAAAAGCAGATTTTTCTGTGTGCCAGTCGCTAAATGAGCTGTTAGATGTCCTGACCCTCCAGTTCTGGCTGCACTGAGGAAGCGTGGGTGGGATGGAGTTTATGACGGTGGGGGTGGGGGGGGGGGGGATTGTAATGTGATTACACTGATACACTACTCTTCTTTTTAAATGACTCAAAAACAAATAAAATGTAAATAAAAAATATGACGTTTCCTTTCATCTGTTTGCTTGAACCATTTGCTTCTTCATAATGTTTGTTTATTATCAAATCACCAAAACATAATAATCTGTGTGACACTGAAATATCAACTTTAATATTGATTACGACAACTGAATCAGCATATTTTGTTCACAAAGCAGCTTTTAAAACAAAGCAATCATCGACCTGACGGCTTGTCTGAGTGAGATAGAAGCTCTTCTATCTGACCTACCATATCTGGGCCAGGATGGGGGGGGGCAGCCCTGATTGAAGAAAGAAGTTTCTGGCCTGGTCACCTGTCAGACAAACACAAGCAATCATTTGCAATCATTTCTGTTTTATTTAAAAAGAAAAAAGTCATAAATGTTGTAAATAAAGTAAATATCAGCGTGTTGAAGTTATGGGGCTGAACTATCAGGAACTTCCAGTGAGCTGCACATGTAATGATCATTCTACCTGATAGATAAACGAATACTGGAGCATTATTTCAGGCCCTCTCTGCATGTCCAGCAGACCCCCCCCCGCTGCAAGTCACCGCCTGCACTTTATGCTCGTTTATTATCAACCATTCCCATAAATGTTATGGAAGCAGCGTTACAGGAAATACACAACATTCACTTCTCTCACACGGGTTCACGCCAGATTTACCAGATCCTTCCTGCCGATTCCTCGTCTCATCATGAGTTCAGGACTAGTTCTACTCGATTAGGGCCAAAGTTATAATCAGGATTATTTTGACTGAAATTGAGATCTCGATAATTTAACACAATTATCCAGTATTTATAAACAACGCTGCGCGTCGTGGTGTTCTAGACTCCGTGTCGTGCATTATAACCGTCTAATGGACGGTTCTGAGTTGTTTAATCGCTTTTACCGCTTATATAGGAACTATTTTACGTTGGCCTGGATGTACGTTTTATGCCAAACAACGGCTGTCAGGCTGCAGCACGTTTCTCTCATTCACCTGTTAAAAGACGGCTGATCTGAACCAGTTGGTTAACCCGTTGCTATGGTAACGCCCCATAACGGAGGGATATTACAGCGTTTAACTGGCCGAACTATGTATAGGAAAATAATGCAGCCGGTTGTCACTGACAATGGTATAAACTATGTTTAGGTGAACTTCCACAACCTACTGCAGTTATTCTACATTGACCTGCAGCCGGAGCCGACTGAGACTGGCCGCCTGGGAGTGCTTTAGGACGGGAGAGGCTCCCGCTGCTCCTTCCTTACAGTAACTGCAGAACAATATGTGTCTTCAAGTCAGTCGCCAAAACACCAGAAAAGTCTCTAATAACTCCAGTAAAAGCTGCTAGATTTGTCGCTTTTAACAAAAAAAGTCTCCAGATTTAGCGAGAAAGTCTCCAAGTTGGCAACAGTGTCTGAATGAAAGCAAAGCGGCTGTGGGAGGAGTTTACAGCACAGCGCTGCAACGCCAGAGACGCTCGATTAGCAGCTGAAGACAGCAGGAGAGGAAACTGCAGAGAGAAAAATAATCACACCCTTTTAGTTTTATCATCGATGGAAACCCAGATCGTACTGAGATTACAATCTGATTAATCACCCAGACCTAGTCAGGACTGTTGTGTCGCTTCGTTTAAACAACCCACCATGAAAGTGAGAACAGAAATAACGGCGTATTGAACAGAAAGGTAGGTGATAATCACGCTGCCATCATGTGAGGAGGCTCACATCATCACAACGTAGATGAGCTTGTACACAAATCCTCTCCTGCAGCTTTGTTCTGTTAAGGTACTTTTAAAGTTGCTGCATATTTCCACGTTGCACCTGGGAGACTCTTATACTCGTTGCAAACAGGTGCTTGCAGTCTGGAGTTCTTCTAACAGAAAAACCGCTGTTAGCTTCACGCGGAGACAGTTTGTCCTTCTGCAGTTGGGATGTTAAGTTGTGCCAGTTGGAGACGGCGCTGCTGCAGTCGTTTCTCATTAAATATAATTTCATCTGTCAGTTAATATCTGAGGTTAACCTTTCCTGTTATAACACAGATTCGGTTTCCTATCACACACACAGCAACATCTGGAGAGCTAGTTCCCTGTGTGGCCAACAACAGATCATGTGACCAGGCTGCATTTCCATGTTTCCTTACCCATGATGCACTGTGAGGTCATGTGAGGTGTTCAGACAACAGAGAGACTCTTACCTGTGATGAAACCTCCAGCGGTCGGAGAGAGGCTGTGAAACTGCTGATCATGTTTGGCTCTCTCGTCCACGGAGATCAGAAACATGTCAGGACCTGACACGCCCAACCACATATCCAACACACACGCACGCACGCACGCACGCACGCACGCACGCACGCACGCACGCACGCACGCACGCACGCACGCACGCACGCACGCACACACGCACACACACACACACACACACACACACACACACACACACACACGCAGGCAGACAGACAGACAGACAGACAGACAGACAGACAGACAGAAAAACAGACGTTACGATGAGGAAAGCCAAACCAGAGCCAGACACAGAAGGGACAGAAAGAAGGAATGAGAAGAATGCTTTAGTCATGACTTTCAGTTCATGTAGGAAGATGTTAAAACTGGATTTAGAGGAAGGATCGTGGTGAAGGGTTAGGGTTGGTGGGGGTTCAGTCAGATCAATTTAAACAATATAAATATATAAACTGAATTAAATCCTGTCTCTTCAGACACACGTGTCTAAAAATGAGTCATTTTTCTTTTATTTATAATAGCAATAACAAAGCTGGTCAGAAATACAGCAATATCACCGTTTTATCCATCGATCAGCCGTCGATCAGTCTGACTGCTTTACGCTCCGCTGATATAAATAAGAAGCAGATGCTACGTTAGTTAGCCAGGCGCTAAGCCGCCCAGCGCTTCCAGTCCAGCCCAGTCCAACCAGCAGCAGCTATTCCTCTGCTTTACAAGCTCAGTCATTTCCAAATGCAACAGAAACTCCAACAGGACGGTTTTTCCTCAGCTGATGGAAGGTTTACAGACAAACTTTTTAGACTTTTCAGACTTTTCTTTTTAACCTCCTGAACACAATCTTTATCAAACTGCATGTATAAAGTTATTCATAGGTTAAATACCCGACTGTGTAAACTCATCCCATTCTTCTCATCCTGTCACCAACTAAATACAAGGAATAGATTACTGCTGAAGGGGAAATACAGAAAATTAAAATGTACTCGTTACAGTATAATTTACACAAGTGTGGAATGACTTGGAAAGCAATATAAAGCAATCCGGTACATTTAATTTATTTAAAATTAATCTAAAAACTAAACTTTTGGAGGCGTCTGCATCTGACACATGTACAAACTGAATATTAAAATAAAAGAAACAGTCTATACATGAATAAAGTGAAGGTTTTGAAGGAACATATCTCGTTCATGTATATAATACTATATTCATATTACTACTTTATGTATTCTATTAAGGGTACGTTAATGTCTACTGGATAAAATCTCCATGGTTCACTATGGCTGGGTGGTGGGTGTAAGGACCCTGTTCTACAAGCCGTAGCTTTAAAGGATGCTCCTTTTTCTATCGCATACATTAACAGTAAATTTCAGGTAGTACATGCATATTATATATATATATATATATATATATATATATATATATATATATATATATATATATATATATATATATATATATATATATATATATAAATAAATATTTATATATGATGTGGATGGAAACATATGATGTGACTTTCATTCTATGCTCTGGTATACGAGTGCTGCTGTAGAAATAAACTTAAAACTTGCATTAGCTGATATCAGAATTTTAAGAAACAGTATTTTCGCATTACAGCGAACATCGTCCACCTCGGCTCTTCGTGCATCCCTAAACGTGCCTCAGTTGCTACGGTTACACAATGCTTTCTTTGAGTTCCAAATTCATTATTCAGGATTAAGGTATTCTCCTTTGAGTTTACGTGGAAGTAGTACTTCCGAATTGAGGAATTTGGCTTTAGATCTGGGGGTTTGGGAAAGGTTCTTATTGGACGGGGAGGGACGTGAAGTACTTACGCATACTGGAAATAAACAAACTGCACTTCCTGTCCTTTTCTTTTCAGTTCTAGCATGAAAACCACATAAACTAGTTTATCTTTTGTCAGCAGCTGAGGAGAGGAAGGAAGATAGACGACTGCAGACGGGAGGAGAAGACGGTTGGGAATCAGTGCGTCATCGGGACAGAGGAAGGACTGGATGAAAGTTTACATTACGGCTGTGACGACATGTTTTTGTCCCGATTTGATTCCAATTTTTTGGGTGCCGATTCGATTTAAATTGTGATTCTCACAATCCCTCTCATTCCAGATTTTTGTAGAATAAAAACAAAAAAATGTACAAAACCTTTTTTTTTTTTTTTTTTTAAATTCAAATGAGGAAAAACAACACAGTAGCCAAACAATCAGTCTGCTGCTAGAATACCCAATAAGGAAAGATCAATAAAAACAATAAAAATGACCAAAATTTTAAAATGGATTATTTTTATTTATTTGAGAGAAAAAAAGAAATTTTAACAAAAAAATCTCTTTTGAAATTGTGAAGCAAAAAATCCTGATATTCGATATTTCGATTTGATTTTCCCAGCCCCAGTTTCCATGATGAAGGAACGAATGAGATTGGATTTAAATATGAATAAACCAGCCACGTACTTCAGAATGACTTTATTCCATATTGTGGTTTCATTTGGAATTCGGTGTTTTTACTGTCATTTCTCGGTTTAAAGCAGATTGAACTTTTATTCAGAATTAAAGCTCTCATGTAAACATGATCAATATTCCTCAGTTTCCGTCTGCAGCGACAGGAATGAACTCTGGAACTTTTACAAATCTGTTTACAGTCTGGCAAACGTCACATTCTGTTGTAGAAACACCTGATCCACCTTTACTCTCCATCTGTTTGCTGTTCTGATGGGAGTCTGTCCGCTTTCACAGTGCAGAAACCATTTGCTTTTATAGAAACTGAATCTACTCATGTTTCCTCATGTATATTCACCTTTCCTCCCCAAAATAAATCCAGATTATCACTTTAGGACCAAACTTTGGGAACGGACGGCTCTCATTTCTGTAACCTTCATGTGGATTTATGAAACCATGTGGTTTGTGGGAAAATTCTTACAGTATCAGTCCTGTCTCACCTTTACCTGCATTTTAAACAGTAAAAACACTCATAAATTTTAGTCTCAAGGACTTCCCATATGTGACCAAACAGCCTTCTCCAACGACAATCAAATTCTGGCAGTACTCTGTACTCCTAAAAAGACAATTAATGATAAAATAAGGTCAAATTTTGCCATGCGATTGTCTCAAACGATTGAGAAAGGCAATTAATATTGCGCAAAGCTATTATTGTTGTCATTTTGAGACCATTTTTAACTAAAATAACAATAAGAGAGATCAACATGCTTTAATTTCTACAGAACATTCATCTCGAAGTGCAGACTAGGTTCATCCAGTCTGCTGAAACAGATCAGGATTTCTCCTGGTGTTTTGGCAACGTGGTTTTCTGGAACATATGGTCTCTAAACACCATGTAACAGTTACATAGTCTATGGTAACGCTCATATAAGTTATACAAGTTATTGTAAAGTTGTGGAATTGCCGTTTGTAACATGATTGTTCATCCAGACAATTCATACAGGCTGTGAAATGTTTGCAAAATCTTTCAAAATTTCACCTTTTTAACAATATTAAAGGGAAGCTTGGTTTTACTGAGAGCACACCATTTTGCATTGTCCTGTTGGTGTTTAATCTGTCGGTAAAACACCACAGTGATCGTGGACTGTCGGGAAGATGGAGCTAGCCTGTGTATTAATGTCTTTTTTTGCAGTTGATGGTTGTGTTTTATGTACAGGTGGAAGCTTGTTTTCTTGCTGTGTTTAGTTAATATTGTCTTAAAAACAAATGTGACACTTGAGAAAAACAGATGAAAATTATTGCATCTGGCAAACTTATTGCGCACATTTTTTCTTCCCGTGCGCTTGACTTATTGCGACAGGCCCATGTCTATCTGAGATGCAGTTCTGAGCTACAGTACACAGATTATGAAATGCTCTTTGGCAACAGTCACACATGAGACATTTCCTACTTTCCTACAGTGTTTTACTCCAGGATTACCCAACCTGCCAGCTAAAGGGGCGTGCGTGGCCTTCAGTCCACTGCACAGCTGATATATTAACCAGAAACCTAAAACTCACTGAGGCTGAACTGCATGAAAAACTGTTATACAGATTAATGATAAATATTCAAAAAATGTTTGATTCAAATCAATCCAAATACTGACCTGTGAAAGATGTTGGAAACTGCGCCATGTTTCAGTCAGTCTTCTGCAGCTCAACACCTCCTGGAACGACACAGAGAAAACAGACGTAAAGCTGGAGTTTCTACAAAAAGCTTGTGCTGGGACTCGGGTCTGCAGTGCTGGCATCTCGCTGGATGTCTAACTGCATCTTTACAGGAACAAATCACGTCTGGTCACCTGTAAAGGTGCTGATGCAGTGAACAGACCCAGTCAGGAGGAAACATCTCAGCAGGAGCCACTCGGCTGTCTTTTACAGTCTGTTCTTCAGTCACCTTTTAACCTTACATCACTTGTTATATGACGCTTTATTTATTTATACTTGTGTGTGTAATGATGCACATACAGAAGGCAAACGGGCATCGATGTGTCTAAATATCTTGTGATGAAATATTTATAAAAGATCTGTTATGATCTGGTATCGGGGCGGTTACTAATCAGAGATCAAACCAGTTGTCAGGATGTTTGTGTATGTAAGCAGCAGAGAAAATCTTTATTTATCCAGGCTGAGCAGAAGCAGAATTTATTCATTGTCTGGCGTCCCAGGACAAAGAAATTTGACTCGCAGTACAACCTGACCAGAACACCGCTGGTTGTTCTGAGATGCTCCTCTTCTCATTTACAGACATTGTTCTTACCTTATCATGTAAATTAATCTCCAAATGTTGTTTTTTATTCTTTAAACAATGCAACACCTTCTCAGACTGCCTAACATAGCAGAAAGAGATGAGACAGGCTTATCAGAGGATGTTAATCAGATCCATATCTGCCTTACTCACAGTCTATCTTCATAGCTTGCAGACAAGTTATCACAATCTAACACACATTGCAACAGACAAGCATTAACGGAGCGAGTGTGAATTTGTTTTTTTTCTCCCAGTGTAATGTAAATAAAACTTTTTTACTTGCAAACTAAGGAGGAGAGGCCCTGCTAAAGGATTAGCTCACCCAAATCACAAAGATAATTTTCACCAAACTTTCTTTAGCTGTCAAACTGTTCTTGGCCTTTTTGTAAAACCGTGTCTGCGTGGAACTGTGTGTGTTGTCCATTAACACCAGCCGCACAACCAGCTTAACTGGGTCAGAGGAATAAAGACCACCCTGAACAAACACACAAAGTCCTGAAGCTGCTGAGCAACCACCGAACAATGACCGGTCTCAGCCGATGATAGAGGAGATCAAACTTCTGAGGCGGAATACGATCCGAGCAGACTGTAAGATTTCTGAGACAATAATTAAATTGCAAATGAACTTTTATGTACACCAACTAAACCAACTGCAGCAAAGAGCGCATTTCTTTAACTGCATTACTGAAGACTGAACTCTTTCCAGCAAACAAGTCGATGATGAGGCAAAGTGACTTTCATTTCTGACTGCAAAGTTAAGAGAAATCCTCCAACCGATGAAAATAAAGTAAAAAATCTCCAGGGAAATGTCACATTAAAATATTCTGATTCACCACTTCCTGTGGTTACCAACAGGAGCGTGATCCTGCCTGGGAAGAGCTGCCAGACTCAGGTGGGACCAAATCCTGCAGCCAGCAATCTAGTAAAAGGAACAAGGTCCATTTCTGCTCTGTAACGATTGTAAACGTTGTCATATGTCGCTCTACTCATACTAAATACATGCTTTACGTTATGGTTGCTAAGTCAGTTCATCCACTAGTGGGCTGCGCCAAGTCCACAGTATGTCTACCTTCTGACAGCGGTTGGTGGCGCCAACACACCGCTATAACGTTGTTCACAACCATCCAAAAACACCAGAAGATGAAAACTACAAAGTTTTTGTTGTCCTCAACTTCTTCTTCTAGTGCTCCTTATTTGGCCGTTTGTGTGTCGTTGTTTTTTTTCCTGTTCCTCTTCTTCTCTGGTTTGATATTCCAGCTATACAACTCAACAGTGCCCCCTCCCCCGGTTTCCACAGTACCAGACTATTTTCTACATAAAGTGACTTGATAGCTGAGGTTCTTTAAAAATGGACCAAACTGTCCATCCGTCTGTGTGTCCGTCTTCTGCGCCCAGCATAAATGAGCCTTTAGAAGGATGTAAAAAATTCTTTGTGGCAGTTATCTTCAGCTGTCCTTTGTCATCATGAGTACTTAAAGGCTTAATGTTCTGTTTTCCCTGGTGCTTGCTTTGTATTTGTGGGATTAGTCTGTATAATTAGAGCACTGGGATGTCACCAAAGTGTTGGTCTGTTATCAAGGCTTGTGGCAGATGCCTGTTAAGTCCACCCCCCCACTCACACACTCTCTCTCTCTCTCTCTCACACACACACACACACACACACACACACACACACACACACAAAAGGCAGTGTTGAAACAAGACACAAAGGTTCACAACCTCTCTTTTATTTGTCCTCTTTCCCCTTGTTTTCTGACTGACCTCTGATATTCTGTCTTTTCCATTTTAAAATGAATCTTGATGAGATTTTAATCTGGTTAAATAATGGTTTAATGAACAAACAAAACAATCATAATAAATGAATATTTAAATTTTTTTTTTAATTTTTTTTTTAAATTTTATTTCCTGGACTCCCGACTGTATAAATCAGTGTTTCTCAGATCCAGTCCTCAGCCCCCCCCCCCCCCCCTCCCCCCTGCCCTGCATGTTTTAGACATGTTCCTCACCCAAAGCACCTGAGTCACATTTATTGAACTTCCCCATTAAGTTCTTTGCAGCCTGTTAACGAACCTTTGTTTCATTCAAGTGTGTTCAGGTAGGGTTGCCTATAAACCATGCAGGGCAGGGGGCCTGAGGACTGGAATTGAGAAACACTGATATAAAGGGTTCTCATTAATGCACTTCAAGGTTTTGGTTTCATTTGTTTGTTCAGGTCTGCAGCTTTAAAAAAGCTTTCAAATATTTTGGACACTTTACCCAAAAAAATTATAGATGTATACATATGTATAAAAAAAAAACTCCTCCCTCCCCCCACCCCTCCCATCTCCCCAGTGTAGGGCGGGTGAGCGGCTGTTCATCTCTCCAGCTCGGGTTCTCTACGAGAGTCCTGGGAGCTTGTCCTACGCAGTATCTTAGCTGTTCCTAGGACTGATCTTTTCTGGACGGAGATGTCTGATGTTTCTCCAGGTATCTGTTGGAGCCACTTCTCCAGTGTGGGGGACACGGCCCCCAGTGCTCCCATCACTATGGGTACTACTGTTGCTTTCACCCTTTCACCCTCCCGGCCTTCTCCAGGTCTTCCTTGAGGCCTTGGTACTTCTCCAGTTTCTCCTTTTTCCTGATATTTCCATCATTGGGGATGGATACATGGATCACTATGGCTTTCCTCTGCTGCTTATCCATGAACACTATGTCCGCTTGGTTGGCCACCACCATTTTATCTGTCTGGATCTGGAAGTCCCAGACAATCTTAGCCCTCTAATTCTCCACCACCTTGGGAGGTGTCTCCCACTGGGACTGAGGGGTCTCCAGTCCATATTCTGCACAGATGTTCCTGTAAACTATGCTGGCTTCTTGGTTATGGTGCTCCATGTATTCTTTGCCTGCCAGCATCTTGCATCCTACTGTGAGGTGCAAGATTGTTTCAGGGGCTCCTTTGCATAGTCTGCACCTGGGATCCTGCCTGGTCTGGTAGATCTGGGATCCTGTCTGGTATGGTAGATCTTGGATCCTGCCTGGTCTGGTAGATCTGGACCTGCTCCTGTGCTGTCATGATTAGTGCCTCTGCGCTGTCCTTCAGTCCAGCCCTCTCCAGCCATTGATAGGACTTGTTTATATCGGCCACTTTGGTGATCTGCCGGTGGTACATCCCATGCAGGGGCTTTCCCTCCCATGATGGTTCTTCCATCTCGTGTTCCTCCAGACTCCATTGTCTGAGACACTATTTCATCTTGGATAGTGGCCTTGATGCTCACTAGTCCCCGACCCCCTTCTGTGTGCTTTGTGTATAGTCGCTGGACACTGGACTTGGGAAGGAACCCTCCATGCATGGTGAACAGCTTCCATGTTTTGACATCTGTGGTCTGAGCTAGGGCTGGGCGATATGACCTTTTAGTAATATCCCGATATTTTTATGGCATGTCACGATATACGATATATATCTCGATATTTACCTTAGCCTTGAATTAATGCTTTGGTGCATACAATCACATCAGTAAGATGATTTTGTGTCTACATTAAAACATAATTGTTTATACTGCATTAAGATATGCTGATTTTAAACATTCATGCCATAAGTATGAAATTGTTACGAAGCAAATTGATCAAAACCGTATTTATTGAACAGTTAAAGCAGTGGCAGAAACATGTCATTTTAAGACAAAATAAAGTGCCTTTGCATGATGTAATAAATGCAACATATGAAAATACGTGCTCGACGGACTTCCGGTGACGTCACGCTGAAGCGAACACGCTAAAGAAAACCCTCCGTCCGTAAATATTTTATAACCTAACAAAAACAAAAATTTTTGGCAAAACGGCAGACTTGGTATGGCATTATCTACAAGAAGCAAAGGTGCAAACAAAGGTGAAGGCATAATGGAAAAAAGCGACAATTTGAAACAGCTGACACTACCGGAGACCATAGCTAGCAATGTCGAAGCTAACGCGGCTAATAGCATGAACAACTCCGAGAACCGAATTCTGTCCGAACTGGAGAAACTACGACAGGAAAACAGAGAAGGGCACACTCAAACCATGGTGTCATTAAGTAAGCTGGAGACAACAATGAAAGATCTGAAAAAGGACATGGTTCGGCTTGAGAAGAGAACAACAGAGGCCGAAGACCGCATTAGCAGCACCGAAGACACAACACAGAGACACGAGAGAGCTATCAGATATCTGCTGCACCGGGAGATGGACTTAACAGCCAGACAGGAGGACTTGCAAAACCGATCTCGTCGGAACAACCTAAGAATATATCGGGTGGCTGAAAACAGCGAGGGAACTGATATGATAGCCTTTGTTAAAGAACTTCTCCGAACAACCCTGCAACTTAGCCCAGAAGTTAACTTGCAAATCGAGCGCGCCCATAGAGCGCTAGCAGCTAAGCCAAAGAGCCAGACAGCTGCCCCACGGTCCATAATAATGGATAATAAATTTTTGGATTTCATGGTTAAAGACATGATTCTCCGACAAGCCTGGGGACAGCGACAGGTCCTCTACGAAGAGAAGCCTATCTTTTTCGATCACGATTACTCCCCAGAGCTTCAGAAGAGGCGCTCCCAGGTACGATTAAACAACTAAAGCAGAAGAACATCAAGGCCAAATGTATATACCCAGCGCAACTAAAAGTACTTACCGAGGAAGGAGACAAGACCTACTCTTCGCTCGCAGAGGCAACCCCGATGCTGACGGAGTTGGGAATCCATGTGCGAGTGGACGAGAGGGAGCGGATGGAGCACGAGCTTGCCCGCTTCAGATGGAGCACGGTAGGAGGAAAACGCACGAACACCGACAGACTATCTAGTGCTGATGCCAGAGCCCTTTTTGAAGATGACGCGTAATTACTGCCTACGCCAACTACAACTGATAAAGTTCAACTTGTAAATGTTAGGACAATATCGAGAGGTTTCTACACGCTGGACGAAAGTGAAGAACTAGCGACTAAGTGAGCGTTAAAGCCGCATTGGAGCCACAGCACCCGCTCTACGAGATGGATGCCTGCAGCCACACACGAGTTGTGATACCTGCGGAGGACTCGTCGCCACCCTCTGTTGAGACTATTGGTTTGTTTTTCCGCAAAAATGCAAGGAAATATAATGTTTTTTTGGAAGTCCGCGGATGTTGGTATGTTCTATCTTATTTTATTTTGTAATCAGTTTTTGTTGAGATTGGCTCTTATTTACTATAATTCTGTGCATAAGATAATTTGTTTTGGGTTGGTGTTATATGCAGACAGGAGGTTAAAATACCATAATGTTTTGTTAATAGATGGGTAGCTTAAGTTGTATTAGTTATAATGTTAAGGGAATAAGCACTCCAATAAAAAGGAAGAAAATATTTAGTCAACTAAAAAAAATGCACTGCTCTATTGCAATGATCCAGGAGACACACCTATCAGAGAAAGAACATCTAAAATTAAAAAGGGAATGGGTTGATCAGGTTTATGCAGCCTCTTTTGGGAGAAAAAGAGGAGTAGTGATACTTATCAATAAAAATGTTTATTTTAGTCACAAAGAAACATGTGCAGATAGAGAGGGACGGTATGTATTGGTAACAGGTGAAATTGGGGGCACAAAAATTACTTTGCTCAATCTTTATGCTCCCACTGAAGACTGCCCTAAGTTTTTTAAGACCATAGCCTCGGTGTTGGCAAATAAGTCTCAGGGATTGATTCTGGTGGGTGGGGACTTCAACTGTGTCATAAAGCCTTGTATGGACAAACTGCCAATAGGAAAAGGCCCTTTGCCAAAAAAGACTAACTCTCAATGCAATGATTGAAGAGTTAGGCTTAATTGACATTTGGCGTCACTTGCATCCCAGAGTAAAGGATTTTACTTTCATGTCACAAGTACATGGCAGTTACTCTCGGTTAGATATGTTTTTAATTTCAAGTAATGACGCATACAGGACAAGTGAGTGTAATATTGAACCAATAACTATATCGGACCATGCCCCTGTTTCTTTACAATTAAAAGTAGGATCACAAAACCAATTTAAATACTGGAGACTCAATGTGTCTCTATTAAATGATGAAAAAATAAAGCAAGACACCCAAAATGCCTTAAAAGAATACTTTGAACTAAATGATGCTGAGACAATTTCTCCTTCAACAATATGTGAAGGAAGTAAGGCTGTAATGAGGGGGAATTTTATTGCAATGTCTTCACGGCTTAAGAAGCAAAGGTATGCAGAACAGATTAAACTGGAAGAAGAAATTAAAGACTTGGAGATTAAGTGTAGACAAACATATGATCAAACAAATCAACATTTACTAAAAGAGACAAAACAAAAATTGGATAATTTATTAATCTATAAAGCTGAAGGGGCATTGCGATTCTTGAATAGGAAGTACTATGATCATGGTAATAAGGCAAGTCGACTGCTGGCCTTCCAGCTACGTAAGACACAGTCTAATAGAGTGGTAGGTAAAATAAAATGTACTAATACAAATCAGATGTTTACACAACCAGATGATATTGCAAAAACATTTGCTAGTTATTATCAAAAGTTATATGAGGAGGAATACTTACCAGGAAAAAAAGAAAAGATAGATACTTTTTTAAAATCTGTAAATCTGACCAAACTTACACAGGAGGAGCCTGATAAACTAATACAACCTATAACGCAGGAGGAAATTAAAAAGAGTATTCTCAAATTAAAAAACGGCGAAACACCGGGGGTTGATGGGCTCCCTGGGGAGTACTATAAAGCATTTATTAATGAACTGACGCCTGTCTTGTGTAAGTTGTACAACCACGCATTGACAAAGGGAGACCCCCCAGGGTCATGGTCAGAAGCAGTGATTAGCGTGATCCCAAAGGAAAATAAGGACCCTACACTTTGTTCTTCCTACCGCCCGATAAGCCTTCTATGTGTAGACATGAAAATTTTGACCTCCATTATTGCGAACAGACTTCAGAAATATATCAAATCACTTGTTAAGCCTGATCAGACTGGTTTTGTTGCCAATAGACAAGGATGTGACAATGTCAGGAGAGCGCTAAATCTGCAAACAATACAAATGAAAAGAAAAACCCCATCAGTACTTCTCGGTTTAGATGCAGAGAAAGCGTTTGACCGAGTAGACTGGTTGTTTTTGGAGCAATTACTAAAACATATGGGTTTTAATGATCCATTTGTTGACTGGATTAAACTTTTCTACAGGAACCCCAAATCTAGAGTTCGAGTAAATGGTTATTGCTCGGATTTCTTCCCCCTGGGGCGCGGTACACGGCAGGGCGATGGTCTCTCCCCTTGTCTATTTATTTTAAGTATTGAGCCTTTGGCAGAGTTAATAAGAACTGACCCAGGTATACAGGGGATAAGGGATGATGCAAATGTTCAACACAGGCTAGCACTTTTTGCTGATGACATTTTGTTATTTATTTGAGGAGCCCACTACTTTAATTCCTGCCCTTTTACAGTGTCTTAATAAATACAGCTTGGTCTCAGGATACAAGGTTAATACTAATAAATCAGAAGCTATGATGATTGTTGGGGAGTGGCCAAATAAATTAGATAATTTGGTCTCCTTCAAAAAATCTACACATGGTTTTCGATATTTGGGCATTCATCTTACCCCTAAACCCACTCAACTTTTTACTTCAAATTATGGAAAATTATTAAAAGAGGTTAAAAAAGACACGGATAAATGGGATGTTCTTCCCTTGTCACTCCTGGGCAGGATTGAATCAGTGAGAATGAATATTTTACCAAGATTTTTATTTTTATTTCAGTCTCTTCCTATTTTAGTGCCACAATTAACATTTAAAACATTAGAAAAATTTATTTAAAAATTTATTTGGCAAAAACAAAAACCTAGAGTACGATTGAAAGTGTTAATGACAAGTAAAGAAAAGGGGGGGTCCTTGGACTTCCCAATTTGAAACTTTATTATTGGTCAACACGACTCTGAACAATTTCAGCCTGGGTGGTTAAGGACCCAGAAAATTTATGGGTTTCTATTGAACAAAATTCTGTTCCTGGGTTGTCTCTGGGTAACCTTCCTTTTTTGAGTCAAAATTCATTGAAAAAGATTAAAATTACCAATCCATGGATTTTGCAGACACTTAAGGCCTGTAATTGTATTCAAAAACAAACTAGAGGGAAGTCAGGACTTTCTCGTGCCATGCCTATTGTAGGAAATATAGAGTTTTTGCCATCAATGTCCGATCGAGCTTTTAAAAGATGGGCAGAGAAGGGCCTGATTGTCATTAGCCATCTATTTTGTGGGCAGACAATTAAATCATTTGCACAATTACAGGAACAATTCTTTCTACCCCAACAAGATCTGTATAGATACTTACAGATAAGAGATTATCTGACAAAGCATGTACAATGGGACATGGTTAAGAGAGAACCTACAAGTATTGAAGAATATTTTGTTAGGTTGTCGGACAAACAAGTAACAACAGAAAAAATAATATCTGTAATGTATAAAAATTTGATGCAGGACATGTCGGATGATACTACTCATGCTAAACACCAGTGGGAACTTGAGATGAATGTAATTATTACAGAGGAGTCATAGCGAAGAATGTTTTCTCAGTGCCATAAAGGGATTAATAGCCAAAATTGGAGAGAATTTGACTGGAAAACAAAAACTCGCTTTTTTCGGACACCATTAAAGACTCATATATTTAAAAGTACTACCACAGATAAATGTTGGAGGAAATGTGGCACAGTCAGTGATCATACTCATATCTTCTGGGACTGCCCTAAAATTAAGACATTTTGGGAAAACATAAAGAAGATAATTGAGGATATCATAAGCACAGATCTACCATGGGATCCCCTTACGTTTGTCCTGGACATTTATCCCAGCGATACACTTACTGCGGATCAATGCTACATACTCCATATCCTGTAAATGGTTGCAAGGAAGATGATTACATTAAACTGGCTAAAGCCCTGCCCACCCACTGTAGCCCAATGGACACAAAAACTACTACATGTTTATTGGATGGAATCTCTAACTGCCCAACTACAACTTAAAATGGACATTTTTTCAAGAAGATGGTCATGTGTGTCAAAGTTTCTTAATTGAAGTGCAAGTGTATGTATGTAAATGTGTTTAGATGTGTATATTGTAGGAATACATATGAATATATGTATATATATTTTTATTTTATTTTATTTTATTTATTTTTTTTCCTGCTATGCTTATACCTCCTTCCGGTATTTAAACAGACATATATCTTCAATTTGAACCAATCTCAACACTGTTATTTGTTGTAATGTAAATTGCCTGTTATATTCATGTTCTAAGGCAATAAAGTAAAAAAAAAAAAGAAAATACGTGCTTTACGGGGTGACTTTTCAAAATATGAAATAAATTTGTGGTACTACTACCTTTTGTGGCGACATTTTTGGGAGATACTTTTCATACAACAGTTGTTTGGTCAACATCCTCTCTCCGGTATCCAAACCACCGCCAGATGATGGATCCTGTACTATTTTTCTTCTATTCTTTTCTTTTTTTGCCACTGAAACGGGCTATCCCTTTGAAAAATTATTTTGACTATCATTAAAACCACATAAATCAGCTTTGTCCTACTTTATTAAATGTTAGATTATCAAATATTAAATTTAACCAAAGGATTGTTATGTTTTGTGGAATAGCTAGCTGCATGTTCAACCCTCCTCCTTTATCTGGGCTTGGGACTGCCACAGTGACCCAAAAATACATTTTGACTGAGATAGATTTGTTTTTTTATTTGTGTAGTTTTCTTACTTTTAATTTAGTCTTTTTTTTTTTATTTGTATTATTTTATTTTTTGTTTTAAGTTAGCTAACCAGCTAACGGAGGTAAGCGGGCTAAAGCTAAGACGTTATTAACCGGCTAAAAACCGTGGTTGCTCTACGTTCTTCTGACTTGAAGCGGGAGATCGGTAACTATCAATCAAAAGGACCCGCCCCTAAATATGCCGAACTTTGAGATTAAATTACTTTAAAACGGGCGAGTTAGAAAAAAAAATCACTCCCCTCACAGTAGTCATGAAGGTAAACATGACCTATTAAACCTAAAATTAATTTTTGAACCAGGCTGCAAACATATTTATTTCGTCTGTGAAGTTGGCCTTTTTAACATGCCCTTTTGACCAGCAGCAGTTTGATGGCCATGCACAACATCTCTACTAAGGCTGCAACAATTTGTTGACAAAGTAAACAATGAAAATTAGACGGGGAAATTTCATTGTTGATACATTGCATTATAAACACCCGTAGCGGCTTTGCTAATAAAACGCTGCACCAGGCAACAATGGCTTTTCAGACAGTATAATATACAGTATATACCAATCAAATGCCGCAAGTTCTGGGGGCACGCCTGATCCTGAGTTCAACATATGAATTATGAATCACAAGAATCCATTCACATTTTGTAACAAATATGATGCTTTCATTCATCTATATAAATGTTCCATTTTATGATCAGGTCAATCGACTAATTGCATATTAAGCTGGAGCACAACTATATCAATTAAACCCTTATATAACTCCACCAGGACTCTCACACTGAAGGGGAGAAAAGTTGAGTCACTTTTACATTTAGACACATTGATTATGGCCTTACAGTACAGGTACATGTGAATTATTGGTAATAATTGGAAATCATTTTCCTGAATTAATCAACATTAATCAACAAGCTCCACTCCCAAAGAATGGAAAATTCCCATTGTTATAAAAGACTGATAGATTAAGCTTCAAAAACTTAGAAAGCAAACACATTTACACACTGAACTCTGATATTTAAAGAAGATATAAAATCATGAAACAAAGACAAGAAAACAGCTTGAATTAGAAAAGCAGGCCTTCTAAATGATCCAGAGAGTTAACACTAAAACACCAGCAATTAAAATGTCAAATCAAATAAGGTTTAACAGCGAATAACAACCCAGCTGGTCTGCCGATCTGACAGAACCAAACTCGGTGGGTTGGATGACGTCTCGGTCAGCGGGAATCAAGATGACCTGACGGACAGAAACCGCCTCACTGGCTGAGATGTGTTGTAATAACTTCCCTCGCCACAAGACTCGAACATTTCATCCACTTTATGGAGAGCAGAATGTTTTTGTTGACGGTGCCTTGTATAAATGCCTTATTCATGACGGTGTTCGTATTAATGATAGAAATGCCTTCACACACCATTCACTGTTCAAATCCTCCCACACACACACACAACATGTGCATAAAGCCTCTAAACACACACCTCCTGTTTCACACTCATACACTAAAGACACACCCTCTTTCACCACACACGCTGAGCTCCATACATGCAGAATACACACACACTGTTAACACTCTGCTGTCAAATGGTGCTGCTTAATCAATGCCAGGACCCACGTCCACCCAGGATGCTGTACACGTCCTCCTCCTGCATCAACACATCCTGTCCTTGTACACTGGTCCGTCCTCGTGCACTGGTACGTCCTCGTGCACTGGTACGTCCTCGTGCACTCGTCCCTCACAGCAACGTGCTGACCAGACACTTGTTAGACACTCCAGAGTTTTTTACAAATCAAGGTTTTGTCAAAGGCGACTTTACTGCCTGAATCCAGGAATGTAAACACACACACTCGCACACACACACACCCACACATATCAGGAAGCGACAGATCATATCACAGTGATGACGTGACAGTTAAGCTGAAAACAGAAAAGATTGCCTAATCTCTGTAACCTACTGAAAAGTTAAACTGTGCGTCTGATTTGTCGTTTTAAAGATTCCTTGTCGGGCGGAGGGATCGGTTTCGGACGGCAAGTGCCGGCTTCGAGTTGATCGGCCATGGTAACGCTGGCGCTGGTTTTCAAATAAAAGAAAAGCTCACTGTGTTGAATAGATTTGCTGGAATATATGATTAAAATATTCTTGTCTTTCATTCCTCCTAGAAGCAGCTGGAATTCCTAAACGTTCCCTGGTCCTTCTGTCTGGATTTAAAATAAACTTTTTCTCTTTCAAAGCGAGCTGCAGGTGGTTTTAAAAGACTTCCTCAGAGTTTTAAACTAGAGTTTACAGACCTTACCAAACATGTATCTATAATTAAAAAGGGGATGTTTATGTTTCCTACATGTATTTTCACAACACAGGTTTTGGAGAGTTTCACAGCAATTAAAGGAAAATAGAGAAGACCTTTAAATAATGCTTCCAAAGCATAATATGATCTGTTTAAGCCCGCTGTTGCTGTCAGTACATGGAAACAAGAGTCCGACACAGCTCTTGTGATAACAGCAGAAACATTCTCCAAAAGAATAATAACCGAAATGAACTTTTTTTATAATTTATTTTGAAATAATTATTTGTGTTCTTTTGTTTGCAACGAACATCCAAAGTGAAAGGCAAAAATGTCTTCTAGTGCCAAACTAGATCTAAAGCTACCTCATAAAAAATGAATTATTTCTACTTTAAATCATCTTTGGCATGATGGGTAGCTGGTTATCAATATGGTTGTTTGTTTTCTTTCCAATCACTATTTGATAAATGAACCATTTTAACTTTAATCCAATAAAACCTGAACTAATAAGTGTGCAACGCTGTATTTCTGCTACTCTTCATGTTAGAGCATATGTTGTCAACTAACAGGGGTGGTAGGAAAGAAACAACCCTTTCTGTCAACACAGACCAAGCATTTCCATCTGAGGTTCTTCCACCTTCAGGAATCCTAGCCAGCATCCAGGTTACCATGGAAACCAGCCCTAGCTGATGGAACATCCTGAGGCTTGCCCATCAGTTCAGTGGAATTACACGTTCGCTAATAAGACTCTGGGAAGAGCATTTACAGTAACAGGAAGGTTCTGTATGGTGATTCATGCTTACTTCCTGCATCATTTCAGCTTAACTGGCAGATGATCAAGCGCTCTGCCTGCAGCTTCTGCCATCCTGTTTCAAAAAGACAACATGGTTCTGAGCAGGTTGTTGTACCTGGGCAGGTGGGGAGGCTTTGTGACTAACATCAGCTGTACCTGGGCAGGGAGGACAGCTGTGTGACTAACAGCAGCTGTAACTGGGCAGGGAGGGCAGCTGTGTGACCAACATCAGCTGTACCTGGGCAGGTAAGGCAGCTGTGTGACTAACATCAGCTGTGTGACCAACATCAGCTGTACCTGGGCAGGTAAGGCAGCTGTGTGACCAACATCAGCTGTACCTGGGCAGGTAAGGCAGCTGTGTGACTAACATCAGCTGTGTGACCAACATCAGCTGTACCTGGGCAGGGAGGGCAGCTGTGTGACTAACATCAGCTGTACCTGGGCAGGTGGAGAGGCTGTGTGACTAACATCAGCTGTACCTGGGCAGGGAGGGCAGCTGTGTGACCAACATCAGCTGTACCTGGGCAGGTAAAGCAGCTGTGTGACTAACATCAGCTATACCTGGGCAGGTGGAGAGGCTGTGTGACTAACATCAGCTGTACCTGGGCAGGTGGGGAGGCTGTGTGACTAACATCAACTGTACCTGGGCAGGTAGGGCAGCTGTGTGACTAACATCAGCTGTACCTGGGCAGGTGGGGCAGCTGTGTGACCAACATCAGTTGGGAAGGCAGTAAAACGAGCCTAGCTGAGACTGTATCAGCTCTGAAAGTCACTCCCTGCCCGAACAGTCCCAACAACCTCACCTGGCCTGGGCAGAGGGGGCCAGTCAAAGATTAACCTCAAGTAACAATGTTAAGGTGAGGTCACACACAGATGAGGCTATACACAGGTAGTTAAGGTGAGGTCACACACAGGTAGATAAGGTCAGGTCACACACTGGTAGCTAAGGCGAGATCACACAGGTAGTTAAGGTCAGGTCTTGCACAGGTAGTTAAGGTCAGGTCTTGCACAGGTAGTTAAGGTCAGGTTTTGCACAGGTAGTTAAGGTTAGGTCTTACACAGGTAGTTAAGGTCAGGTCTTGCACAGGTAGTTAAGGTCAGATCACACACACAGGTAGTTAAGGTGAGGACACACACAGATAGTTAGGGTCAGGTCTTACACAGTTAGTGCAGATGCAGTGATTTCCCACTAGCATTCGGGCTAACTGTAAACAGTGGCTGCATTGGACCGACCTCCAGTTTCAGGTTGCTCAGCTTGTATTAAACAAATACTCATCTAAACGGGCTGCTGTCACAGTTACAGGCTAGCTCCTGTCAGCTAAACGGGATAAATGAGAACAACTATACAGTAAGAGGTTTTATTCCAGAGGAGCTAGCATGCAGGCTAAGCAGGGAGCTAGGTTATCAAGGGAGCTAGGCTAACCAGTGAGCTAACGTCAGGGACATTCTTTCACATCACCCGTACTACAGCCTGCTCTTACCTCATAGTTCGGCTTCCATCGTTGTTTAAAGTAGCTCGTTGCGTGTTTATGTGACCATATAATGTAACATCTACTCCCCAGCTATACCGGTTTATCCTCGGAAGCCGTCCTGCTTCTCCTCCCGTGGAACACAGATCCCGACTGACTGAGCTGGAAAATGGGGTAACGCTGATGTCTCGCGAGACGTCATTCGGGTTTCAATAAAAAAAGGCCCGATCTCGCGAGATCTCTTCCTGCCAGGCTCCTGGGACGCTGAGAAATAAACAAATTTATGTTTTGTGTTTTATGATTTATGTCTGTTTGTTGTTATTTCATCATATATAATGGTTTTTTTTTTTCCCATTTGATATTCAAAGGAAAATGTAAAGCAAAAACAGCGTCTTAAATTTATAGTTGAGTTTTTTCCCCCCCCGAAACGTATTTTTCCTGACAATTTCCAAATTCTTATAATTTGCTATTAATAATGTTTTATTGTAATAACATTATTATGTTTTATAATTCAACATTATGATAATAAATCTAATCTAATAATGAATATAATAATCTAATTGAAAAAGCAAAACTATAGAAATTAACTTTAAAAATTCCCTTTGAAGATACACAGCAGAAAATCCACATTTACACCTAGGTATCTTTAGAAGCAGAGCAGGTAAAAGGACAAAGATCACATAACTAAGTAAACAGCTAAAAAGTAATAATAATTGTAAATAACACATCTCACACATATGACTGAACCATGTCCTTCTAACTCTGAAAATTAAGACTAATAGGACAAAATGTGGCTTTTAATAAATAGGCAAACAAACGTGAAGATTACATTTTCAACACAGGAAGAAATAAACAAATACAAAGCAAATTAGTGTAACATTACTGAATAAATGTATTTATTACGGTGTAATGACTCCGAAAGGCAATAGATGGCGCGAAAAGCGCTGTTTCATTGGCTACTACCATAAAATATAAAGCGAAGAAGAAGAGGTCAGCTGACAGAAGCTAGCAGGGAACTGGAAACCGGTTGTTTTAACTGGGATGTAAAAACAAAACACTTTTAACCCCAGAAAACACGCAGTTATCGTTACAGAACATATATTTTATCTGTTTACATCTGCACTGATTAAACAAAAAGCAGAATGAAAGGTTTATATTACCGAGCAGGAGCAACTGATGCAGAGCCCAAGTTCGTCATTCAGGACACGGTGAGTCTGCTGATTCTGGGATGTTTATGTCTATTTTATAGGGCATATTTATGTCTGTTATACCTGGAGATCAAGTTAAAGCTGACTAAAAGTGCGACACTGTTTAAAATGAGTGTAATTATCGTTGCTTAAACGTTTAGTGGGTGTTTAATGAAACCACTGAACGACACATCATCAGATCATCCATGAGGAAAGTTTAGCAGAAAAATGACAGTTTGTGTTTTTAAGTGCATCGTGGGAAAGAAGTGTCTAATTGAATAATTTATTCAGACTGTTTTCTGCTCTTTGTGAGGACTTTGTGTTTCTCGGCAGACTCTTCCAGATGTTTTGGGCCACCACCAGGTCAGAATTCAGGTGAAGGCATGTGGACTCAGCCCGCTGGACCTTCAGGTTTGTCTCTTCACACATCATTTAAAGATGAGCTCTAGAAGATGGAGTGAAAAGATGTTAAACCTTTTTGTTGTTTTTAAATCTAAAGTCTGTGTAAAATGAAAGTTCTCATGTCCACATATCTGCTGGTGTTGACGATCTCCTCGATGCACGAACTGTACAGACCAGTAACCATGTCTGGTGTTTCTCCTCTCTGGTCTGTTCCAGCTGCTCCGTGATGTGGGAATCCAGAGAGATCTCATTCCTGTTGGCAGGGAGGTGGCAGGAGTCGTCCTTCAAGGTCGTAAAGCACAACTTGCACCTGCAAATAGCTATGAACGATCTTCACCAACACTGATCAGTGTGTCTCTCTGTCCACAGTTGGCCCAAAGGTTTCCTTCTTTCAGCGGGACGACGACGTTGTCGGTGAGAAATGTTTTTAAAGGAATTCTGGGAACACGATGTAGGTCGTGTTGTGGCCTCCAGGTGGTCATGTTTAGGAGAACAGAGCACGCTCCGTTACATTCTCGGCAGCACGCTTCACATCATTGTTCAACCTTCACTTGAGCCTTCATCTCCCCTCCATCCTGATTTTGTTCCAGCCGTCTGGTCTGACGCTGCAGCCATGCTGCTGATGAGCTGAGCACGTCGTCACGTCATCTCGTCAAACGATCAGAAAGTTTTGCTTTGTCTGGTTGGAGAGTTAAAGATGGTTTAAATAACGTCCTCCAGGCCGGCTGGCATGCGTCTTACAGCAAGAAGCTCCACTTCCAGGCCAGAAGTGGTTTCATTTCTAGGAAGAAGCTGGATTTTAGTTGGTCTCCTGTGTGCAGAAGGTTCCTCATCCATGAACCTGCCGGATCTCAGACGTCAGAACGATGAGGAGCCGTGCTGCAGAAGAAGCCTTGCATCCCTCCGCTGCGTCCTGTTTTTACTTCACACTGAGTTGCGTGCTCCTTCCGAACATGTCTTATTGTTCCAGCCAAGTGGACCGGAGTCAGAATGTAGAACAGGACACTTTTCCTGCAGGTTTTAGATGTTTCCTCACACCAACTCACCTGATTTAAGAGTCACTGTGCAGAACATGTGTCTGATGGATGCATTAGATGTGGATCAGGTTTGTCTGAACAGACAAACGTCTCAAACCTGCAGGTCTGCGGTCCCCTGAGGTAAAGCTGACTGCTGACGGAGCCACCTGAGCTCGACTTGCTTAAATACTTCCGCCTCTTCTTGTCAGCAAAGACATTTTTCTGTGATTGAGGCCCGAGGCGTATGTTGTCGATGTGGGATGAGCAGCTTCAGTCCTGCAGGTTTTAGATATTTCTGTTTCATCAGACCTGGTCTACAGGAATGGGTCCTTGTGCAGAACTGGACAGGCTGTTGGCTCCATTTGGTCTGAATCAGGATGTTGGAGCAGGGAAACATGCAGGGTCCGGAGGTGCCCGTCCCTGCTGTAGAATCACAAGAGCCTCCCGTTTTTCTTCTTCTGGGTCTGAATCATAAAACTGGAATCTTTCATGCAGCTGTGGGACATCCATCCATCCCATCCATCCATTCATCTTCTGCCGCTTATCTGGGGTCGGGTCGCGGGGACAGCAGCCTAAGCTGGGAAGCCCAGACTTCCCTCTCCCCAGCCACATTTGCCAACTCTGCGGGGGGATCCCGAGGCGTTCCCAGGCCAGCCGAGAGATATAATCCCTCCAGCGTGTCCTGGGTCTTCCCCGGGGTCTCCTCCCAGAGGGACGTGCCTGGAACACCTCACCAGGGAGGTCCAGGAGGCATCCTGACCAGATGCCCGAGCCACCTCAACTGGTTCCTCTCGATGCGGAGGAGCAGCGGCTCTACTCTGAGCCCCTCCCGGATGACCGAGCTCCTCACCCTATCTCTAAGGGAGAGCCCGGCCACCCTGCGGAGGAAACTCATTTCAGCCGCCAGTATACGAGATCTCCTTCTTTCGGTCACGACCCACAGCTCATGACCATAGGTGAGGGTAGGAACGTAGATCGACTGGTAAATGGAGAGCTTCGCCTTCTGGCTCAGCTCCTTCTTCACCACGACAGACCGGCGCAGAGTCCACATTACTGCAGACGCCGCACCGATCCGTCTGTCCATCTCGCGCTCCATCCTTCCCTCACTCGTGAACAAGACCCCGAGATATTTAAACTCCTCCACTTGAGGCAGGACCTCACTCCCGACCCGGAGAGGGCAATCCACCCTATTCCGGCTGAGGACCATGGTCTCAGATTTTGAGGTGCTGATTCTCATCCCAGCCGCTTCACACTCGGCCGCGAATCGCTCAAGTGAGAGCTGGAGATCACGACCAGATGAAGCCAACAGGACCACGTCATCTGCAAAAAGCAGGGACCCAATCCTGAGGCCACCAAGCCAGATCCCCTCAACACCTCGGCTGCGCCTAGAAATTCTGTCCATATAAGTTATGAACAGAATCGGTGATAAAGGGCAGCCTTGGTGGAGTCCAACCCTCACCGGAAACGAATCCAACTTACTAATGCGGACCAAGCTCTGACACCTGTCGTACAGGGACCGGACAGCCCTTACAAGGGGGTCCGGTACCCCATACTCCTGGAGTACCCCCCACAGGAGCCCCCGGGGGACACAGTCGAATGCCTTCTCCAAGTCCACAAAGCACTTGTAGACTGGTTGGGCAAACTCCCATGCCCCCTCCAAGACCCCAAAGAGGGTATAGAGCTGGTCCACTGTTCCGCGACCAGGACAAAAACCACACTGCTCCTCCTCAATCCGGGATTCGACTATCCGGCGGACTCTCCTCTCCAGGACCCCTGAATAGACCTTACCAGGGAGGCTGAGGAGTGTGATTCCCCTGTAATTGGAACACACCCTCCGGTCCCCCTTCTTAAAAAGGGGGACCACCACCCCAGTCTGCCAGTCCAGCGGTACTGTCCCCGATGTCCACGCGATGCTGCAGAGGCGTGTCAGCCAGGACAGCCCCACAGCATCCAGAGTCTTAAGGAACTCCGGGCGGATCTCGTCCACCCCCGGGGCCTTGCCGCCAAGGAGCTTTTTGACCACCTCAGCGACTTCAGCCCCAGAGATAGGAGAGTCCACCCCTGAGTCCACCAGCTCTGCTTCCTCATCGGAAGACGTGTTGGTAGGATTGAGGAGGTCTTCGAAGTATTCCCTCCACCGACCCACAACGTCCCGAGTTGAGGTCAGCAGCTCCCCACCTCCACTGTACACAGTGTTGATGGAGCACTGCTTCCCCCTCCTGAGCCACCGGATGGTGGACCAGAATCTCCTCGAAGCCGTCCGGAAGTCTTTCTCCATGGCCTCGCCGAACTCCTCCCATGCCCGAGTTTTTGCCTCGGCAACGGCCGAAGCCGCATGCCGCTTAGCCCGCCGGTACCCATCAGCTGCCAGCAGACCCTCACAACACGTTTGGGTCTGCCAGCTCTGACCGGTCTCCTCCCCCACCATCTGAGCCAACTCACCACCAGGTGGTGATCAGTTGACAGCTCCGCCCCCCTCTTCACCCGAGTGTCCAAGGCATGTGGCCGCAGGTCCGACGATACGACTACAAAGTCGATCATTGAACTGCGGCCCAGGGAATCCTGATGCCAGGTGTACATATGGACACTCTTATGTTGGAACATGGTGTTCGTTATGGACAATCCATGACGAGCACAGAAGTCCAATAACAAAACACCATTTGGGTTCAGAGGAGGGGACCATGCCTCCCAATCACTCCCCTCCAGGTCTCACTGTCATTGCCCACGTGAGCATTGAAGTCCCCCAGCAGAACAATGGAGTCCCCAGAAGGAGCACCCTCCAGCACTCCCTCCAAGGACTCCAGAAAGGGTGGGTACTCTGAACTGCTGTTCGGTGCATAAGCACAGACAACAGTCAGGACCCGTCCCCCCACCCGGAGGAGGAGGGAAACTACCCTTTCATCCACCGGGGTAAACCCCAACGTGCAGGCACCAAGCTGGGGGCTGATGAGAATGCCCACACCTGCTCGGCGCCTCTCACCATGAGCAACTCCAGAGTGGAAGAAGGTCCAGCCCCTCTCGAGGGTTCTGGTTCCAGAGCCCAAGCCATGCGTCGAGGTGAGTCCAACTATATCTAGCCGGAACCGCTCAACCTCGCGCACAAGCTCAGGCTCCTTCCCCACCAGAGAGGTGAGATTCCACGTCCCTAGAGCCAGCTTCTGCAGCCGGGGATCGGACCGCCAGGGTCCCCGCCCCTTGCTGCCGCCCAGCTCACACTGCACCCGACCCCTACGGCTCCTCCCGCAGATGGTGAGCCCACGAGAGTTCAGCTGTGGGACACCTTAGCAGATTTTACCGCTGGACTCTCATCACGTCTTACCTGCTCCCCCCCATCTCATCACGTCTTACCTGCTCCCCCCCCCATCTCATCACGTCTTACCTGCTCCCCCCCCATCTCATCACGTCTTACCTGCTCCCCCCATCTCATCACGTCTTACCTGCTCCCCCAGGTGTCCTTCCCCTGGACTCTCCCTGTTCTGGACTCTGTGAAGTCGTTGACATAGATGAATATTATTTAGGTAAGACCCACGTAAACACACACACACGAACACACACACACCCCTTTACATCTTATTCCTGCTGACCTGAAGTCCGACCTCCTCTGCTCTGCTTTACCAAATGTATCTGACTGTGTGAGTTCTCCTTTCCGACACCTCGTCTGCACGTAGCACTTCAGGAGGTCTGAAGTTGAGCCCTGCAGAAGTTTACCTGCTCCACGTGTATTTTCTCCCACTTCACCTTAAAGTCTTGTACAAGATGAAGAAGGAAATTATTTTGCAGTTTGTTTAAATAAATTCTTCAACTAAACAGAATTAAACAAATTAAAAATCAATCAGGTGAAAAAGCTTTTCTGTGTGTGTGTGTGTGTTCAGTTCAGAAGCCAGAGAAGCTCAGCCCAGTGTGTGTCGCCGGAGCCCTGCGTGATGGCCTCCGTGCGTACACAGCTCTACACACACATGCTCACATCGCTGCCGGACACACACTCCTGGTGATGGACGGAGCCAGCGTACGTTAAACAACACAAGCATCAGGTCTGAGTCTCGGTGTGTGTTTGTAACGATGTCCTCTCCTCTTGCTGTGAAGCCTTTCGGACTCATGTGCATCCAGTTGGCTTGTTATCACGGAGTGAAGGTTCTGACGACGTCACACACACCGCAAACACACACATTCCTGGAGCAGCTGCGTCCCAGCGTAGGTGTGTACCCGCCAACACGGACCTGCAGGTCCAAGATCTTCCCTTCATAACAAACTGTTTGTTTCCTTCTTCCTCTTTCATCCCTTTACCAACGCTTCCTCTCCCTCTCATCTCCTCATGCTGCTCAGGTGTGCAGGATCCTTTAGTAGGTGAGGTTTAGTCTTTCCAGCTGATTTACACACACGCTTCCTTCCTGCTTCCACGGTGCAGCTTTACTTTATGAATCCTCATCGGTCTCGTCCCACCAGGAGTTTTTAATTTAATAATAATTATTATAACCTTCACGTCTTCGCTTCGAGTTGTCCCGACGTTAAAACCTGCTGCCACCGTGTGGACACGCTGAGAACTGCACACAGTGCAACTCAGCAGGCTTCATGTTTTATGTGCTGTGGTGAAGCTTTTAGACGCTTCGTGAGTCTGAAAGTCGTTTTAACTCGTCTGTGTGTGTGTGTGTGTGAAGCCAGAGTAATTCCAGTGCACAAAGGAGGATCCGATCTGCTGTCTGTGGTTCTGGAGGAGACCGGGGGGCTTGGAGTGGATATCGTCATCGACTCTGGAGGTGAGGAGTGTTTAGATGTAGAAATATGATTTTTAAGTTTCTTTGGATGAACAGAAATCCAAAGTTTTGCTTTTATCGGCGCCTTAAGTCTGTTTGCATGAAGAGGAGGAGGAGATGAAGAAATTTCTCCCACATAAACATGACATCATCAGCGTTCTGGGTGTGGGCGGACACTGGGTGACGTCCCACCAGGACCTGCAGGTGAGACGGCGTCGGACATAACAGCATGTTAAAAAGATAAAAATCCTCTTCATGGATCCTGAAAGTGAAAGTTGACGTTGAACTTTTCGTCTTTGTTGCAGTTGGATCCTCCAGATTGCAGATTGCTGCATTTAAAATCAGCCTCTGTGTCGTTCCTCAATCCTGAAGCGTGGACGTCGTCCTCGTCTCAGCAGGGAAGATATCTCCGTATCCTGCGCTCAGTCTCTTATCCAACACGTGCAAACACGCCTCCGTTAGTCCTTAGCAGCCTTTTCCAGATATACTGAAGGATATCGTGGAGAAGATGTCAGCAGGAATACTCAGGTGAAACTGCAGCTTAGGAACATTTCGTTTTTCAGTTTTGAAACGTTTCCATGGCGACGCCTCAGCATAATAACCAATTAGAAATATATGATGTGTTCTTCCGAGAAGCGCCGAGCTTCCTAATCAGATTTGTCTCTGCAGACCTCAGCCAGAGGAAGCGCTTCCTCTGTATGAAGCCACGGTTGCCATGGAGACGGTCCAGCGTCATCCACAGAAAAAGGCTGTTGTTCAGCTCTGACCGAAATAATCAGTCGGTTCTGACAGTTAAACGGGTCCGATGTGACGGACGTCTGGCCGTCCAGACAAAGGAAACTACGACCAGCTTCACCACCCCCCCCCCCCCCCCCACCAGAGCATGCAGCCCCCGATACGTCGGCCTGCAGTCGCCCGACAAACATCTTAACTTTCAAACCGCTTCTAATGAAATGTGTCTCATCGGCGCCACAGTGCTGAATTTCACCCAATAAAGACAAATTCTATGTGAAGAGTTCGACTGCATGTCTGGTTATTTCTAGAAAATGTTGCTTTTAATGTAAAAATGACAGATTGTGTGAACCTCCAGACAAACAGGAGAGAAGTTCTGAGAGTTTCCTGATGCATAAAGAACCAAACTACTGGATGCAAAAGGCCTTTTTGTCTGAATAAAAACACATAAAACAGCAGTTCCTCACAGGAAACGATGTTTTCATTACATTCTGATTTAATTTCATATGTTAACAGAATAGAATTTATTTTATTTAATCAAAGCAACTTAATAGAATTTATTATAAACGTGGGTCTTACAGTTTATATCAACTTTATTGGGCCAAATCTGGAACTGCTACTGCGTTTCATTTGTGCTGTTATGACAGTAAAGCTTCTTGAATCCTTGAAAAGGTGATGTAAAGTATTTTCGGTGACTTAATGGGACCTGATGGTTGATGTGAAGCCATCAGATCGATCAACCGTCACAAAGACACGATTCAGAAAGAAGACACGGAACGTTTCCATCTCTTTTACACATCACAGTCATCCAAACTTATCCACATGATCAATCAACCAGACACGCGTCTGTTGTGGGAGGAAACGCACGGGGAGAACATGCAGACTCCACACAGAAAGGCCGGGGCTCGAACCAGCGAGCAGCGATGTGGAACTGGTAAAGTCGGACCCCGACGTTCACACTGAAGCCCGTCAGCTCCACGAGGACAGCGGACGATAAACGGGTCACGCATCGGCATCTGGTGGAACACGGCTCGCGGTTCCGCACCCTTTCTGGTCTGAAGCTCCTTCAGCTGATCTGTGATCAGACCTGCAGCCTTCTGCCCACGTCAGCCGTGTCAGCTCACATCTCCAACATGTGGTTGGCATGACGACAAGCCTCCCAGCATCTCAAGACAACTTCCCAAGATGCACCTCTCCTCCTGCCGCAACGATCTGACTGCGAGAAGCTGCTCCCTGATTGGCTGATCACATTCCTGGACAAGGTGTGAGATCTAAATGTGAACACGCAAACGGACGTTAAGGCTCATGTTGCATCACAGGAAATTAGTTTGATCAGAGAGTGTGTGTGTACCTTGTCTAAAGCTCTGTGTGTATCTTGCAGCAGTCGCTGACAGAGAGTTTTAGCTGTCTGGACGCTGGAGGTCTCCGTTTCTTCACACACAGCCTGGCCGAGCAACGCCGCCCTCCAGTGGTGACTGTGGAGTAAAACAGCGCTAAGACCACCTGATCTGGTGGACGGACGCAGACTCTGGCGCAGGAAAGAGACTCGAGTGTGATCTTACTACAGCGTTTGTGGCAGAGACAACAGTCTGAGAGCGGCCATCAGCCTCCAGCTGGGACCGTCGCTGGAAACGGTGAGATTCCTGGCAGGAAGGAGGAGAAGCAGAGATCAGTCAGAAACGTCATCAGGTTTCCACAAAACAACGTACCTGGAAGCGTCACGTTTATGTAAATTTGATTCATCTCCATCATCCTACTGAGGAAAAATTTCCCTGTTTGTTTCCTCTGACAGTAAAATAACCAAGTATTTAGCCATGCAGCCATACAGCCTGCTGCATGGCGTAGTGACCCCCCCCCTACGCTGCTTACCAACCCAACCAGCTCCTCCCAAAAGGGTTCAATCTGGGCTGCAGATGAAGCTATCATGGGTTTGTCTGCAGTTTCCACACCTGTGTTTGTCCATGTGGGGTCAGCTGGCCCCCCGTATCCCAGCGACCATGTCCATATGGGTCCATAAGGGTTCAGCGTGGGCTCCGTGGAGACTGAGCGGGCTTCAGGTCCCATGTGGTCTCCGTCACAAGGGCTGTAAGTGGGCGGAGTCTACATGGGCAAAGAGAACTGAAACCACATGCACCTGAAAAATCTGCCCACTCAGTTCCCACATGGTGCAAATTTAACCCTTCCAGCCCACATGGACATGCTGGCTGCGATGCAGGGCCTACATGGGTCCTCACTGGAGCCCAGCTGAAACAAACATGGACAAACTAGATGACGTAACCATGGGAACCCACATGGGACCCTTACGGCCCACATGGACGTGCTGCTGGAAGGACCTGAAGCTGCAGCTCAAGTGAAGAAAACCATCAAGTTTCTGCGCTGATGTTTACTGGACTGTTAACGTTTTATGCCTCGTGTAAAAATTCATGTTTCTGCAGAAATAAAAAGGCAGAGAACGTAAAAAACTTCCACAAATGAACCGCATATGTAAACTTACCGAAGGAAATCGTTCTCTTGGAGAAATTTCAGCTTCTGATCCAAACTTTTATCTGCTCTGAAAATGTCGCATAAAAGATCTGAAGGAGCCACAGAAAATATTTCAGTAAAAACGCCATCAAAGCGTTTCAAACGCTGAAAAGTTCCCCTTGTATAAACAGACACTGAAATGCATCCACTGCAGATTTCTTTCTTCCTGAGGTTTACCCGTTTCCACATAGACCACGCTGTGGGGGTTGTCGGCGGCGACGAATCCGTACTCTAACAGCAGGCGCTGGTTGTCATGGGAACCGTAGTTAATGAAGACCTGCTGGAAGCGCAGCGTCCCAGAAACGCTCCGGATCTCATAACACCTGGTCACATGGTTAAAGCTCGCTTTCACCTGGAAAAAAAGACCTTTTAAAGAATATTTTGGAAAGTTTTCTGACAAAATAAATGTGATCAAAGTGAAGTCAGGAGGAAGAGGGAAAGTTCACCTGCACATCAGGGTGGTGGTTGAGGAGGTCCAGAAACGGAGCTAAGGCGTAGTTATCCTGCCCAGACAGGAAGCTGCTGGACGGACGGGACATGAAGACGGAGCGCGTGTTAACGCTACACCAAGCCCACCTGAAGAAGAAGAAGACAGATGAATTATTGCTGCGGTGCCAACAGGTCATACGTTGTGCTGCTGAGCGAGGTGGAAGCCAATGCTCGTCTACCTCAGCGCCTCACAGGTCAGGACATCCTCACAGGGCTGGCTCAGCATCGGCTGCAGAGACCTGAACCAGAAAAACAATCATGTCTCACATTTCAGGCACCAACGTGAACACACACCACAAACACACTGCAGTTTCGATGAAGGTGAGTTCTGCCTCATGAAGACTGTCCCACCGTCAGCAGCACACGACCGGTATCAGGACGCTGGTTTCCTCCCCATGTCAAACTTCTGGATGGAAGTTTCAGGAAATCTTCCGAATAGAGTCAAAAACAAGTGTTTGGATTCTGCAGGTGGTCCGAACTAAAGCTTAGGCCTGGGAGATTCTCATGGTGATGAGGTGGAACGGGAGATTCTCATGGTGATGAGGTGGAACGGGAGATTCTCATCATGGTGAGGTGAAACGGGAGATTCTCATCGTGATGAGGTGGAACGGGAGATTCTCATGGTGATGAGGTGGAACGGGAGATTCTCATGGTGATGAGGTGGAACGGGAGATTCTCATGGTGATGAGGTGGAACGGGAGATTCTCATGGTGTTGAGGTGGAACGGGAGATTCTCATGGTGATGAGGTGGAACGGGAGATTCTCATGGTGATGAGGTGGAACGGGAGATGCTCATGGTGATGAGGTGGAACGGGAGATTCTCATGGTGATGAGGTGGAACGGGAGATTCTCATGGTGATGAGGTGGAACGGGAGATTCTCATGGTGATGAGGTGGAACGGGAGATTCTCATGGTGATGAGGTGGAACGGGAGATTCTCATGGTGATGAGGTGGAACGGGAGATTCTCATGGTGATGAGGTGGAACGGGAGATGCTCATGGTGATGAGGTGGAACGGGAGATTCTCATGGTGATGAGGTGGAACGGGAGATTCTCATGGTGTTGAGGTGGAACGGGAGATTCTCATCATGATGAGGTGGAACGGGAGATTCTCATGGTGTTGAGGTGGAACGGGAGATTCTCATGGTGATGAGGTGGAACGGGAGATTCTCATGGTGATGAGGTGGAACGGGAGATTCTCATGGTGATGAGGTGGAACGGGAGATTCTCATGGTGATGAGGTGGAACGGGAGATTCTCATTATGATGAGGTGGAACGGGAGATTCTCATCGTGATGAGGTGGAACGGGAGATTCTCATCGTGATGAGGTGGAACGGGAGATTCTCATGGTGATGAGGTGGAACGGGAGATTCTCATGGTGATGAGGTGGAACGGGAGATTCTCATGGTGATGAGGTGGAACGGGAGATTCTCATGGTGATGAGGTGGAACGGGAGATTCTCATGGTGATGAGGTGGAACGGGAGATTCTCATGGTGATGAGGTGGAACGGGAGATTCTCATGGTGATGAGGTGGAACGGGAGATTCTCATGGTGATGAGGTGGAACGGGAGATTCTCATGGTGATGAGGTGGAACGGGAGATTCTCATGGTGTTGAGGTGGAACGGGAGATTCTCATGGTGTTGAGGTGGAACGGGAGATTCTCATGGTGTTGAGGTGGAACGGGAGATTCTCATGGTGTTGAGGTGGAACGGGAGATTCTCATGGTGATGAGGTGGAACGGGAGATTCTCATGGTGATGAGGTGGAACGGGAGATTCTCATCATGATGAGGTGGAACGGGAGATTCTCATGGTGATGAGGTGGAACGGGAGATTCTCATGGTGTTGAGGTGGAACGGGAGATTCTCATGGTGATGAGGTGGAACGGGAGATTCTCATGGTGATGAGGTGGAACGGGAGATTCTCATCATGATGAGGTGGAACGGGAGATTCTCATCGTGATGAGGTGGAACGGGAGATTCTCATCATGATGAGGTGGAACGGGAGATTCTCATCATGATGAGGTGGAACGGGAGATTCTCATGGTGATGAGGTGGAACGGGAGATTCTCATGGTGATGAGGTGGAACGGGAGATTCTCATCATGATGAGGTGTAACGGGAGATTCTCATCATGATGAGGTGGAACGGGAGATTCTCATCATGATGAGGTGGAACGGGAGATTCTCATCATGATGAGGTGGAACGGGAGATTCTCATGGTGTTGAGGTGGAACGGGAGATTCTCATGGTGATGAGGTGGAACGGGAGATTCTCATCATGATGAGGTGGAACGGGAGATTCTCATCATGATGAGGTGGAACGGGAGATTCTCATGGTGATGAGGTGGAACGGGATATTCTCATCATGATGAGGTGGAACGGGAGATTCTCATCATGATGTGGTGGAACGGGAGATTCTCATGGTGATGAGGTGGAACGGGAGATTCTCATGGTGATGAGGTGGAACGGGAGATTCTCATCATGATGAGGTGGAACGGGAGATTCTCATCATGATGAGGTGGAACGGGAGATTCTCATGGTGATGAGGTGGAACGGGATATTCTCATCATGATGAGGTGGAACGGGAGATTCTCATCATGATGAGGTGGAACGGGAGATTCTCATGGTGATGAGGTGGAACGGGAGATTCTCATCATGATGAGGTGGAACGGGAGATTCTCATGGTGATGAGGTGGAACGGGAGATTCTCATGGTGATGAGGTGGAACGGGAGATTCTCATGGTGATGAGGTGGAACGGGAGATTCTCATGGTGATGAGGTGGAACGGGAGATTCTCATGGTGATGAGGTGGAACGGGAGATTCTCATGGTGATGTACAGCAACTGTGTGACACTTCATGTCAATATGGACCAAAATCTTGAAAGAATGTTTCCACCGTGTTAAATCTGTCACACCAAGAATTATGGCAGTTCTGAAGGTAAGGGGGTCTGACCCGACCAGGTTTTAGCAAGCTGGACCTAATAGAGTGCGTCTCCGACACGATGACTGTAAGAAGCGGTGGTGTACAGACCTGAAGAAGTCCAGACTGGAGGAGTGCATCTCCCACAGAGCTTCCCTCTGCTCCACGGCCCGCCTCCGCACACCGGCGGGCAGGACAGCCATGACTTCATCAGTAAAATAAGCCGGGCAGGTGTAAGTGTCAGGCAGCACGCTGATGTAAGGGAACCAATCAGAGGCTTCCCCTCTGTGCCGCTCACACACCAGAAAGACACAGATAGCCAATAGAGGTGAAAGGCGGGGCTTCCAGCTGCAGACAGAAACACCAGGACAGCTTGGATCATCTCAGGGTCATATCAACTTCCACAGTTAGCCAATTATTTACCAATCCACCTAAAACTGTTTCATAGCAGGTAAACTGTAAAATAAAATCTAAAGAGTGACATCACAAGCCAGAAAAAGCAGAACATCTTCAGCATTTACCGCTTGATAAACTGCCCCAGTCCGCTGTCCAGGACTGTTGCTGTCGTGATGAGACAGGATTCTGGCAGAGAAATGATCAGCTGACCGGGCTGATGAACAGAAACAGCGTTATCCTCACTTCCACATGGTATCGCTGCTTCAGCAGAAACGAGCCACATCTCTTCTTTAAACAGGTTTCTGCAGGAAAAGCTGTAACTAGTTCCACAAGGTGCAGCGTAAAACAGAAAGGAAATCATTTCTTCTCCAGGCTTCTGTAGGACTTCCCAAAGCTAAGCTAACACCAATAGCTCCACTTAAATCACAGTGTTGCTACAAAAATACTAATTTCTGTCTGTCAAGCTGCGATATCTTCATATTTAAAATACCATAAAAAAAATAAATCAACGTCCAAAGAAAAACTTTGAAAGACATTCATAAAGCCTGGAGAACTTTTACTGAAAACCACTTATGACGAGAATTTCTGGGTTTTTAGAAGCAAAATACAAAGAACTGAGAGAAGGATTCGAGACTTTGCTCTGGACTTCATGCACCACAGTTTATTCTAATGAAATGATTTACCTTTATGGTCTGCAGAGCCTGCAGTCCTCTGCCGGTGTCTGAATGAACAGGATTTACACAGAAACTGTTAGCTTTGCATCTGGAGCAACATCTGCTGTTATGTTCACTGAAACTTCATTCTATCCAAACAAAAGCTTTTATTATAAAGTTTTCTGTAAATCTGTTGGGGAAACAAACATCTTGCTTTTCCACGACACAGATTTCTACTGCAGATAGATCAAGGCAGCAGAGTTGTACCAGTGAAAACGGCCGGCTGCAGCAGAGAGGAGGAGAATCCTCGCTGATGAAGAAACTTCGCCAGCCTCGCGTACTGCAGCTGGTGACACAGAGACACTGAACACACGGCGGGAAGCAGACGTGCATGAAGAACTGAACAGCTTGCAGTGGTGAAACATGATGTTTGCAGAACATAAACTTGTTGCTACCAGACTGGATGGTGTTTTCGTGTTTCTGCTTCCTTCTTCTCGCAGTTCGTCCAGCTCTGCGGCCGCGACCACCCATGCCCCCCCACTCCCGCCTGTGATGGAGAAACACAGACACACCTCCATTTATTGGCCTGGCTATATCATGAGAGTTCTTGCTAACTGGTATGCCCACCAGAAAATATATGTGAGATGGAGGGGGGAGCAGTTTTTCTGCCCCATTTAGAGTGTCCAATGGCGTTAGGCAGGGAGGAATCTCCCCCCACCCCCTGTTATTTAACTTGTACATGAATGAGCTTTCTATGCGACTAACAGCATGTAACCCTGGCTATCTGATTGGTGGACTGTTGGTGAACCATGCATTCAGATGATCTTGTTGCATTCAGTCCCTGCAGTGCTTGGCTGCTGCAGCTCCTCACCATATATACTGGATATGGTGTTGAACATGATATTTAGTATAATGCCAGTAAGAGGGCTGCGTTGACATGTAGAACAAACAGGACAAATGGCTTAAGTTCTCAGTGTTTAAACTTGCTAATAAACCACTTGAGGTCTGCCAGAAGGTTAAATACCTTGGTCATGTTTTGAGATATAATACTCCTGATGACATGTATCAGCAATGTTGTAAATTATATGTACAAGCAAACACCATCACACGTAAATTTGGTTTTTTAAAGTTAAAGTTTGCTGGTTAAAAGCTTGTTTCACTCCGTTTTATACAGCTCACTTTGGTCTTCTTATAAGAAAATCAGCCATGCAAACGTTAGAAGTTGCACATAGCGATGCTATAATAATCTTAAGGGTTCCCAGAGGTGGCAGTGCAAGTCAGATGTGTGTCACTGCAGGACTGAGCACACTCAAAGCACTTTTAAATTTATGCAAAGTCTGGACGACTCTACAAACGGCATCATCATAGCTCTCACGTCCTTCAGAGAGTTGCTCCCAGTGCTTATCCAGGCTCACGATGCACTGGTTGAAATGTATTTATGTTAGCTGTTGTTGATGATATTTTTATGAGTTTATGTGTCTTCTGTGTGTTATTTTTTAATGGATTTGAGTCTGTTTCAAAAAAAAATTATTATTATTATTATTATTATTCTGTCTAAATCTTCAAACCTAACACAGCACAAGGCTCTGTCCTGGGACCAGGATCAGAACAGTCTTGAAGGGGGGAGAAAATTACATTTTTACACTTCTGCAGGTGATAAGTCACTATTCTTTGCCTGCTTCTGTTGTATGTACAGATGTAAACAGACTCATCCTGGAGACCACGCTGAAGAGGGAAAGTAGTTTAAATAGTTTCCATGTTGTTGCAGAACTGCAAATATTACTATTTCCATGTTGTGACTGACATTAATGTGAAACAATGATCACTGATATTAACCTGAAATATGCAGAACGAAAGCACTGCCAGTAGAGATGCTCTGTCTGTGGACAACAGGTCTTTGTGTAGCTGGTTCATTTCCAATCATACATCTTTTTCTGACCGCTCTGCTCCTGTCCAGGTGAAAAACTAAGAAGAATGTTTTATTTTGATGCTGTTTTTCCTGGTTGGGAAAATACCCGGATGAACACAGAAATCTTAAGTATGTTCCACTTTATTTTGGGTTTTTTTTTTTTAGGTTAAAAAGCGAAGACAACATATTCCCTGTAGAGAAGGTATTTTTACACCTTGCTATGGAAGCCTCAGTCCATTAGCCAAAAAACAAGAAAAAAAAAGTATCCCTGCATCCAGACTGTCTTGGTGATTTTAGCCAATATTTCATCATTTTACAGGATCTACCGGGTGAAATGTGACAAACTGGTCATAATGTAGTCAGGAACTACGATGCATCTTATAAACGAGGGCACATAAACAGTAAACAACCCACCGTGAGCAACTTATAAACAACAGTTAAGTGAAAATAGAAGTATAGAAATCCAATATTTAAAAAAAATACCTGCAATGTGTCACATTTAGATTAAACGCCTTCTCTCCACGGTCAGAGCTGCTGCTACCCACGTGTTCACCTTGTTTTTCCGGGTATGCGCGATAACAATGCGCAGTCCACCTCACTTCCTAGTGTGGCCCAGAGACATAGTATACATAGACATCACATACAAAGCCATCACATAGACATCATATATACGTAGACGCCGCATTGTATCACACCGCCTATACGAGCTGACGTCTCATCGCGCCGCCATCTTGGATGGGTCTCCATGCGCCTCCAATGCATTTATTTGTAAGGTGTAGGTCCAACCACGACAAGAACTCCACGGATTTTTACCTGTTTTTCCTCACAGTTTGGTTTGTTACAAAGGGCAGAGATATTGTTATGATACAGATCACTGTAAAACATTAAAAAACAACGTGCTTTTAAGTTAAAATATTTTGATAAGTCCAATAGTTAGGGATCACTAGCTATCTAACTATCCCTTTGTTATGCTGCGATAGGTTTAGACTGCTGAGGGACATTTCCTGGTACACAAGGGCTGCTAACTTTCCAAAAACCTTGGAGTAAGATTTAATGAAGACAATCCAAATTTTGCTGTATACAGAACAGCAAGACATTAGACCCAGGATGTTTGATTTTATGTAGGTTTAATAATACAATATAGCACTCAGAAGTAACATTACAATATATATATATATATATATATATATATATATATATATATATATATATATATATATATATATATATATATATATATATATATATTATATATATATACATATATATATATATATATATATATATATATATATATATATATATATATATATATATATATATAGGTTCCAGATGGCTGCAGGCAGGAATGATCTTCTGTATCTTTCAGTATCTTTCAGTCTTACATCGGACCTGAAGAAGCCTCTCACTGAACACACTTTGTTGTTTCATCAGTGTGTTGTGGAGAGGGTGTGAAGAATCCTCCATCATCTTCATCAGCTTGTGCAGCATTCTTCTTTGGACAATCAGCTCCAGCGGCTCCAGAGTTACTCCAAGCACAGAAGCAGCTTTCTGGATCAGTTTGTTGATTCTCTTCAAGTCTCTGGTTCTGATGCTACTACCCCAGCAGATGGCTGCAAAGCTGACTGCACTCTCCACAACAGACTTCTAGAAGATATGCAACATCTTGGTGCAGACGTTAAACCATCTCAGCTTCCTTAAGAAGTACAGTCTGCTCTGACCTTTCTTGTAGATGTAGTCAGTGTTGCATTTCCAGTCCAGTTTGTTGTCCAGCTGAACTCCAAGATACTTGTATTCCTCCACCACCTCCACCTCCTCTCCCAGGATGGAAACAGTGCTTTGTTTATTCTTCTTCCTCCTGAAGTCAACAATCATCTCTTTTGTTTTGCTGCTATTTAATATGAGATGATTGTCACCGCACCATTTAACAAACTGACTGACCAGTTCTCTGTACTCTGCTTCTTGTCCATCCCTGATACACCCCACAACTGCAGAGTCATCAGAGTATTTCTGCAGATGACAGGACTCAGAGTTGTACTGGAAGTCTGAGGTGTACAGAGTGAAGAGGAATGGCCAGAGTACAGTTCCTTGTGGTGCACCAGTGCTGCTGACCTCCATCTCAGACACACAACCTTTCAGTCTCACAAACTGGGGTCTGTTTGTGAGGTAGTCATAGATCCAGGTGGTTGTGGAGGTATCCACCTGGAATTTATGGAGCTTCTCACATAACAAAGCAGGCTGAATGGTATTAAAAGCACTGAGAAATGAAAGAACATGACCCTCAGAGTGCTGCCTGAATGGTCCAGATGAGAGTGTGCTCTCTGGAGCAGGTATATGATGGCATCTTCAACCCCAAGTCCATTACGATATGCAAACTGGAATGGGTCCTGAAAGGTGTTTACTTGCCACAGCACTGGGACTCTATTTTGTCTCAGACTGGTGTTGAAAAGTATATATGTATATATATATATATATATATATATATATATATATATATATATATATATATATATATATATATATATATATATACATATATATATATATTATATATATATTATATATATATATAATATCATCATAATTCTAACAATTCACTTGCATTCAGGAGATTATTCACTGTGTTAATATTATTTATCAACCAATTATGTAGAAAAGTGTTTTTTTTTAGTGTGTAATATATACGCGTTGTTCCACAAAAGAGTTTTGTGGGGAAACTACATTGACGCTGCAGCAAAACTCGACAGCGGGGACCCATCCAATATGGCGGCGACGCTGGTTCACTCTCCAGCGCTCAATGAGGCGTCTACGTATATATGATGTCTATGAGCCATCATATGTACATAGACATATATATATATATATATATATATATATATATATATATATATATATATATATATATATATATATATATATATATATATATATATATATATATATATATATATATATATATATGTCTATGTACATATGATGGCTCATATGTACATATATATATATATATATATATATATATATATATATATATATATATATATATATATATATGTATATATATGTATATATATATATATATATATATATATATATATATATATATATATATGTACATATGAGCCATCATATGTACATAGACATATATATATATATATATATATATATATATATATATATATATATATATATATATATATATATATATATATATATATATATATCTGGTAAAAATTGGTGAAGTTATTGTTGTGGTTGGACCTACACCTTATAGATAAATGCATGGAGACCCATCCAAGATGGCGGCGCGATGAGACGTCAGCGCGTACAGGCAGCGTGATACGACGCAGCGTCTACGTATATATGATGTCTTTGTTCATTCCTCCTTCCTGCTTTGTGTCTCCTTCCTGGTGCATGCAGCTCTGCAGCAGATCGCTTCTCTCTTTGCAGCTTCATTAGAAACTTAAACACACCTTCAGGTCAGAAGTCTTCTTTGTATCGCCTCGTTTCCACATTTTTATTTCATCTGAAAATGATTCCGACTGTTGTGTAAAAGCAGGAGTCATCATTATGTAACATAAAACTACAAGCACGATACTCCAAAACATCTGCAGAAACATGAAGTTAAATTGTCAAAGGTATTCCTGCATTGGGTTTATATTGAAGGTTAATTGTGCATCATAGCGTTTTATTCATTTACTGTTAAATTAATCATGCAAAACTTAGATGCTGTATTTTTTAGGACAGAGGTAATCATATCAGGACTAACTCCCCGCCCCCCAGTTATTCTGTTATAAACGTCTGCTTTCTGTAAATGTCTGAATGTTTGTGCAACTTCTGGTTAACCACTGTCTGACATTAGTAAACTGTTAGTTAAGTAAACTCGGTAACTGGTTAGCTTAACCAGCTGTTTTTTGTTTGTTTTTTTTGTTACCATGTAAAGAACATTTTTTATTTACTGTGCAGCAGTTTTTTTTTGTTTTTTTTGTTTTTTTTATTATTGATGTTTTTATTATTATTGATGTCTATGTTGTCATGTTTTTCTCCTTGTCATCATGACTCAGCAAATCTCTCCCTTCTACAGGCTTCTGAACTGTCTCAGCTGTTTGGATAAAAGTTTGTTTTCTCAGCTTTTCAGGAAGTTTACTCCTCTGTAGGTCATTATACTGGTGTCTCTCTGTGGTCAGACATGTCCAGCAGGGTTGCCGTGGTAACGGGCGGAAACAAGGGCATCGGGCTGGCCATCGTCCGCGCGCTCTGCAAGCAGTTTGAAGGAGACGTTTACCTGACGGCCAGAGACGTGTAGGTATCTGGAACCAGGCTGCAGTTCTGATCGGTTTATTTAGACGCTTTGACTTTTCTGGTTGATCAGATTTTGACCGATCAGCTATTGATCTCATTGGAAACCTTGGCTCTGGACCCTAAATTCAGGAGGCATGTCTCAGAGTATCAGGGCTTTAGCCTTTCACCTCTAAAGGCATGTGACTGTGCCGTGATCAGATTTATCTGCAGGCAGTCTGGCTGGAAACATCTTCCCTTTACTTTGTTCAGATCAGCAAACGCTGACATGACAACACATACTTGCTGCGTTCCAACCAGATCCTTATCTGTGTATAACCCCCATCACCTGGTGTAAAGCAGCACTGATCTGATCGTGTGAAAACATCTGCAGAGGCCGAGGCCAGGCGGCCGTGGAGTCTCTGGGCACGGAGGGTCTGAAGCCCATGTTCCACCAGCTGGACATCAACGACCTGAACAGCATCATCAACGCTGCCGCTTTCTTCAAACAGAAGTATGGAGGCGTTGACGTCCTCATCAACAATGCAGGGATTGCGTTCAAAGGTAGATATGTGCATGTTAAGCAGTTGTAGCTGCAGCGCAGGGTTAATCTGTTAATGCTCCCTCTTCAGTGGCAGACACAGCCCCGTTTGCCGTCCAGGCCGAGGTGACCCTCAAGACCAATTTCTTCGCCACCAGAGACATGCTGACCCACTTCATGCCGCTGATCAAAGCCGGAGGTACGAGCAGGTCCGACGCAGCGGATTGGAGAATGGCTGGAGATGTCGAGGTGTTTGTGTTTAAATGAAACACGAATAGAAACCAAATGTTCAGTTTCAGCAGCATTCAGAGCTGAAAGAACATCTGGAGCGAGACCTGAGGAGCATCTTTCCAGATGTTTCCCAGTCTAGCAGAGCTTCAGAGGATGCAAGGCTGCGCTCGCACTGCAGGTCTTAAAGCCCATTTGTTTTCCAAGCGGTTGCTCTCGTTGTTCCGCCATCAGACTCGAGTGTGAACAGTCTCCGGCCTTAAAGCGAGCTGCACGCGGCACGCTGCACTAAATATGGACGCTGTACGTCAGCATGAGCATCAGTGTCAAAGTTGTCGAACGACGAAGACAAAAACGATTCATCGGCGCTCGCTATGTCTTCTGTCCGTCTCACATCAGAGACGTGAAAGTTGGATGAAATGCAGCGCGACTGTTTAGACCAACAGATACGTATCAGACTTCACTCTGCATATGAAAGAGTTTGGAAAAATGGATTTCTAATGTGGTGGAAATTCTGCAGAGTGTAGTTTTAATATGTTACTCCTTTATGAAGCTTCCTTCATGTAGTACAAAATCTATATTCTGCATAGTTTAGAGTAGTTGAGAAAACTTGCTTTAGTAGGTTCATGCATAAAACTGAATGTTCTGTTCAAGGCCTGTTTCAGCTTCGACTGTTGTTATCTTCAGGCTGCCAGTTGTTCTGACTCGAGCTGCCAGGCAGAGGTTGTTTGTCTAAAGATCGCTGTAACACCCTGAGCGGGGCAGAGCTCTCCAGACCTCTCGCTCACAACATCTGTACATTGTCAATAAACTGGACAGAACACGGTTGATCTGCAGATTTATTTCTCATCAGATAAATTCCACGACATCTGCTCTTCAGACTGTAATAAAACAACAGATATGGGTCACATGTGGGCAGAAAGTCGGATTTGAGCTGCTTGTTCCTGCAATGTGAACGTAGCCTTGCAGATTCGAAACTGATGATACACAAAGCACGTCTTTGTTCAGTAAAATGTGGAGAGAAGAGAGGAATGGGAAGACCTTCTGACCCTGCTGGTATTCCCTCAGCGTTCCTGAGCGGCGTTGGCGGTGCAGCTACAGAGCCAGGAGTTGGTTCAGTAGTTTCTGACATGACGTGTGTTTCGTTCGGTTTATTTTAGGTCGTGTGGTCAACGTCTCGAGCTTCGTCGGCTGCCGTACTTTGAACCAGTGCAGCGAAGCTCTCAAGCAGCGTTTCCGTAGCGACGACATCACAGAGGACGAGCTGGTGGGACTGATGCAGAGATTTGTGGACGAGGCCAAGAAAGGTTCACACAAGGAAGACGGCTGGGCTGACACGGCGTACGGAGTGTCTAAAACCGGACTGACGGTACGATTGAACGCTTTGGGGATTTTTTCATCAGCTGGATGCGAATCAGACGGCACTAAGGCCTTTTAGGTTTTCTGTTCCAGTAGTTTTAAGTAAGCTTTTAGAACATTTTAAGACAAAAAATACGAGTTAAGATGGATTTTTATGACTTTTCCAGCCTGCTGTTGTAAAGCAGGACTTTTAACACCTTCTGTTTGCGTCCTCAGACGCTGTCTTACATCCTGGCTCGCCGCCTGTCCAAGGAGAGACCAAATGACGGGGTGACGGAAATAAAACTGATCTAAAGTTGCCTGTTTTTTCTTTCCAGTGAAGTCTTGCTGCTAATACAGATGTTTTGCTGTCAGATCTTGCTGAATGCCTGCTGTCCAGGATGGGTGCGCACCGACATGGCTGGTCCAAAAGCCCCCAAGTCTCCAGACGAGGGCGCCGAGACGCCGGTTTACCTGGCCCTGCTGCCACCCGGAGCCACCGAGCCTCACGGAAAGTTCGTCTCCGAGAAGGAAGTTCAGCCGTGGTGAAAAGCTGCAGCTGATGAGATGTGAAGCGGGGATTTCCTCCGGTCGTGGCGGTCCTCTGCCGCCTCGGCAGCTCGTAGGACCCAGTTTACTGATCCAAATGAGTCAAACTGGTCAAAGAATCGCTAACATGATGAGAAACATTGTGAAGCATCAACTAAAGGCTTTATTTTGCCTTCTGAATCAACTTGCCTTAACTTTTACAACTGCTCTGAAACCAATGCAATAAACAGCTTTTCTACAATTCCTGGAAGACTTTGCATTGATTTAATGCCATGAATAAACACCCAACTCTGACCTGGAGGCTTCAGATTTCCCTCCATGTGACCGCTGAAGCCTGACTAAGTGTAAACTCCTTTCTGGAGGAAGAATAGTTTGTTTCCTTCATGTTGCTCAGGATAAACAGACCCACACAGGAAACTAAAGCATAAACATCCTGTCCTGAAAGCAAGCGCTCGATGGAAGCAGAATGCATCTACTGTAGGGTCTCCAGTCTGTAAATCCTTCTTCCTGAAGCTGAATCTCAGTCTCGTCCACTCCAGACCCGACTGGAGGAATCAAACATCTTTGTTGCAGAGTGAACAGAACCTTCTCTGCAGGTTCTGCCCAGTGTTTAGTTTCAGAGAAGTAGACAACATAACCAGCCGACAGTCTGAGATATTGAAGATATTACGGCACATAAAGCGGTAGTTCCCAAGCGACTTTCCATGAGGACCCCTTTATGCTGAGGCGAAAGGACCCCCCCCCGACATGAAGCCATGCTTAGTTTTTTGCTTTTATCAGTGAGATTCTGACTATAAATCCTGCTTCCTGTCTGAGTTCGCCCCTTCAGTAAAGCCAACGTTTACAGTTGGGAGATGGACAGCTCATCTGCTCTGTGTGAAGTTTTCCACCAGCTCACTGAGCTCATTCAGCACATGGAAGAAAACCACAAGTTGCAGCTCCATCAATGGCTTTTTGACTTCAAACATCAGAAAGCAGATTTCTGACCTCCATGATGCGGTTTTAATCTGGTTTAAAAAGTTTCTTTTCAGGCTCCAAAAACGCCACTTTCATGTGAACGAAATCATCTCTGGTGGACATTAATCACAATGGATCTAAATGGTCAAAGCCTCAGGGACCTTTGGGGTCCCGGACTCGGGGCTAGGAACCACTGATCCCTTTATTTGTACAGCGCCACTTCACAACAATGTTGTCTCAGGACACTTTATATACACATCATTTCAAGCCAGTTCATACATATCCTATAATAGAAACCAACTGATTGCATCGAGTCATGACTTGGATCCAATCCTCCATCCTGAGCTGCACGAGGCGACAGTGGGAAGGAAAAAACTCCCCTTTAACAGGAAGAAAACCTCCGGCAGAACCCGGCTCAGGGAGGGCAGCCATCTGCCTCGACTGGTTGGGGTGGAGACGACAGGAAAGATAGATCAACATGTACAACTGCACTTATTCAGGAAGACCTGCGGAAAAAAGGAGAAATAAGTTGGAGACGGCAATATTGGCATATGTTTATACATTAATATATTAAAGAAATAGAGCGAGGTACTTCTCAGTGCATCAGGTAACATCCCCATTGCTACATAAGTAATGGATGGCTAGACTACCCATAACTACAAGAGCAATGAGCAGAACCTGAACAGTTGGGTCCCGTACATGCAGACTCCAACAAAGGTGTTAGCTAAACGGCTTTAATGTGCCATGTATATGGATTAACCTTCAAAACACCCCCTGCCCACAGATGATCCCATCTGCAGGTACTTTCAGGGGTGTTTTAGGAACTGTTCTAAAAGAAACAAGTTTCACATTTAGAGCAGTAATCATTGTGGACGATGTTTTTCCTTTAGAAGCTCTGAAGGCAGGATGATCCTTCTCACCATAAAGAATCCTGAAACAAAATTCCTGGATCTGGGTGGTGATCCGGATATAATATAATCACATGTTCCTTCTTCCATTTCCTGAAAATTTAATCCATCCATAACCTTTTAAGTTATATTGCCAACAGACAGACCAACAGATAAAACCAACGTCAGCTAACACACAACCAGCAGCTTGTCCTGTGTCAACGCCTCTTTCGGCTGATCTGGGACCAGCTGCAGCGACCGGATCAATAACAAAGCCTGAACAGTTTGGGATTTTGTTGATCGTGTTTGCAGGAATGTAACTGAAACAATGTCTGCATCTATATTGGAACTATTAGCTACTAAACATGTTTCCCCAAAAACAGGAAAACTCTGCTTTTTCTGTTTTATTAATGACTTAAAACGAGCAAAGATTTGCTTTGCTAACTCATGTCTGAGCACGCCTCAGCAGATAACCTGAACAGCTTGCTTTAGTGTCTGCCTGAAACGGATGATTGTTAGAGAGATTAGTGCTTCTGCACACTGACTAGCAAAACTGCATGAAATCTCCAGAGTACAAGGTGTGGCACGTCAGTGAACTCACCCAAACTCACCCTTTAGGATTTGATGAGGAGGTTGGTCGTCGACATAAAGGCACAGGAGTTGACGTGTCCAAAGGTCAACTAGAACCATGTAATGTGATTAATCCCCAGAAGGAAAATGGAAGGCTGCTCTTCATCTACAGTATTTCTTAGGTGGAAAATAGTCTATTTATCCACTTGCTTCACAAATATGACACCTAAATTCCTGGCATGTGTTGTGGAAGTCAGTGGCCCTAAGAGGCCTATGGAACTGGTGACATGGTTATTAGCCATCCACCTGAGGGCCATTCTGGAGCCATAAGATTGGTGTGAAGCTTTAAGGGAGATCTGCGTGTCATCTGCATAACAATGAAATGAGATATTGAACAATGTCATCTAAGCCAATACCGTAAGAACAGAACTGGTCCCAGAACGGATCCCTGTGGGACTCCACTCGTGACTGTGGGTGTAGAGGAGGAGAAATTCTGGATCAGGACAATTTAATCTAATCAAGTTAAAGTTGATATAACAGACAATTCATTAACAGATTGTTCAGTTGTTTTATGTGGCTCATGGTTATTTTGGCTCAAAATGATGTGTATGTTGATTCGTGTATGTAAAGTGCCCTGTGACAACATTGTTGTGAAATGGCGCTAAACAAATGAAGTTGAATTGAATTGAATTTGATGTGCAGCCTTGCAGCCATGGCTCGTTCCAGTTCTTGTCCCTGTAAACCACTGCAGGACTTTCCTTCATCAGAGACCATTTAAAACGATGAGAGGGCTGCTGGATGAAAAGCAGCACGAAGCAAAATGCTGCTGCCAGGCGTGGGAAAAAATCCTCCAAGTTTCTAATGTGTCCTCGATCTTCACACAACTGCTTCTGATCCAAGGTTCAGAACAAGATCCTTTCACTGACCTGGAGATCTCGGACAGCGCCGGCTCATGTCAGACGGCTTCTGAAGTCGTATCAGGTCCCTCAGGTCCCTAATGTCCTGTGACCCCATCCAAAGATAAAAACTAAAGAAGCAGAGCTTTCTGTTCGGGGTCTCCAGACTCTGGAACTCTCTTCTGAGACTGAAAAATGCATCTTTGTAATCTGCTGTTTATTAATTTTTTTGTTTGTTTTAATTTGTTGGCTCTTGTGAAGCTCTTTGGGATTTTGTAGCTTGGCAGGTGTGTATAAAGTTTTACTCACTGAGATCTAAAAGAATTAAAATACACACTACACACTACGCAGATGTTGCAGGTGGTTTAGCATAGACATCATATATACGTAGACGCCTTATTGAGCGCTGGAAAGTGAACCAGTGTCTCCGCCATATTGGATGGGTCGCCGCCATATTGGATGGGTCTCTGCTTTCGAGTCTTGCTGCAGAATCAACGTAGTTTCCCACATAACTGTTTTCTGTGGAACAACGCGTATATATTACACACAAACAGAACACTTTTCTACATAACTGATTTATAAATAATGTTAATACAGTAAATAATCTACTAAATGATACATTTCACTCCCATGAGGTGTTTATGGAAAAATACGATATTGATGCTTCACAAAGAGAGTTTTACATGGCAGCATAATTACCTCCACCAAGGAGGTTATGTTTTTACCGGCTTCATCTGTTTGTGTTCAAGATAACTTAAAAAGTTATGGATGGATTTTCATGAAATTTTCAGGACTTGTTGGAAACGTGAAAAGGAAGAACTGATTTAGTGTTGGTGGTGATCCGGATCATTGTTTGGATCCAGGAACTTTTTAAAGGCCTTGTTTCTCTGGGTAACTTCTGAATTGCACAGTTTTGATAAAATACTTTATTTTCAGACTTTATACAGCTGTATCTCTATACTGATAAATTAATAAATGTATCAGCTCGTATAGGCAGTGGGATACTTTGTGGCATTTGTGTATATATGATGTCTATGGTGGTTTAGCAGCAGGTTGTCTGTTTTTCCCTGTTTAAACTGAACAGTTTATGCTGTTGACGTCCATCTGGTGAATCTTTGTCTCCTTTTTCTCCTCTTTATTTCTCTCCCACCGCTATAGTCTTTAATAAGTAAACTTAAAAGAAGAATAATTCCTAATATTGAAGAGGGACTTAAGTTAGTTTCATAAACCTCCATTATCGTGGTAATTCAGGATTATAAAAGTAGTTAAGGTTTTACTAGTTAAGTTAATGAAGAAGAACTTTGTTTTTTAACAATAGTTTTTATACATATTTGAGGTTAATTTGAAGTAAATATTTTATTATGATGACCAGTCCATTATTGTAAAGGTCGTGTTTAGATAAAAAAAAAAGAGTCATGTTTGGGCGTTTTTCCATGAACAGGTATGCGCACTGAAGCTGCGCAGAACGCGCCCTGACGCCTCCCCCTTCCTCCTGTTTTCCGCTTCGTTTCTTTCCTCTGCAGCTTCTTCCTCATCCTCCTCATCCTCACCTCCTCCTCTCCCTCAGCCGCAAGTAAGAAACCTCACTTTTCCTTCTTTTCCCCCAGATAGTAGTTTAGGAAGTGAAATGAGTAAAACTGAGACATTTTAAAAGTTATTTAAGAATAAACTGGTTTCTGACTTCCGCATCTCATTAACATTAAAATGTGGAAGAAATTCTGCTTTCAATGAAACGACAGCAAAAGACGTGACTGGATTGTTTTTTATGTTGTTGTAAAGGTTTCCAGTTGCAGATTGTTGACATGTTTGGATTTAATGCGAGTTTGCGCGCGCGGACCTACCTGCGAATCTACCTGTGCACGCGCGTTACGTCTGCTTTTATTAAACCGAGGAAAACTCGTTATTTAAGTGTTTAATTTAAATAATAATGAAGTTCAGAAAGAAGGTGAATAATAAATGAGATATCGTAACATAATAATCAGATTATCTCCATTTAAACCTTTTGTAGGGTTGTGATGGTTTCTGTTGTAAAGATCCAGCATGATGGGAACCAGAACATGTTACTGGTCCAACACCACATCCAGGTTCTGATCATATCCTGGAGACTGATGAGGATAGAAATCCAGGTTTCCTTACATCAGGACTAATGTTATTCTGAAGGACACTGATTAGATTTATGGTAATTAACCCCTTCTCCCCTGGAAGCCAGTTTCCCTCTCACACGTGTAAATGGGTTTATAACACGATGAGAGCATAAAAACACTGAATATTGAGATCTAAAATGCTCTTTGTGTTGTTTATTAAAGCCATCATGTGAGGCTCGTAACAAAACCATCCTGAAGTCGTGAAAAAGCATCTTTCTGATGAGGTGAGGATCATGAAGCCTCAAGTTGCCGCTTCTGTTCCTTCACACCTCATTAGCAAACCTTGTAAAACCAGTTTATATGTAGAAGTTTGCATGAAGCGAGAAGCTCCAACCATGTTTATCTGTCGCTGACAAATAACATAAATATGAGATTCTGTGATTAATGTTTGCCATTTTTATATTTACATTTTCTCTTAAAAATGAAAATAACCAGAGAAATATATGAACTAATTTTTTAAATATAGCCTTCCAATATATTCAGCCTGTCATCATGACTCAGCAAATCTCTCCCTTCTACAGGCTTCTGAACTGACTCAGCTGTTTGGATAAAAGTTTGTTTTCTCAGCTTTTCAGGAAGTTTACTCCTCTGTAGGTCATTATACTGGTGTCTCTCTGTGGTCAGACATGTCCAGCAGGGTTGCCGTGGTAACGGGCGGAAACAAGGGCATCGGGCTGGCCATCGTCCGCGCGCTCTGCAAGCAGTTTGAAGGAGACGTTTACCTGACGGCCAGAGACGTGTAGGTATCTCACCTGGGAACACCTGGACTACCTCGGTCATACTTTCACTTTTCATTTTTTTAGCTTTTCAGACAAAAGTCATGGGTTGTTTCTGAATCATATTTAAGTAATTTTTTCATTAAAGTACTTGTTTCTTCCAGGAAATGCAGATTTATGTTAAAAGATTTGACGTTTTTGTCAGAAACTTTAAATGATCCTGATTAAAGTTACGATGAAAAGGTTGAGTCCTCAGAACTGGACTACCTGAGGTACTGGCCTTGTTTGAACAGCTTTATTTAACAAGGGAACATGAGCAAACAATCTTCTTCATGGTGGAGAGGAAATAAAACCTGAAATCACTACTAGTTCACCACAGCAGGGGGGAAGAGCGACACCTGCTGGTCAGAACCTGGTACTGCACCTGAGAGCAGCATGGAGAGTAATTACAGGTTTATTACAGGTTATTGATATCTTTCCATTGTTGTGATCACTGAATTATTTTCTCAGCTTATTAATCATAAAAACAAAAAACATATAGAAGATGACAGTAATATACACACATTCTGACTGATTAATCTACGCTATTTGTAGCTGTTGGTTGTTGTAAACTGTCAGAGCTGATAAATGTTCCTGCTGTTCCTCTGCTCTCTCATCCAACAAAACATTAAGACTGAAAAAAAACAACTCTCCAGTCAACAACAGGTCTAATAGCTTCGCTCCTTTGCAGAGATCGAGGTCAGGCGGCTGTGGAGTCTCTGGCCTCGGAGGGTCTGAAGGCCTCATTTCACCAGCTGGACATCAACGACCTGAACAGCATCACCGCTGCTGCTGCTTTCTTCAAAGAGAAACACGGAGGAGTGGACGTCCTCGTCAATAATGCTGGGATTGCATTTGGAAGTAAGCTTCAAATGAAATGTAAATGTTTAAATATCATCCATGCCTGCTGTTAGATACATCAAGTACCGCGTTGGGTTTTCACTTTCCCAGACTTCAGCTCTGCAGGTGAGATACGGAGCGATCTGCTGCTATACATCATCTACAGCGTTGGGTCATTTAACACGTCCTTCACTTCCAACAACACAGACTGCAGCTGCTGTTGGAGCATAAATCATACCGGAACCGTAGAACACCGTAGAATCCTCTCCGGAACGATGCACACGGAGAACAGATCTGGATGGTGTTTGCACAGGAACGTGACTTAGGACAGGCCGAGGCCTCGATGCCAGGTCCGAGAGAAGAGCGGTTTTATTAGACCAAAGTAAAAGTAGACGCGTCGAAGGCTGGTGTGGGCGCGGCGCCACAGAGAGGGTTGTTGTTGGCTAACAGCATCTGGAGGTGTGATGAGGTGACGGGGTAACGGTGTGCAGCTGCAGGTAGAGCGGGAAGAAGTCGGGACACCGTACACATACGATGTAACGAGGGTGACCAGATCTTCTCTCACCAAATGTGGACAATGTGTGATTCCACTCTTTCATGACAAAGTAAAAAAAAAAAAAACCTTTATATTCTGCTCTTTGGTAATAAAATTACTATACAAATATAACAAATTGGTTATTATATATATATATATATATATATATATATATATATATATATATATATATATATATATATATATATATATATATTTTTTTTTTTTTTTTTAAATTGAAATTTAAGCTCTCTGACGAAGGGAAACAGTAAAAGCTTGCATACTATTTCCTTGTTCCTTTCACGTTATCAAGAATCAAACAGAATTAGCAGTCAAGGCTTTATCAGGAACATGTCCATCGACTGGGAAGCCTCCCGAGTAGCACGTCTTTTTTGTGAGTCTCGGATTTTTTGCCGTTTCACGTCAAATTCTCCGCCTTGTGACACGGAAAAATTACTCTGACAAACATCACAAAATACCCTCACAGTCTCCTGGAACAGGTTTAACCCAGGAATATCTGCTTTCCCAGTCTTTGTTGGAACAAAAATTAATTTTCTTCTTCGCTGCGGTCGTCTCCCGGTGCATCTTAGTTGTGCTTTAAGTCCCGCCTCCTTGTTTGATTGACATGAGTGTCAATCAAACCAGCAGGAGGTGTGATGTGACAGCTGTCAAATATTTTGCCACACAAAATTAGTAAAAGTCAGTTTTGTTTTGTTTGTTTTTTTTTCCTTCACAAAAGTGAAGCCTGGTCGTAACGATGCGGGACGGCGCCGCATTTTGTGGGACGTGTGAAAAGTCATAGAAATGCGGGACGATCCCGCAGAAAGGATGACATCTGGCCTCCCTTCATGTAACGTGCAGTAAACGTTTAACTCGTCTCGTTAAAACCCAACACGATTTTATTTCATTTCAATGTTTAACATCAATGTCTTTTAGCTCACCTGCTGTAAAAAGCTGGTGTTTATCTGACAGGAGGAGAACATGGGATCCTCCTTTTACTGCTCTACACACTGGAATCTTCTGGTTTTATAAGGAAAGAAACCTGAAGAGGAGGTCTAAATCTGTTGGTTTGGGGAGTAACTAGTTCTGCAGGAGGTCAGAGGAAAGCAACTCAAGCGGCGACCCGTGCTTTAAGATGATCTGCTGGTGATCTGCTGATGTCTTTCTGGCTATTTTTATAAATAAAAGTGAAGATATTGAAGGATTGTTTCCATTACTCCTGCTCCAGGTTCTGGTTCTGACACCAGGACATCCGGCAACATCTTCTGTTAACATTTCGTCGGGATTTCTCCCCTCAGTGGCAGACACCACTCCGTTCGCTGTCCAGGCGGAAGTCACCCTGAAGACCAACTTCTTCGCCACCAGGGACATGTTGACTCACTTCCTGCCGCTCATCAAAGCCGGCGGTACGAACGCAGAGCTTCTCTTTCAGCTTTTGGGACATTTCATGCGTCGGAGCGGCTCACAGCTTGAGCCTGTTTGTTTCTTTAGGTCGTGTGGTGAACATGTCCAGTTTTGTCGGCAGCCAAACTTTGAAGCAGTGCAGGCCGGAGCTTCAGCAGCGTTTCCGTAGCGACGACATCACGGAGGACGAGCTGGTGGGACTGATGCAGAGATTTGTGGACGAGGCCAAGAGAGGCGAGCACAAGAAGGGCGGCTGGCCCGACACGGCGTACGGAGTGTCTAAAACCGGACTGACGGTAACGTTTGCCATGAAAAGGATCCTGATCAGGATGCTGGAGCAAAGAAATGACTGTGTTTGCTTTCAGACGCTGTCCATAATTCTGGCTCGCCGCCTGTCGAAGGAGAGGCCAAACGACGGGGTGATGCTACATGTTTTAGTGTTTAATCATTTACTTTGCAACACGGCTCATGCTAATGTTGTGCTTCTCAAACACTGCTCTCAGATCCTGCTGAACGCCTGCTGTCCAGGTTGGGTCCAGACCGACATGGGGGGCAAGAGAGCTGAGAAGTCACCAGAAGAGGGCGCCGTTACTCCGGTTTACCTGGCCCTGCTGCCGCCAGGAGCCACGGAGCCTCACGGAAAGTTTGTGTCCGACAAGGAAGTTCAGCCGTGGTGAAGAGTCAGGAACGTTTCCACATAATCACTGAAAAGTGCTTCTCAGTTTCAGCCTGTTAATCTGGAGAAGAAAACACACAAGCTGCATGTAAACAGCGTTTTACGCTCACGGCTGCACATTTCTCAGAACATTCAGGTTAGTTAAAAACCACTGAGACTTTGTTCAAACAGATAAACGACTTAATTTAACAGCAAAATGCAAAACTTTGGTGCAGCAGCAGACCAAAGCGTCAGACACAGAAACACCAAAGAAATGATAAAAATGGTTGACATATGTACATGAAAAGAAGAATAAAAGTATTTACAATGTGTACAATAATAATTTTATGATGTGCAATGTGTGTTTTTGATCTACTGGGAGCAGCACTGGTTTCCAGTCTAACTGCTGCAGGAAGGAAGGAGCTCCTTCACACATTTAAGGCTCAGCTGTAGGGGGGTGTATCCATGGCAACCGAGATAGTGTTCACGCTGCACTTTGGTGAAACCAGCCAAACCATTAGAATAATATCTCCCCATTCCCACCAGAGGTGGCGCTGCACTAGTATTTAGCAGAAGAGAGGACCAGACCGGCGTGAAGAAGAAAACTCTGTTTCCTCCACCTGCCAGTTAAACATGGAGACCAAACTATGGCTGTTTTGGGTTTTTATTGTGTCTTATGCAAGTATCCTGCAGAAATCCACTGCAACAATGGACGCAGTATGAACACCAGACGAGGCAGAGGACCCTTAACGCCATCGCTATGGATTTACCCACAATGCAATGCTACACCACATGCAGGAAGGGACTTGGTTTGTAGTCCGCTTCCTGTATTTGGTCCACTTGAAACGAGCCGAGACCTGCGTTTGTAGGCGGACCGAGTCGCTTCTTTGGTCCGAATCAGACTTTGGTGCGTTCACATTTCCCAAAATGAAGCGACTTTCCCAGCAAACGGACTCAGATCCAGATCAGAAAGGCGGATGTGGACGTGTCCTCAGGTGAAGGAGTCTGTCTCTGAAGGAGTTCTGCAGTGCTGTCGTGGTGTTGTGGGGGTGATGGGAGCTGTTCTCCATTGGATAGCTTCCAGTCGCATCTGGTTTAGTTAGAAATGCTCCGGTTAGCGCCGGCCACCGTTTTGACTTTTAATCTTAATAACTAGTAAAAATCAGAGTTTTGAATTTCTGGGATCATCTGAATATTTGTGGTTAAGCTGGTCTAAACCTTCATTCTTAAAGTCTTTAAGAGGTCTTAAACTTCCTGCAGCCTGCGGGGTTCTCGTAAGAAAAAGACACACCTTGCTTTCTGCCGCTGAAACAAAACGTGTTGCCACTAATGTTTTATCCTGCCTGGACTGTGGAGATGTGTTACGTGCCCTCCCTGCCCAGGTTCTGCATGTCTGATGCAGTTTCTCTTCATTTCAGAACAAATTCAGACTTCTGTGAGCTTTGTTTTCAGGTTGGATGGACTGATCTGGCAACCCGTTCGCACACACACTGCAGAGTTCTCCGCCGGCCGCTGGGCGTCACTAGAAGCCAGGGAAAGAGAAGACATGGTTCAGCTAGCAGACAAAGTAGCGTTTTCACATTGTTCATGGCAAGGCAGAGATGTTAACCTGTCCGGCTTATTTCCTGTACGTCTGCTCATGTTGTACAACTGCTGCTAAGCTGATTTAAGTTTCTAAGTCATGCATTTGGCATTTCTATGGTGAAATTGCATTAGTTTATGTTCATACTGTTGTACTGTTGCAGGGCTTCCTCATCGCTGTCGTTAAAGTGATCTGACATCGAGGAGTGTGTTTCTTCACACACACTGCTGCAGATTAGTTTACAAAGGCCTCCTTGGAGTTTGCCGCCTCCCTGTCTGTGTGTGCCGCTCCAACGGGAGTCTGATGCTTTCAGGACTCGTACACATTGACCGAGTTGTATCTCTGAGTTTTAGTCTTTTCCCCTGAGGAAAAGAAGCAAACAGCAGTCAGCCATGAGGCATCGACACACTGAGGCCCATTTAACGTGCAGATTCCCAACATCCTCCCATTTTCTGCTGAATTTACTGAGCGGAGACGGAGAAGGACTTAATTAATATCAAACTCCATTTTTTATAGACCTCTTCTCATCTCCAGGGCACTTCCTGCCTTTTTGGGGATGGATGCTGCAAAAAGAGGGACTAAAATCTCCTCCTCCTTGGAGGAAGATGAGACGAAGCTAAAACCATTCAGTGTCGACGCAGCTAAATCAGCCAAAGAGCGAAACACAAAATGAGACATAACTTGTGCAGCAGGACCGATCACGTGGGCTCAGTAAAGGTCAGAACAAATGACTTGCAGTGTAACGTACGTGAATATGACAGGCACCTTGTAATTGTAAGTTATAGATGCAATTATGGGGAGAGACATGATGACATGCACACGCAGCCGACAGTAAATGACAGCCTCCCTGAGGGAACATTAATAGAGCTGACATGTTTAGTGAGGCTGATACAGCCGCACAGCTGGAAAGCACAGGAAGGCCAGTCTGAGCCTCCGGTTGTGTTCAAGCTTAAGAAGTTTCTTTCAGGTCTTCCAGCACGTCTTGCATCTTTGAGAAACTGCATAATTTACTGGATAACCAGGAAGTGTGTCCTCTTTTAAATGCGCATCATCAATTAGTTACAAAGACTCCTGAAGGACTGGAAGAGCTCTCAGATGTAATGAAGACGGAGGTTGAAGTGACTAATCGGCTGTTAACAGCAAACGACAGCTTCATCTAATGTAAACAACTGGAAAAGATGAACGACAACGTGGAATGTTATTGATCGGGGATCCATCTGTGAAAGGCTTGTGCATGTTTTCATTCTGTTGAGTCTGACCAGACCAGGGTTCATCATGCATCCTAAACAGGGATACCTTCTGAGGAACTCAACGCAGACACACAAGTTCATGACAATAATAAGCAGCATCATCATCATCATCATGAGACTAAAGAGTGAAGAGGTGCGAGCCAATCAATGGCAAAACGATTGCCTGATAAACGCTCGCAAATGATTTTAGATTCTGTATTTACAGCTAAACAATGTCAGCATACAGATGAACAAGCATGAAATCTGTCACATACAGATTTATTCATGAAAATATGAGTCAGATCAGATCTGGGAAAATACTAACAGGACCAGAAATGATGTAGTACACATGTCAGGCCTCTAGAGGGCATCAACACTTAAACACATCCAGGTGTGGTGATCCGGATCACCGTTTGCATCCAGGAACTTTTTAAAGGCCTTAGTGGAGGTTCATGCTCTCCGAGTGTTTTTCTGGGTAACTTCTGAATTGCACAGTTTTGATACACTACTTTATTTTCAGACTTTGTACAGCTGTTTCTCTATACTGATAAATTAATAAATGTAAATAAAAAAAAGAGTCAACTGTTGTCAAGAGAAAGCAGCAACTATTCCCGTATTTTGTTCAGCATACGGTTGCAATAACTAGCAAAGTATTGAAAGCAGATCATGTGGAATTACATTTCACAAGGTTGAATAATAATTTGTTAGTTGATCAGATAAAAATAGATAAATCCAAATGCATCAATCAACAATAAAACATGTTAGTATCAAAATAATTTATATACTTTTTTATATTGCAGCTACCTTATGTCTTTGTTAAATAGCATATAAAAATATTTTAGGACGTAGTTTTTAATCTCTTACAGTGATCTGTATCATAACAATATCTCTGCCCTTTGTAACAAACCAAACAGTGAGAAAAAAATAAAATACATGAAGTCATTGTTGTGGTTGGACCTACACCTTACATATAAATGCATTGGAGGAACATGGAGACCCATCCAAGACGGCGGTGTAATGAGACGTCAGCTCGTAAAGGCAGCGTTTATGTGTATATGATGTCTATGCAGAAGCATTGCATGCTAACCGCTAGTTATCTGCCACCTAAATTCAGCGTCTTCGTTGTTCGACCAGGTTTTGCTTAAACAGAGCAAATTGATTAAAAACACATTTCTGCACAAAGTCCGCCATTGTTGTGCTCATCACAGTACAAGATGAGGTGGAAGATGTGACTGTTGTCTGAAAGTTCTGATTCCAGTTTACACGAACAAGACTCGCCTTGCATTGCTAGAAAACTTCATTCTGGAGGCAGTTGTCACAGTTTTGGAGTTGTATCCACCCAAAACTCTGTTAAGGTTGATCGGGCTGCAGGACCCAAATGCGGGCTAGGTAGCAGATGGAGGCAGAAAAATGTTAAATCTTGCAATTATAAGTCATCCCTTTAGAAGTAATGTGATCTCAAACCTCAGAATAACTAGGGGGGTGTTATTTTGATTGACAGGTTTCCAATGTCTGACTGCAAAAAGGCAGAATGTAGCACAACCGTGGTTTTTAGTTGGTTTCCATTAGCTGGTTAGCTCCCGTTAGCTCCTATTAGCTCCCGTTGGCTCTGGGTTGGCTCAGTTGGCTCTTAGCTACATGCAGGTAGGAGTTTGATAGAGTGGGAGTGATGGTATCACTGTCGCCATCTTGGCACATGACAAGACTGACATGTAGTCAGTCACACTCAACATGAAGACACATCAATATGGACACAAACTCTGGCTCTATGGTCGCGGAAAAGGAGCTACAAAGACTGGTTAAGATGGTTAGAAAGGTAGTCTTTCTTAGGACCCAGCAGCACTCCAAGAGAGCAACGTCACTGGGGATGGACACCAAGACTCTTCCTCATCCATCCATCCATCCATCCATCCATCCATCCATCCATCCATCCATCCATCCATCCATCCATCCATCCATCCATCCCTCCATCCATTGTTCCAGTTCAGGGTCGCGGGAAGCTGGAGTCTATCCCAGCAAGCATTGGGCGAGAGGCAGGAACAGTTGGACCTGTTGCCAGTCCATCACAACTCTCATTTAGGACAAAAACAGTTTGTTGCATTTGTTTGTTTTTCTGTCAGTCCTGTGAGCATCTGTCTGCACACCTGGCAACCCTGCTAGGCTACGTAGCTGCCATGTGGTGCTGTGATTATGCTCTGTAAATTAATCCACTGATTGAATTGAATTCATTTAAAGAAATGTAAATGAATCAGGCAGAGAAACAGAACTAAGTATAATCATGACTCTGACTGAAGCAGCAAAAACAAAGAGATGTGGAGACACCACAGAGGGAAGAAGAGAGCTGACAGCAAATCTTACGGGGATTTTAGACATTTCTTCTCTGCTGGGGTGAAATCTGGATAATCGTAGTAGCTGATAATACCAAAGGTCACATCATTCACATGATTTCATTTTGTTGCTGGACTGATAAACAAAACAACTCCTGCGGAAAGGTGTGGGTCAGTGCCACAGTGGACGGTGTTGAGTCTGTGTAGTGCTGTGGGAGTTGTTGTCCTGTCAGACAAGAGCAAAACCCTGATTACTTTGCAGATAAAAACTAATCTATTGAGTGGGAGTGATGGGGAGATGGCCAGAGACAGAGGGGAGATATAATCCTCTAATCCCCACTGTCTGCCAAAGGAAACCCCATCACACGCTCACTTTGATGATCATAATGGCTGCGACTGTCATTGTTTGTTATTTCTGAAGGGCATTATAATTACTTTATTGATCCCACATTTGGGAGATACAATAAAGACATCACTGCCAACAGTGTTCCCCAGCAGCATTTAAGGTTTGACAAGAGCTTGTTATTCCCCAAACCACAGATTTATTTATCCAAACTGAAGCAACCACGACATATCTAGAGATGATGAGCGCCTCATTCAAGACCAAAATAAGACCGTTATTTAATGCAAATTAAGAAGTTTTTATATGTGGTGACAGATACTGTTAAGTCAAACAAAGTGTGTCTTTAAATTCAATCAGGACATGCAAAACTAGGAAACCAGACCTGCAGCCAGCAGCAGATGTTCTGGTTCTACATCCTTCTAATATGGATCCACTGTCAGACTCCAGATCATTAATAATGGATCCAGTGTGTCTTGGATACAGTGTTTGTTAGGTGCATGTTTGTGTTTTGCAGTAATGAAAAGTTGTTCCTGTTCTGGATGGTAGTATCCAGAATGTTATTCCTGGTCTGGATGGTAGTATCCAGAAAGTTGTTCCTGTTCTGGATGGTAGTATCCAGAATGTTATTCCTGTTCTGGATGGTAGTATCCAGAATGTTATTCCTGTTCTGGATGGTAGTATCCAGAATGTTGTTCCTGTTCTGGATGGTAGTATCCAGAATGTTGTTCCAGTTCTGGATGGTAGTATCCAGAATGTCGTTCCTGGTCTGGATGGTAGTATCCAGAAAGTCGTTCCTGTTCTGGATGGTAGTATCCAGAACGTCGTTCCTGTTCTGGATGGTAGTATCCAGAATGTTGTTCCTGTTCTGGATGGTAGTATCCAGAATGTTGTTCCTGTTCTGGATGGTAGTATCCAGAATGTCGTTCCTGTTCTGGATGGTAGTATCCAGAATGTTGTTCCCTTTCTGGATGGTAGTATCCAGAACGTTGTTCCTGTTCTGGATGGTAGTATCCAGAACGTTGTTCCTGTTCTGGATGGTAGTATCCAGAATGTTGTTCCTGTTCTGGATGGTAGTATCCAGAATGTTCTTCCTGTTCTGGATGGTAGTATCCAGAATGTTGTTCCTGTTCTGGATGGTAGTATCCAGAAAGTTGTTCCCTTTCTGGATGGTAGTATCCAGAATGTTGTTCCTGTTCTGGATGGTAGTATCCAGAACGTCGTTCCTGTTCTGGATGGTAGTATCAAGAATGTCGTTCCTGTTCTGGATGGTAGTATCCAGAACGTTGTTCCTGTTCTGGATGGTAGTATCCAGAATGTTGTTCCTGGTCTGGATGGTAGTATCCAGGATGTTATTCCTGGTCTGGATGGTAGTATCCAGAAAGTTGTTCCTGTTCTGGATGGTAGTATCCAGAAAGTTGTTCCCTTTCTGGATGGTAGTATCCAGAACGTCGTTCCTGTTCTGGATGGTAGTATCAAGAATGTTGTTCCTGTTCTGGATGGTAGTATCAAGAATGTTGTTCCTGTTCTGGATGGTAGTATCCAGAATGTTGTTCCTGTTCTGGATGGTAGTATCAAGAATGTTGTTCCTGTTCTGGATGGTAGTATCCAGAATGTTGTTCCTGTTCTGGATGGTAGTATCAAGAATGTTGTTCCTGTTCTGGATGGTAGTATCAAGAATGTTGTTCCTGTTCTGGATGGTAGTATCCAGAATGTTATTCCTGGTCTGGATGGTAGTATCCAGAAAGTTGTTCCTGTTCTGGATGGTAGTATCCAGAAAGTTGTTCCCTTTCTGGATGGTAGTATCAAGAATGTTGTTCCTGTTCTGGATGGTAGTATCAAGAATGTTGTTCCTGTTCTGGATGGTAGTATCCAGAATGTTGTTCCTGTTCTGGATGGTAGTATCAAGAATGTTGTTCCTGTTCTGGATGGTAGTATCAAGAATGTTGTTCCTGTTCTGGATGGTAGTATCCAGGATGTTGTTCCTGGTCTGGATGGTAGTATCCAGAATGTTATTCCTGGTCTGGATGGTAGTATCCAGAATGTTATTCCTGGTCTGGATGGTAGTATCCAGAAAGTTGTTCCTGTTCTGGATGGTAGTATCAAGAATGTTGTTCCTGTTCTGGATGGTAGTATCAAGAATGTTGTTCCTGTTCTGGATGGTAGTATCAAGAATGTTGTTCCTGTTCTGGATGGTAGTATCCAGAATGTTGTTCCCGTTCTGGATGGTAGTATCCAGAAAGTTGTTCCCGTTCTGGATGGTAGTATCGAGACTTTCTTCAGGATCCACATCTACCTTTGGTATTTTGGAAAACTTGTTGGGAACTTCTCCTGGATTTTCTCACCATTTATTGTGGAGTTTTTTGCAGATATACTGAAAATGGTTCTGTCTCACAAAGAGGGACAAATCCTACACAACATTCCTGATCCAGATACTGATCCGGATCACTCCCAGCATTTATAAATGTCAACAGAAACATAATGTCCTTCCGGAGATAAAAATGAGTTAAAAACAACCTCCGATGAACAACATCTGGCATGTTCAGCAGCTCTCACATTAATTTCAGTCCTCTTTTATTACAATGTTGCCTCAGTTTTAAACATTTCCATTTGTTACAGTTTGTTAAAATAAAGACCTTATAAAAAATATGACTCATTTTAAATGGGTCAGGCCTTAAAGGGTTAACTCAGGTTGCAGTGTGGACGTTGGAACATTGCAAGTACTCTTCTGTTTTTCAGGCGTAGATTTGCTGCTGTGGTTGTTTGTCCTGTTGCACCATCCAGCTATCGGGCAGATGTTGAGGAATTTATGGCCGACTGAATGACTGCAAGCTGTCCAGGTGCTGAGGCTGCTAAGCAAGCCAAATCATCAGTCTGCCACTACCGTGCCTGACAGCTGCTAGGAGCTGTTTGGTTTTCTCTAGACATGGTTTGCAAAGCCAAGCTGACCTCCTGCAGCTTCTCCAAACAAGCCACACCTGGACTGTCATTACCTTCAACACACTAACTGAGGCCGGGGGGGTCTGAGATGTAAATCCTGGAGAACTGAACTTACTGGGATGTTCACTGCAAAGATTGGCAGCTGTCGATGTTTTCCACTTTTTAATAATATTTTCACTGTAGGAAGACGTTCGTATAGCCATCTATCATCTATCCATCCATCCATTCATCCATTTATCCATCCCTCTTTAATCCATCCATCTGTCCATCCATATGTTTCAGACAAGGGTTGCAGGGAAGCTGGAGCCTATCCCAGCAATCACTGGGTGAGAGGCAGGTATACCTGGACAGGTCGGTCCTTATAACCATTCAGATGGTATTGTATTGTATTGTATTGTATTGTATTGTATTGTATTGTATTGTATTGTCAACACTTGTAGTTTTTTTTTTTTTTACAAGTACTGACTTCTCAAAAAATGCTTTTATTTTTTACTTTGAATCGAACTTTTTTTGGAATTATATCAGGATGTATTTTCATTTTCACTCCGATGTGAACGCACTCAGACATCATCATAAAGTCGTTTCTCCCAGCTTGAATTTCATCATCTAATATCACATGTTTTCCTTTATTTCATGTCTTTGTGCAACATTTCTCAGCAGGAACATAAAACAGAATAAAAGAAAGAAAATTCTTCTTTATGGTTAAAAAGCGTCAAAAAGTTCCAAGAGGAAATTTCACAGTCAAAAGGAAGTAAAAAGATAATAACAAGCAGACTGAATGAACTATATAAGCAGTCAGCTGTTTAAAACTACATCAAATATTTGTTGTAGTTTGATTTAAACCTGGATACAAACACAGAAGAAGAAATATTACTGCACTGTTTTCAGATAAGAGGAAAAAACTAAACACATTCCAGTAAATCTGAGTGGCTCAAAACGTGTCTGTTTCCACTAGAACATTTACATGACCAAATGGTCCTGTCATAGCTTCTGAAGTGACTGAAAATGTCAGATAATTCTGATCAAACTGAGAGGTCGGATCAAATGGGAGGTTTCTGCGTGGAGCTGGGGTCTGGATTAGCCGGATCAGTGGGTGGAACCTGTCCGGGGAGCAGGTGCAGACCATAGACATCATAGCTTCTTGTTGTTGTGTTGAAAATAAACCATCACATGTAATTTGTGCATGTGATGCAACCGTTTATAAAGCAGCTGAGACGCTTTTATCAACTGAAAATTATATTCACACACTTCACCAGAGCTTTATTGATCATTTATCATCCAATAATACGATTTGGCTGCCAGGTTGTGGAAAATCCTCCAGCATCATGTTATTTGTGTTTTCTCAGCTCTTTAATTAACCAGGCAGCCCCCCCGAGCTTCACTGTTTGACCATCTACCCTCTGGAAAAGGCTGCAGGGCATGAAATCAATTTATAGACAACTTATTAATATTTACAAGTACAAAACGAATGTATTACTACGAGAAGACCTCATGAATGATTCATTAGCTGTTCGCGGCTGCAGACTTCAGCTGGTGGGTTTAGAAAGTTAGACTCAGAAAGAGAGTCTTAAATTAACTACCATCTATGAAGCTCGACATGAGAAATAAAACCGACAGGACTTCACAAGAGACAAGGTGATCAGTCAGTTGAGAGGAGGGAACAACAAACAGTTCTTTTCCATCACATCAATATGAATTATAAGTTAAAGGGGAGTAGATGTTTAACACAACTAGCCCAGCTTCCGGCTTCAGGATGAGGAGTAGACCTGAAGCTCTGAGGAGCTGCTCCTGTTGTAGCTTCTGGCTGCCACTAGGGGGCGGTGCTAACACCTGGTGGCCCCTCTGGTCGTTTTTCTCTGAAAACTATATTTTGTGTAGAAAGTAAACATGATGCTTCTTCTGCTGCTTTTTCATTTCTGTCCTCTGTCACCGTCTGGTGTTGCGTTCGTCTGATCCAGCTGTTGGCAGCAAACAAATATGGTTGAAAAATTAAAATGAATCAATAAAAAGTGATGACATAAATTGATAATAAAGGAAAACATTAAGATTTAGGTAGTGAGCTATGAGCAAGTCGAGTACAGAGAATGATGTGGTGATTCTGCTCACCAGGACGACATTCCTGCTGCTTTATGACGAACACGCTCCTGCATGTTCCCCAAGACAGTGAGAAAGCCTGGATGTCCGTGTAAATGTCCGCAGAGACTCATCTTCAGCAGGAAAAGGACAACAATGCCAGAGAGGAGGAGTGTGTTTGACTGTTCCAGTAGAAGAGAAGAAATGTTTTGTACACATGGAAGTTTTCATGGTTATTTCATAAAGAAACACCAGCAAGCAGCCTGGATTCCTGCAGCTCATTTAGCAGCTGGTTGGACGTCCCATGACTCCAACGACATGGGCGTTATCCATCTGCGGACATGGTGGAGAGACATCGACGCGAGCAGGAGGCTGCAGCGAGGCCATTGCCAGGAAGCTGCAAGGTTACCTCTGTTAGCCACATTTTACTGGTTTAGCTGGAAAAAATTGTGATTAAAGATGTTTTAGAAGTTTCTTGAGCAGTTTAGAAAAATCTCGAACAATTTCTAATGATTCTCTTTTCTTCTGCTTCCTGCCAGACATTTCACCTGACTTTAACCAATAATCTGCGTTCAGTGAGAAAATACACAGCAGATAACTGTTCTGGATGCATTGGGTGGTTAGGAGCACGCAGGAGAGATGTTCTGTTGTCGTGTCAGCTTTCCTGGTTGTCAGCTTTCAGCCAATCAGCATCAATCAAAGCGCTGCATCACTTCCGGGTCTCTTACTTTTAAATGTTTGATTTTATTTTGTTTATATAAAAGAATTTATGATGTAAAATAATCTATGAATAATGAAAAATACAGAAAATTTTTTAATGTTGGACAAATTCTGTGTTTATGTGCTTATGTTTCACTGCTGTTTTATTCAGTTTGCATTTTGAGGTTTCATGCAAGCTGCTCTCAGACCGGCCAGGAGGGAGTCGGTGAATTAGTGTCTGGCAGCTGAATTTGCTTATAAACTGAGTGGAGATAAGAGATAACCTATCCTTGCTTCAGTTCTGGAGGAATCCATCACCTCAGTACACTGTGGGAGTGTCCAGATCGCCTGATGAACCCTGCAGATGGTTCTCGTGTGGTAACTAACGGACCCTGAACCTTCTCGTCAGATTTTCTGATAATCTTTTCACAGACTGAAGCCGTCCTCTTTTGATCGGGTTGCAAGGCGGCATGAGGACACAGCCGCTGCAAGAAAATGTCTCAAACATTACAACTTAAGCTTCTTAGCCACCTTTAAGTCCTCCTTTATGTGACACTTTTGTTCCTTTCGTCTCGGGATTATTTGTAATATCTTCAACCTACCTAAAGTGTGCTTATATTTACAGAACAGAGTTTGTGAACCCTAAAATGTCAAAAATATATGTCAGAGCATGGAGTAAAAGTGTGGGAGATTATGTGAAGATTATGTCCTCAAAGTAACTATTTATCCATGAACTGTATGTCTACCTTGTCCTGTAGTTTCACTCATCATGCTTCAAGTTTGTCATCATGTCCTGCCTCCTGCGCACCACTCAGGAGTATTTCTAACTCTAAAGCAGAGAATCTTTCAATTAAAAGTAAGTGAAGAGAATGTTTAGACAGAATTGCTGCAGTGGTTCACGTCATACCCAGCAGACAGAACTTTATCAGTAATGATCAATCATCTCACCTCCTCTGCAGTTCTACTGTCCTCTGGTGTGCCACAGGGTTCCATTCTGGGCTCTGCTCTGTTTTTCTTCTACATGCTGCCCTTATGGCTACATTCACATCAGGATAGTCTCCTAGACTCGGTCCGGTTGGAGACTCAGTCCAGTTGGGGACTGGGTCTGACTGGGGACTGGGTCCGGTTGGGGACTCGGTCCGGTTGGGGACTGGGTCCGGTTGGGGACTGGGTCCAGCTGCAGGGGGGTGTATCCATGCGGATCGTGTTCACGCTGCACTTTGGTGAAACCAGTCAAACCATTAGAATAATATCTCCCCATTCCCACCAGAGGTGGCGCTGCACTAGTATTTAGCAGAAGAGAGGACCAGACCGGCGTGAAGAAGAAAACTCTGTTTCCTCCACCTGCCAGTTAAACATGGAGACCAAACTATGGCTGTTTTGGGTTTTTATTGTGTCTTATGCAAGTATCCTGCAAAAATCCACTGCAACAATGGACGCAGTATGAACACCAGACGAGGCAGAGGAGCCTTAAGGCCATCGCTATGGATTTACCCACAATGCAACGCTACGCCACATGCAGGAAGGGACTAGTTTGTAGTCCGCTTCCTGTATTTTGGTCCGCTTGAAACGGACCGAGACCTGCGTTTGTAGGCGGACCGAGTCGCTTCTTTGGTCCGAATCAGAATTTGTTTGGCGCGTTCCCATTTCCCCGAACGAAACATAACACCTGCTTTACGGGGGCGGGGCTAAAACTTCCTGCCCCTGGAGTTACACTCCATCATGGACCTGATGCTGTTTGGATGAAGACTAACTTTTTCAAATCCACCTTTTTTCACTTGTGAAATGAACTGATGTGTCGTTTCATTGTCGTGAAACAATTTATAAATACAACTTGATTGATTGATAATTGATAAAAGGATGCTTTTGTGTAAAAACAACTTATTTTGTTCTTACCTAAAATGAAATCTCCATGTTGTTTGTTTTGGTTATAATCCCTGCAGTGGCAAAGGCCTTCCTTCGATTCATGAAAAGGGAAATTAGAAGTTGTGTCTGTGGAGTGATCCAATCTGTGGTGAGGATCAGATTTTTTGCAGAGAGCAGAGTTAATGAGACATACTCTGCTACATAATGAACCGTAACGGAAGTTTTTACAGTTTTTAAATGTTGATAAAAATCTTACATCTATCCTGGAAGCGGTATTAGTAGTAATTAAAAGACTCTTCTCAGCAGATCTTATTATCTTCTGACACTTCCAAAAGATAAACCGGCTCAGCTGAAACATGTTTAGTGATCAGAAATGAGAAGCATCACTCAGACTTTCTATAAAAACAAAATCTAAATGACACTCGAGAAGGTCCCTTTGCTTCTAACACAGTACTTCATCTTAAAGGGTAAAAATACTCCATCCTCTGTATCTCTCCTCCAAATGGTTCATTTGGGTGCTGGAGGTCCTGTTCTTTATTCCCTCTTCCTTTCTCTCTGTCTCTCCTAACCTCTCAGACCTCTCTGGTCTTCACAGAGCCTCTGCAATGCATTTCAACAGAACAGCCTTAAACCTGCAGATCCTCCCGCCGCTGATGTGCTCAAACGTCCCGTTGGATGAATATTTCTTATGAAATATTGAACCAGTGAAAGGATGCAGCACACAGCAGATTGCATGGTGATGCACTTGTGTTATTTCTTGTTTCCTAGAGGGATTAAAAATGGAGTTTTTTATGTGTTAAGAGAAAGAATTTGAACAGGATGCTGGTGGTGTTAACATCTTTTTATACGATAGCACCTCTAAAGCTTGAGTTAGTAGAAGAAATGCCCTGCAGCTCTGGTCCTTGAGGCCAAATCTTAAATGCTTCTGCACAAGCTTGTTAATATTAATCTGAGACAGTTGCAGGACAGAGGCCGTGACTGCTGATGGACATCCCTGTTCCACCTGTCCGTGTTGTTCATGGTCTGCTCACCACTAGATGGCAGTAAAGCAGCACATCACACCTCCTGCAGAAGCTGCTCATGAAGACAACCTGCACAGCATTTTAATTCCTCTCCCTGCTGCATCTGCTGCCTCCACATGAGCTTCCTGCTTCCTCCCCCTCTTGCTGTTAAGTGAAGTCAAATTTGACAAACAAAAAACAGACATTATTGCAGAATGTGACTATGAAACACACTGACAACCTCAAGCATTTCTTTGTTTAAAAACACCTCAGAACAACCTTCACATGAAGGTAATATGTTCACGAAAACAATGTTGGAATTAGTCATTTTTAGTTTAGCTGCCATTTCAGAGCCCGCTTGGCCGTTTCATGTTCGAGTTTAAGTCATGCTAAGCTAAGGTGAAGGGTTAGTGATTAAATGTCAGATTAAATGTCATGTTTAAATGTCAGGGAGAAAATTCAAGCCCTGAAATGTGAGACAACAAAGTTAAAAATCTTTCTTTTTTTGTATCATTCTGTACCAGGTCTGTTCAGACAGGGCTCCCCCCCCCCCCCCCCCCCTGCTCCCCCCGACATAAACATGGCATGAAAGTCAGAAGTTGCTGAATGAACCAAAATGATCCGGCTGCAGGAAGTGTGTCAGACACTTGCACCAACATGGCCCACTTCTTATTTGCCTGCTTTGTGAAGGAAAGGACAATGTGCTGACATCAGATAGAGGCGAGCTGCTTCAGAAATGAAGAGAGGAAAATGACAACATCAGCAGGGAACACAGTTCAGTGTAAAACCTCCAGCAGCTGGGAAAGAAGGTTCCCAGAGCAGGAACAGCTCAAACATGTCTGGATGTGTGGGAAATACTGACACCTCGTGGTCAAATAAGGTTGCAACTCATACAACATAAAACAGCTAAATAAAGCCTTATTATTATAATCAGAACATGGGGACATTTATTTGATGATACATAGATATTATCTCACTGTGGTACTTAAATACTGATGTAAAAAATACTGTCAACATCATTTTGCAACCAAAATACTTCAATTAATCTGAGAAAATAACCCTTTTACTGAGGTTACATTTTCATTTGCTTTATGTAACATATTAAATGCAAAAAACAGCAAGTTGGAAATAGTTTCATCATTAAAAATGTCAATTTCATGCACCCACAGAATATTAAAGCTCCCATTTTCCCTCTGGCCATGTAGCCTCTTTGTAATGGAAGCTCACAAATGTGAGACACTTCAGAAGATTAAATTTATCTCCAGCAGAACAACACCAAAAGGTTTGAAAGCCTCTTAGTGATGAAGCTTTTAAGCCTGGACAGCTTTTATTCACCGGGTAAATACAAAGATCTGTGGCGCTGCATATGTTATTGCTATTATCTAATCAGTGATTTTGTAGAATTATTAAATGTTGTGAGAAAAACATTTTCTTTGGGAAAAAACAGAAAACCACTGACCAACTCTGCAGGCTCCAGTTTATCGTTTTGGATTTGTAATAAGCCAAAGCACTGACACAAGCCAATGCTTTGAAGCTAAACACGTGCTCTAGTCGCTAAAACAGACCAGAATTGGTGCTTTTCACATTTTCACAGCGTTTTATTAGTTCTGTGCATCATGTCGTGGTCGGCTGTAGATCAGAGCCGTAAACCTTTATATGTTTGGAACTGTATGAGGCTCCTTCAGGGTTTCTTGTGAAGACATAAAAAAGACAATGAGCCGAAGATTTTACAGAAACTCTACAGCTGACGGGTATTCCTCCAAGTCCAAGTCTTTGCTGCTTACTGTATCAGGACTGATGAAGTAGCTCAACTTCAAATAAATAAAATTGCATCTAAAATTTTAGACCACTTTGACAGCATATTTAAACTTACTTGCATCCATTTTGATTGATCTTGATCTCGTTTACTGCAGGTACAAATGTCTGCAAAATGCTGACAGCGTCATGCACTTTCTTTTAAAAGCAAAAAGTATCTGAACTACTATTAAAAATTATTTTAGCCAGGAATTTAATGTGATAGACGGGTGAATATTCCAGGGTGTCTCCTGACTCTTGCCTGGATGGATGGATAGATGGAAGGATGGATGGAAGGGTAGATGGATGGATGGATGGATGGATGGAAGGATAGATGGGAGGATGGATGGATGGATGGATGATAGATGAATGATGGATGGATGGATGGATGGAAGGATAGATGGGAGGATGGATGGATGGATGGATGATAGATGAATGATGGATGGAAGGATGGATGGAAGGGTAGATGGATGGATGGATGGATGGAAGGATAGATGGAAGGATGGATGGATGGATGGAAGGATAGATGGAAGGATGGATGGATGGAAGGATAGATGGAAGGATGGATGGAAGGGTAGATGGATGGATGGATGGATGGATGGAAGGATAGATGGGAGGATGGATGGATGGATGGATGATAGATGAATGATGGATGGAAGGATGGATGGAAGGGTAGATGGGAGGATGGATGGATGGATGGATGATAGATGAATGATGGATGGATGGATGGATGAATGATGGATGGATGGATGGATGGATGGAATGGTAGATGGATGGAAGGATGGATGAATGATGGATAGATGGAAGGATGGATGGAAGCATAGATGGATGGATGGATAGATGAATGATAGATGGGAGGATGGATGGATGAATGATGGATGGATGGATGGATGGATGAACAGATGTATATTGGTCAAATGAACACACATTTCAGCCACACGACACACATCCTTCCTATCTTTAAATATGCTACACGGTATAATAAAATAAACTGTTTTCCAGTAAAAGTTTGAACTTTAGAGTGCAACTATTCTGTGCATTTCAGGCTAATTTATTATGTTTTCTGAGACGAGAAGGGCTGGGATTGATGGAGTTATTGCCCCGAATGGCTTTATTTACTTCAGACCGACCCTCTCCGTAGGCTGTCAGATCAGCCTGCGGGCAAAACGAGTGGACTGAGACTCTTCCGCATTAAGCCCCGCCTCCCGCCACTGCACTACATCGGGAGCGTGCACCGCACCTGCTTTCACCGTCATTGTAACATCTCATAAACAGAAGGATTAGGCTCATATGAACTCAATAAGAAAACAAACTACAATGTCAACACATAGCATCCAGCCCTACATGTTGGAACCTGAATCAGAGCCTGAAAACGAAGTGGAAAACAGCAACCCACAGCAACGAATGCAGCAGGATGTCTCTCTTTGGTAAACTCACCAGCCATCGTTGGAAATAACTTTATCCCACGTTTTCCACCCGCCTGATGTATTTGTACATGCCCTTGTTAACCAGTAGAAGGTAACCAATCACCCAACCTTATCCCCCGGGACGTCACAAGGATTTCCACGTAGAAAAAACTCTCTAAAACCACGTGTTTTTCGTCGCCTTGGAAACCAAGCGGAGAGCGTGCTGGAACTCAAACTCAAACTGTAACATGCGTTTAGGTGATAAAAAACAGTGTCGTTCACATGTCTGATGAGGATTCAACACTGTAACACTGTAGAAAGCTCAGAAAACTCCAAATACCATCATAGGAACCCTTTAAAAAAGTTTAAAGTTTAAAAAAATCTTTTTTTCTTTTAATTTTGCGTTAAGGAATAATTTTCTGGGACTTATTGATGATCCTCTGACTAAGCTTGTCTTAATGTATTAAACCATAACAAATTGTTGCTTGGATTTTTAAGCTATGCTGCTTTTATACCCAATCCTGACACCCTCACCTGTAACTAATTTATCTGGTGATTGAAAACTCCTCTGCAACGCCTTTTCTGGATGTTCTGAGCTGATTTGTGCTTTTTGAGTGAATTACTAGCATCAAACTTTACAATGGAGTTCTACAAAAGTGGTTTATTTGTACTGAAAGTTGAAGCTGTGGAAAACAGAACCATCAGGTCTGGCGAGGCAGGTCTAGCTTTTGCCTCAACCTGATGTTAGTTGCCTTTCAAATTCAAATAAAGCTCTTATTCTCCTTAACTTTGTTCAGACTATATCACAGGTTATGCAAAGTGATGAAAGTGTGGATTCAGGGCACACACTGATCCACTTCTCTGACTTTGAAGTAGGTCTCCTGCTGATTTCATTCTTACCGAGCGAGTTTCTGTTCCTTTCGATGAGGCGATTACTCACAAAACAACTGGAAACTGGACTGTTGGATATAATATGACTCATTCAGTTAATATTTTTAAGTATTTAACAGTTGTTTTTTTTTTCAATAAAAAGTATAAAAATATACAAATAAACTTTTTAATGAACTGTTTAAAATATTTGATCCAGAAAATAAAAACTTATTTCCTGCCCAAATGATGACAGTAAGACAAGAGGATGCCAGAGAAGGACGATACCAACACTTTCCCTGTGGATACCATTAGTTTATGATACTTTTTCATCAATATCTTGATACTTCTTTCCCCTTAAAGAAAACTCACAGCTGGACAGTGTGCATTAATGTCTTTAATATAAGGACAATATAGATATAAATAAAACTCAAAAGCATCAATACTTGAAATAAATTCTTTTACAACAAAAATAAATTATACCAGTGAGTAAATAAACAAAATAAAAATAAAATAAATCTTAAAACGATAAAAATAATGAAACTACAGATTAACATTCAGCTTTTAAATGAAAGCAGCAAACAAAAATAATAAAAATGAGTAAAAATAATGTGATATGTGAAAACCTGCATGAGAAAACCTCTTCATCACTAACAGCATCATCATCATCATGTCATCATGATCGGCTGCTACGATCCATCCAGAAGAGAAAACAGCATTTCTGGGCTTCGCATGTTATTTTGCAGCTGAAATCTGTCAGAGGTGACGCACTGCCATGTTTTGTTATCGTGGTATCTCGATATTCAGAGAAGTATCAAAGCCGATATTTAGACTGGCTGATATCGACGTTTTGATTCCAGAATATTGATACGGCCATCTAGGATGTAAACCTGCATTAGTACATATTTAATCTATGTTCATTCTCTGAAAGTACACGCCTCCTCTAAGTCCTCAGGCAGAATGCCGGGAACCTGCAGGATCTAAAAATACTAAATGATGCTACTTTAAGAAGAAAAGGATAAGTAATTTCACACTTTGTGTTTCTGCATCTTATTAATAAACTTAATTTTTTCAATATTTACTGTAAGCAGAACGTTCAATTTCATCTGCAAAACTCCATAAACTGGTTATCGTGTCAGAAACACGTCGAGTTCTGATGATCGGTGTGGATTACACAATTGATTATTTGATGTTGACAAGTGCTGTTTTACCCAGCATGCCTCAGGGGCTGTGAAACAGGGCCGTGATGGTGGGGACTTAAACGCTCACACTATGTTTCTTTCTTTGCACTTCAATGAGCGCTGATGGTTTTGTCACACAGAGATGAAATTATGTTGGATATCACTGAGGCAGGGCTGGAGCACACATGCCTGGTTAAATCCTACAGTTTCAGGAGGATTACGCCGCCTTGGTGGCTGCAGACCATGTATCAGCAGCACAACATGAGGCTGATGTCTCATGCTGTCAAAAATCATCCTTGGAGCCCAAATGTCCCGATGAAAAAACCTCACCTGTGCTGCATTATGTCGGAACATTTAGAGGTTTTTTACTCTTACAGAGATCTCCAACACGACCAGTCGCTCTTTGAAATGCAGGAGGAACAACAGAAAATCTGCAGAGTAAAGAGAGAAGAAAGAGTCCTGGCATGTCAGAGGAAGCAGGAAAACAGACTTTTAAGGAAACATTTTCTTTCTTAGATCGTATATAGATATAGATCTATCTAGATATAGATCTAGATATTTCACAACAACTGGAGAATAAATATTTCCTATATGTAGTACTTAGCAACAAGCTTTGTTTAATGAGCTTTTCTGCTGACATTGATATAAAAATGTTTCTCCAGGCCACAGAGATGATTCAGTCATGGATCATGGAGGGAATTTTTCCACAGGAAGCTGGACGAGCAGAGTTTCATCACAACTTCAGCGAGTGTTTCTGACAACGTCTGAGAGAAGCTCTGCTTGGGAAGAGCTCGGTGGGACGTACAAAGGGTGGACTTTATGTGGACAAGTAGGATCAAGGCAAGCGGCTCCTTCACGTGTGGATGGTTATCTTCCTGATTGGTGCGATAACGATCCAATCAGAAGTGAGACGCTGTCGCTGCTGCTTGTGGCATTCCTGTGAATTCCACAAGCTGTACAAATAAGAAAATATCTTTTACACTAATGAAAGGGAGCAAGACAAAGAACTTGTGGCTATGTATTGATGCATCAGCATCTAGCCTGATGTCCACATAGCTGATCTTTTTATTCCAAATGTGAGCAGAATTCTGCATCTGGACTCCTGTGGTTGTGATAAATCACTGCAGACTGGAGATATCATCATAAACCATCTTATGTTTTATGCTTTTTAGTTAATTCACATGAATTCATGGGTTCATATTTGCTTCATGTTCTGATCATAGATCTCTGTACGTTGCCTGCTGGAGCCTACTGTTGCTACTGTGCCTTTCTGATGCTGCTAGCACTTGAGTCTCAGTATTGTGTCGGGTTCTGGTGTGGAGATGACGGGGTCGGATGTCCGAAAACAAACTGTGCTGCTACAGCAAGTTCCCAGAGCACAAAGTCAGGAAAAAGCCAGACTGGACTGAGCAGGGAAAACTACGATGACACGGGACAAACAAACGCAACATCTAAACAATGCTGCTGAATTCCAGACACACAAGAAACCAACAGGTATTTATATGCAGGACAACTAACAAGGAACAGGTGCAGCAAATAAAACCAGGTGAGCTGATGAACAGGAAGCAGGAAGTAAAAACAGGAAGCAAAAACCCTTTCAAAATAAAACAGGAAAGCTAAAATAAAAAATGACAAAAAGACCAAACAAGCCGAACCAAAACCCAGAGATCATCCTTTATTCTCCATACATGTTAGTTCCCACATGTAAAAAGGGATTTTCTCCCTTTGGGGCTCTACAGCCATCACCTGTGCTTCTTTATGATTTCTTTCCCTTATTAAACTGGAAATGACACGTACCCAGCTCCAGTCCTGCAGCTTTTAGATTCTCCAGCACACCTGAATCAGGCTGAATTCCCTCTTCTGCATGTCCTCTAGCTCTGCAGAGGCCTGGTAACGAGATGTTCCTCTGATTCAGGATGGGGTCAGACCCGGCTGGAGGCGGTTCAGGCAAACTGTCCACCAGCGACCGACCCAAACACATCGTATCCTGAGCTTCTTGGAGGACTGTTTGTCATGGGGAGAGCCTTTCCAGCAGGAGCATCTGAATGTATGAGATGCTTCTTAAAGGCTCTCATTGTAAACACTAGTTCTACTTTATCCTGATGAGGATATAATCAGGGCTAATCTGCATATTCAGATTACTAAATGAGGCAACATCAGAAAAAAAAACACTTGAAGTGAGAGTGACTGATTAGATTTGATTCTTGGGAAATGAAGTCATGAAATGCAACAGAAATATCAGAACCAAGCAGGGTGGTCTGTCTGTGTGGGGTTTGCATGTTCTCCCTGTGGGGGTTTTCTCCAGCTTCCTCCCATCACACAGAGACATGCATGTTGGGTTAACTGGTTACTATAAATTGTCCCAAGGAGTGTGTGTGAGTGTGTTTGTCTATCTGTGATGGACTGGTGACCTGTCCAGGTTGTGCCTGCCTCTCACCTTCCTGCAACACTGAAGTGGATCATTAATAAAAAGGATGGATTTTCTTATGTTCTAAACATATTTAGGATGCATTTCCATCAGGATAGTTCTCTAGACCCGGTCCAGTTGGGGACTGGGTCCAGTTGGGGACTGGGTCCGACTGGGGACTGGGTCCAGTTGGGGACTGGGTCCGACTGGGGACTGGGTCCGACTGGGGACTGGGTCCAGTTGGGGACTGGGTCCAGTTGGGGACTGGGTCCGACTGGGGACTGGGTCCGACTGGGGACTGGGTCCAGTTGGGGACTGGGTCCGACTGGGGACTGGGTCCAGTTGGGGACTGGGTCCGACTGGGGACTGGGTCCGACTGGGGACTGGGTCCAGTTGGGGACTGGGTCCAGTTGGGGACTGGGTCCGACTGGGGACTGGGTCCAGTTGGGGACTGGGTCCAGTTGGGGACTGGGTCCAGTTGGAGACTCGGTCCGGTTGGGGACTCGGTCCGGTTGGGGACTGGGTCCAGTTGGAGACTCGGTCCGACTGGGGACTGGGTCCAGTTGGGGACTGGGTCCAGTTGGAGACTCGGTCCGGTTGGGGACTGGGTCCGACTGGGGACTGGGTCCAGTTGGGGACTGGGTCCGACTGGGGACTGGGTCCAGTTGGGGACTGGGTCCAGTTGGAGACCCGGTCCAGTTGGGGACTTGGTCCGACTGGGGACTGGGTCCAGTTGGGGACTGGGTCCAGTTGGAGACTCGGTCCGGTTGGGGACTGGGTCCGGTTGGGGACTGGGTCCAGTTGGAGACTCGGTCCGGTTGGGGACTGGGTCCAGTTGGGGACTGGGTCCGACTGGGGACTGGGTCCAGTTGGGGACTGGGTCCAGTTGGAGACTCGGTCCGGTTGGGGACTGGGTCCGACTGGGGACTGGGTCCAGTTGGGGACTGGGTCCAGTTGGAGACTCGGTCCAGTTGGGGACTGGGTCCAGTTGGGGACTGGGTCCAGTTGGAGACTCGGTCCGGTTGGGGACTGGGTCCAGTTGGGGACTGGGTCCGACTGGGGACTGGGTCCAGTTGGGGACTGGGTCCAGTTGGAGACTCGGTCCGGTTGGGGACTGGGTCCGACTGGGGACTGGGTCCAGTTGGGGACTGGGTCCAGTTGGAGACTCGGTCCGGTTGGGGACTCGGTCCGGTTGGGGACTGGGTCCAGTTGGAGACTCGGTCCGGTTGGGGACTGGGTCCGACTGGGGACTGGGTCCAGTTGGGGACCCGGTCCAGTTGGAGACTCGGTCCGGTTGGGGACTGTGTCCAGCTGTAGGGGGGTGTATCCATGCGGATCGTGTTCACGCTGCACTTTGGTGAAACCAGCCAAACCATTAGAATAATATCTCCCCATTCCCACCAGAGGTGGCGCTGCACTAGTATTTAGCAGAAGAGAGGACCAGACCGGCGTGAAGAAGAAAACTCTGTTTCCTCCACCTGCCAGTTAAACATGGAGACCAAACTATGGCTGTTTTGGGTTTTTATTGTGTCTTATGCAAGTATCCTGCAGAAATCCACTGCAACAATGGACGCAGTATTAACACCAGACGAGGCAGAGGACCCTTAACGCCATCGCTATGGATTTACCCACAATGCAACGCTACACCACATGCAGGACGGGACTTGGTTTGTAGTCCGCTTCCTGTATTTGGTCCGCTTGGAACAGACCGAGACCTGCGTTTGTAGTTGGACCGAGTTGCTTCTTTGGTCTGAATCAGACTTTGGTGCGTTCACATTTCCCCAAACGAAGCGACTTTCCGATCAACGGACTCGGATCCGGATCAGGAAGGCTGATGTGGGCGTGGCCTCAGGGTGTAATATATATTTTTCCTCTCCGGAGACATGAATCCTCTCCGTGGCATCGTCCATTACTGCTACATTGAGATGGCTGTGTACGGCCTCCACCAGAGTTACTCTGATTTACTTCCCCTCTCACGCCTGATTCCTTCCTCATGTCCGTCATGCTGATGCAGCTTTACAGGAAACAAAAGCCGGGGAAACATTTCTATCTCTTTTTCTAAGCTGGGATTGTGAACATGTGAAGAAATGTACCTATCATATGTTTTCTGGAAGCATTTAGCTGTTATTTATCCAAGAAAACAACAACAACTTGTGTATTAGTACACAACTCAATATATCTTGTACCAGTGTAAAAACCTTATGTTTTTATGCACCTTTAGTGCTGCATGTTTCTTTGCTAATTATGTCTGAAGGCACCTATCTTAGAGATTCAGAAATGAAACACATCTGTGAAGTGAAAAGCCGTAAAATGGGAACTTTTTGCTCTGGTGACAAGGTTTTACTGATACACAGCCTGCAGCACTTTGCAGGCCCAGCAGCTAAATGAAGCTGACTTCCACCGTAAATTAGTCAGGCAGAGTCTCATTTGCAGCGTGATGATGGGCAGACACTCGCACACACACCTCATCTTCTTATTTAGGCTGCTATTTCCACTCTGAGGAGCCGGATGATGGAAGGGGAAGATGAGTGAACGTCTGTCATGCAGATAGTTCAGACGTGCTTTTATGCAAAGTTCGCCATTAGCCTGCAGCTCTGACAAACAGGCGCTGCCTCACCTGGAAATCATAATTTCAGTAAGAACTCAGTCTGGAAAAAGGTTTTAACTTCATTTTAATCCACTTTGAATCTTCTGGAGACTTTCTCACATATTCTCTTATTGAAAAATGAAATTAGTTTCTGGTTTTAAAGACATTTCTTTATTTACACTCTGTTCATGTTATCAGATCTATCAGGAAGTAAAGGAGCGAAGAACAGTGGAGCTCATCTAAGATTCTTCTGGAACGAGGCCAGTCATACTGAAGTCTTCAGATCTTTGTCTGATCCAGAATCCTCTTTGGAGAAAGCCACGTTACTGAGACGGAGGAGAGATTGTCGACTCTCATTTGAATGTAAGTAGGTCAGCGGCAGTCAAGAAGCATTAGTAAGAGACAGCGCCGACTGCTGATGACCTCTGATGTGGGATTTACTGTGCATGTAATACAAAAGTGAAGCTGAACAATGGCCGCATGCGACTCCGAGTCAGAATGAGGAGAGAAATAGAAGTTTAATGAGTTTTAGTTCCTTGAGAGCAACAATGATGAAGCAACACTATTAAGTTCCAGGTGAACAAAAGAGACTAAGTTCAACATGCGGATGATTCTTTGTGATCAAAGTCAGAGCAAATATGAGAGGAAACCTTTCCTCCTCCTGTGTCTGCTCCTGTGCTCTCTGGAGAGCTTCCAGTCTTTCATGTGGAACCCTCTGGGACGGGCCAAAAGGTAACTTACATTTTTCATTTGCAACAGAAATTCACAAAAGATGTTAGTTTGATTGATAGTGAATGCTCCAGTGGTTGTCTGGTCTCACATTCTCTCTTTAATACATGAAATATTTGCCAGCAGTGTGTCAACAAACTGCTGCTTTATGAGGTCTGAAAGGTTTTGAAACTGCGATACAATAATGACATAATTGTGGAGACTTCTGTCTGCTGCCGAGAGCATTTCTGAGTGCTGAGAAAGTTTTGTTTAGGAGGAAGTTCATGTTGGTAAAGTTTGTTTTTTCAGTTCAGTCTTCCGTTGAACAACTGTCTCCTTAAAATGCAGCAAAAATAGAACAAAACAACGTGCAGCTGTTTTTTTCTTTAAGCTTTAGGAGAATAAAGCTACAGTAAGTATTAGATGTGCTTTTATTACTTCTTTAGAATTATGCAAAAGCTAAATATAAAAATAAAAACTGTTAAATTTAGAAATACCTCTAAAATATCATGAAAACATTTTACACTGTCATGAGGTTGATTTTCAGACGTACATGCATAGAAGCTCCATTGCAAAGGTATAATGGAAACACGTCATGGCAAACAACACAGCATGACGGAGATAAGCATGACGCAGGTTAGCATGAGGCAGGTAAGCATGACGCAGGTTAGCATGAGACAGGTAAGCATGACGCAGGTTAGCATGAGGCAGGTAAGCATGACGCAGGTTAGCATGAGACAGGTAAGCATGAGACAGGTTAGCATGAGGCAGGTAAGCATGACGCAGGTTAGCATGAGACAGGTAAGCATGACGCAGGTTAGCATGAGGCAGGTAAGCATGACGCAGGTTAGCATGAGGCAGGTAAGCATGAGACAGGTTAGCATGAGGCAGGTAAGCATGACGCAGGTTAGCATGAGACAGGTAAGCATGAGGCAGGTTAGCATGAGGCAGGTTAGCATGAGGCAGGTAAGCATGACGCAGGTTAGCATGAGACAGGTAAGCATGAGGCAGGGTAGCATGAGGCAGGTAAGCATGAGACAGGTTAGCATGAGGCAGGTAAGCATGACGCAGGTTAGCATGAGACAGGTAAGCATGAGGCAGGTTAGCATGAGGCAGGTTAGCATGAGGCAGGTAAGCATGAGGCAGGTTAGCATGAGGCAGGGTAGCATGAGGCAGGGTAGCATGAGGCAGGTAAGCATGAGACAGGTTAGCATGAGGCAGGTAAGCATGACGCAGGTTAGCATGAGACAGGTAAGCATGAGGCAGGTTAGCATGAGGCAGGTTAGCATGAGGCAGGTAAGCATGAGGCAGGTTAGCATGAGGCAGGGTAGCATGACGCAGGTTAGCATGAGGCAGGTAAGCATGAGACAGGTTAGCATGAGGCAGGTAAGCATGACGCAGGTTAGCATGAGACAGGTAAGCATGAGGCAGGTTAGCATGAGGCAGGTAAGCATGAGGCAGGTTAGCATGAGGCAGGGTAGCATGAGGCAGGGTAGCATGAGGCAGGTTAGCATGAGGCAGGTAAGCATGAGGCAGGTTAGCATGAGGCAGGTTAGCATGAGGCAGGTAAGCATGAGGCAGGTTAGCATGAGACAGGTAAGCATGAGACAGGTTAGCATGAGGCAGGTAAGCATGACGCAGGTTAGCATGAGACAGATAAGCATGAGGTAGGTTAGCATGAGGTAGGTAAGCATGAGGCAGGTTAGCATGAGACAGGTAAGCATGAGGCAGGTTAGCATGAGACAGGTAAGCATGAGGCAGGTTAGCATGAGGCAGGTTAGCATGAGGCAGGTTAGCATGAGACAGGTAAGCATGAGGCAGGGTAGCATGAGGCAGGTTAGCATGAGGCAGGTAAGCATGAGGCAGGTAAGCATGAGGCAGGTTAGCATGAGGCAGGTTAGCATGAGGCAGGTAAGCATGAGACAGGTAAGCAAGAGACAGGTTAGCATGAGGCAGGTAAGCATGACGCAGGTTAGCATGAGACAGGTAAGCATGAGGCAGGTTAGCATGAGGCAGGTTAGCATGAGGCAGGTAAGCATGAGGCAGGTTAGCATGAGGCAGGGTAGCATGAGGCAGGGTAGCATGAGGCAGGTAAGCATGAGGCAGGTTAGCATGAGGCAGGTTAGCATGAGGCAGGTTAGCATGAGGCAGGTAAGCATGAGGCAGGTTAGCATGAGACAGGTAAGCATGAGACAGGTTAGCATGAGGCAGGTAAGCATGACGCAGGGTAGCATGAGGCAGGTAAGCATGACGCAGGTTAGCATGAGGCAGGTAAGCATGACGCAGGTTAGCATGAGGCAGGTAAGCATGAGGCAGGTAAGCATGAGGCAGGTAAGCATGAGGCAGGTTAACATGAGGCAGGTTAGCATGACGCAGGTTAGCATGAGACAGGTAAGCATGAGGCAGGGTAGCATGAGGCAGGTAAGCATGACGCAGGTTAGCATGAGGCAGGTAAGCATGACGCAGGTTAGCATGAGGCAGGTAAGCATGAGGCAGGTAAGCATGACGCAGGTTAGCATGAGACAGGTAAGCATGAGACAGGTAAGCATGAGGCAGGGTAGCATGAGGCAGGTAAGCATGACGCAGGTAAGCATGAGGCAGGGTAGCATGAGGCAGGTAAGCATGAGGCAGGTAAGCATGAGGCAGGTAAGCATGACGCAGGTTAGCATGAGACAGGTAAGCATGAGGCAGGTAAGCATGACGCAGGTTAGCATGAGGCAGGTAAGCATGAGGCAGGTTAGCATGAGGCAGGTAAGCATGAGGCAGGTTAGCATGAGACAGGTAAGCATGACGCAGGTTAGCATGAGACAGGTAAGCATGAGGCAGGTAAGCATGACGCAGGTTAGCATGAGACAGGTAAGCATGAGGCAGGTAAGCATGACTTAGGTTAGCATGAGGCAGGTAAGCATGAGGCAGGTTAGCATGAGGCAGGTAAGCATGAGGCAGGTTAGCATGAGACAGGTAAGCATGACGCAGGTTAGCATGAGACAGGTAAGCATGAGGCAGGTAAGCATGACGCAGGTTAGCATGAGACAGGTAAGCATGAGGCAGGTTAGCATGAGACAGGTAAGCATGAGGCAGGTAAGCATGACGCAGGTTAGCATGAGACAGGTAAGCATGAGGCAGGTAAGCATGACGCAGGTTAGCATGAGGCAGGTAAGCATGAGGCAGGTAAGCATGAGGCAGGTTAGCATGAGGCAGGTAAGCATGAGGCAGGTTAGCATGAGACAGGTAAGCATGACGCAGGTTAGCATGAGACAGGTAAGCATGAGGCAGGTAAGCATGAGGCAGGTAAGCATGAGGCAGGTTAGCATGAGACAGGTAAGCATGAGGCAGGTAAGCATGAGGTAGGTAAGCATGACGCAGGTTAGCATGAGACAGGTAAGCATGAGGCAGGTTAGCATGAGGCAGGTAAGCATGAGGCAGGTTAGCATGAGACAGGTAAGCATGACGCAGGTTAGCATGAGACAGGTAAGCATGAGGCAGGTAAGCATGACGCAGGTTAGCATGAGACAGGTAAGCATGAGACAGGTAAGCATGAGGCAGGTTAGCATGAGGCAGGTAAGCATGAGGCAGGTTAGCATGAGACAGGTTAGCATGAGGCAGGTAAGCACGACGCAGGTTAGCATGAGACAGGTAAGCATGAGGTAAAAAAGCATGACACAGGTAAGTGTGCATGTTGTAATAAAAAGAAACCCCAGAGCTGATTCAGGTGCAGAAAACATAGAAGATGGAGATGGTAAAGCAAGTTAGGGCAGTACAATAGGAACTACCGGTCATCCTACACCTCCGGAGATGCTTTTCTGCCTATAGTCCTGTTTCTACAGTCCTTTAGAATCATTTATAATTTTCTTGCTAAATTGGATCTGATTACTGTTTTTCCTTTTTGCTTCAGACTTCTGTTTGTTTTATTTGTTCTGTTCCAGACTCTTTACTCCCTACCAACCTCTGAAAATAAAAACCTTAAGAAGCAGAAGAGGGTGGACAAAGTTCTGGTTGTACTTGAGTCAAACTGTGTTAAACAATGAAGGTTGTCCTGGGCAGCTCATGTCAGATCTTCATGGTGTTTGCTAATTTAAAGCTAATCAGCATTTGGTCAGCTTCCTAGCGTTGCATTCAGAAACTATCCGCTGTTAACTACATCTGTCCAGCTCCATTCACACCTAACCATCAGCATGAGCTGTGAGGGAAGCAAGTCATATACGTAGAAGAAGAGAGATGAAGAGGAAGAGCTCAGTGCATCATGGGACATCCTTCAGCAGTCTGAGCATGACTAAGAGATGGTTGGACCTCTGACTATAAGATTTATCACAGAGGAAGGTCTTCAGCCTGATCTGAAGGTTGAATCCCGAGCCAGGCTGCTGTTGCTCACCTGGTTTCGCTTCGAACGATGATCAGCAGGAGGAAACTGGAACATCTCAACAAAAGTTGTTTCCTTTCTAAGCTGGCAGTTAAAAAACTCGTCAGTAACTTTTCACATGTTAAATTCTAGATTTCCTGCACAGGAACCGGATCTGGAGGAGATTTCTCCATTTTTTCCTCTTTTTGTTTGTTGGTAACTTCCCTCAACATTCAGGTTTTCTTGCTAGTTTGTTTGGTTCAAATGGAGTTTGTGGAAACTTCATTTCAGTTTGTTTTTTTTTCAATTCAAGAGATTGCTTCAGATATTACTCTGCTGGTGGAAATCTGTCTTGTGTCCAAATTTAAGTCTTGGAAAATAACATGATTGCAAAACAAAGAACAAGGCTGCTTTAGTGAACCGTTGACATCTAAAATAGTTCAAATCAGAAGAATATTGTAGATTTTTACCCCTTTTGCAATAAATAGTTAAGACTCCATCCATGCTGCAATGCTATGTGTTTTTCTGGCAGGCAGGCAGGAATGAAACAAGAACTTGACCAAAACCTAGAAAGGAGGACAAGGCACAGCAGGACTAGATGAAGGTAATCAGAAAGGCTGCACAGACAAAAAACTGAGCAAGCAAAAGCCTGAGAAAACAAGTGTGTGGAGGTAAACTGGGACGGTCCAAACTGCACATACAGGAGGGCTGAAGGGGGGCCAGGCAGAAACAATCTACATTATTACAGAGGCTGAAACAGGAATAAGAAACAAACAACATGCATCTAAAAACAAGAAATAATAGAAGAAACTGTCTGAACTCCAATCAGAAGCTCAAATAACCAAATTTATAGAAAAGTTATATAAAAAGCACAAACAACTCTGGAAAACTGGTCTGCTGTGTATTTATTTTTCCCCAAACAACATCATGGTTGTGTGTTTATGACAGATTTATAACCAGAAACCTTCAGGTCCCGAGGAGTCAGCTTGACGGGAAGAACAAAGTCTAAGCCATCAACATGTATGCCAATCATCAGATACCAACCACCAAAATCAAGACAAGAACGCTCCTCACAATGCATGGAGGGTTTCACCCCAAGTCCAGCACCGTGGGGCCGAGACCGAGTCCAAGGCCCAGAACTACAACCAGAAGATGGCCTCCAGTGATGAAATGCAAGCTAACTGCCTCAGGCATGAGAGAAGAGGTGGTAGACCCATCATGACAAAACTTGCAAGGCATGTACCTCTGACAGAGAGAAGCAGCTGAAGACCGGTCTGAAAAACAGCAAGGAGGAACTGATCAGGACTGCACAGGAACCGGATCGGAGCACAAGAGCAATAAAAGGTCTGGAGTTCGCTTCACCTGGCAGAGTCCTAAATCAGAAGGCAGTAGTGGTGGATGCAGCGATCCACAACATCACCAACATCAACAAAATGACACCAGAAGCCTAAAAAACACCAAAGCAGAAAGTTGGGCTTGGACCTCCAAACTGGGAAAAGGTCTCCAACAGATCCCAGGAACACCGTCAGAGGTTTGTGTCCAGAGGAGCAGAGTCCTTAAGACAGCAGAGATATTGTGTAAACCCTCAAGCAGCCTGTGGCCACAATCCCCCGCAGGGCAGAATGCACATACACACCAGTCATTTTGAACAGTTATGTTTTTTACGCCGATCACTCTAAATGAATAAGTTTGGGTTTTAGTGACCAGTAGAACCACTTTTCATCCATCTATCCGTCTGTCCGACCATCCATCCATGTGATGGAGATGCTCACCATATCTCTAAGGGAGAGTCCAGACACCCAACCGAGGAATCTCATTGTAGACTCTTGTATTCATGATCTGGTTCTTTGGGTCTCCACCCACAGACTGTACATGAAGGATGGACAGAGCCTCTGGCAGTTAAAAGTGAAGCCGATGTGGAAGTGCATAAAACTGCAGTTCCCCCTTCATCCACGAGGGGCTGCAAAACAGAGCAAATCCCCAACTTTTCTAACTCGCCCGTTTAAAATAATTTAATCTCGAAGTTCGGCATATTTAGGGGCGTGTCCTTTTGATTGACAGGTACCCGATCTCCTGCTTCAAGGCAAAAGAACGTAGAACAACCACGGTTTTTAGCCGGTTAACAACGTGACTTAGCTTTAGCCCGCTTACCTCCGTTAGCTGGTTAGCTCCTGTTATCTCCGGGTTAGCTCGGTTAGCTTTTAGCTGCAGAGAGCTCGGAGTTCGCTCGATGTCAATCATCCACCATGACGCTCACAGCCCCCCTCTCAGCTCCACCTCTTTGTCCATATTTGTATTTTCCGGGTGAGACGACACGCATGCCCCTGCCAAGATGGTGATGGTAGGAACCGCCCACCGAGCTTCAATTCAGCGCTTCAGAAACCTACGGGTGACGTCACGGAGGCTCCGCCCATCTTTTATATGCAGTCGATGGTCTCCACCCACAGCGCGGGATCATGGTGAGGGTAGGAGTGTAGACCAACCAGCATCTTTCAGCTCAGCTCTTTCTTCACCTCGACAGACCGATACTGAATCGGCATCACTGCAGACTCAGTCTCACACTCCATCCTTCCCTCACTCCTGAACAAGACCCTGAAATACTAAAATAAAAAACAAACTGCTTAAATGCTAATAGTTAAATCTGAACTAACAGAGGAGACGGTGCGTATCGCATCGCCAACATGCAGCCGTTAAAAAGACTTCTTACTGAGCTGTAAGGGGAACAATATTCAGCCTTACCTACGTTAATCTGCATCAGACCAGCCGAGCAGCAGTCAAGAAGCTGTGCTGACCCTTGCTGCATGAGTAAAAAGAGTCATTTATTTCTCACTTTCCAAGTTTCAGCGAAGAGCTTTGGCTTTTGTGTTGTTGAGCCCAGCAGATCGAGTTACCGTGGTCGGCTTCATTGCCCTGTGGGAGCTCATGCAGGGAGGCAGGAAGCTTCTTTGACACATTCGCAGTCCTGCTGTCAGAAAGATGTATAGACCCCAGAGGAAAGGCCGTCAGCGCGGTAAAGCCTATCTGGCACAAATACACGGCGATGCAGAGGCAGAGAATGCTCCTCTTTAATGTTGGAAATAATGATGTTGCTTGAAACTGTCTCCAGAACACAGAAACAGGGTTCCTTTTGTCTTTATACGTCTTTATGATGTAAATATGTATGTTTTATTGTTTCTTCTGTACAGCACTTTGGTCAACTTTGTTGTTTTTAACGGTGCTTTATAAATAAACTGGATTGGATTGGATTGGATTTAAACCTTCAATTAGTCTTGAAAAAAACCCTTTAGATGTGAATTTAAACTAATATAGTTGATTTGTGTCTGAAGTGACAATAGCTTTGGACTTTAGGACAGACAGACGCTGCCAGAAACACTCATCATGACTTCAAAGTGAACTGGCAACGCAGACGTCTTCGCACGGCGAGTCTTCCTCCATGTTGCCTCATGCCGTCTCCTGGTTATATGCAACATCCCATGTCTATTTGCTGATTAGATCCCTGCAAGGAAAACCCCTCGGGGCTCTGACTCCTTATGATCAAGATCAATACAACTGATCTATATTTATACCAGCATGCACACACAAGCCTTTCCCATTATACTTGTTGGGATTGTCATCGATTACAGTAATTCCCACAGCCAGCAGCCCTAATCCCCCCCATGATCTAAAAGCACTTTTAATTAAACATTAAAGAACTATTCTGGTGGCTGAAGCTCGTTGTAAATAAAGCGAAGACGTTAACGCTGCTTATTCCAGCCTGCTGCCTGATTTCATTCCATCATTTCAGGACATGTATTCTCGTTTCTGAAACTTTAGTTTAAAAGATCTCTAACTTAAGATGATTTCTGACTCTGGAGACAGTGTGTGCTATAAAATTATTACTCCAGCTTTAAAGAGGACATAGAAGACAGAACCTGCGCCTGAGGAGGCATCAGAATCAGCAGGGGAGGTCTGTAAAAACAGGAGCTGAAGGATGTCCTCTTTGCTTCAGGCTGAAACTTCTGAATCTGTTCAGTGAGCAGGTCAGAGGAGTTTGTAGCCCACCGAACCGCCTTTCTGTGGGATCTCTTCATTTACACAATATTAATAATAAGAGGAAAATATATTCAAAGGAATGTTTGATGTGAAATACAGACACAAGCAAAGCTCTTTGAAAACAGATCAAATCCTGAACTTAACTGATGAAGGTGTTGGTCCGAACTATAGACTGTATATAAAAGGTGGGCGGAGCCATCTTCTCAGTGTCATACGTGTCGTCTCACCCGGAAAATACAAATATGGGCAAAGAGGTGGAGCTGAGAGGGGGGCTGTGAGCATCATGGTGGATGATTGACATCGAGCGAACTCCGAGCTTTCTGTAGCTAAGAGCTAACCGAGCTAACCCGGAGATAACGGGAGCTAACCAGCTAACGGAGGTAAGCGGGCTAAAGCTAAGTCACGTTGTTAACCGGCTAAAAACCACGGTTGTTCTACGTTCTTCTGACTTGAAGCGGGAGATTGGGTACCTGTCAATCAAAAGGACACACCCCTAAATCAGGCGAGTTAGAAAAACATTCACTCCCCCCACAGTTGTCAAGAAGGTAAACCTGACCTATTAAACCTAAAATGTTGTTTATTCCTGCTGTAAACATGTTTATATCTGCTGTAAACATGTTTATTTCTGCTGTAAACATGTTTATTTCTGCTGTAAACATGTTTATTTCTGCTGTAAACATGTTTATATCTGCTGTAAACATGTTTATATCTGCGGTAAACATGTTTATTCCTGCTGTGAAAAAAGAAATAAGCCCTCTGAGAATATTCTTCCCACGGTCTTCATGCTACACGTCCGGACACGTGAGGAGCGACTGAATAACAGAAAGTGTGGGCTGATGATCTGAGGTGTGGCGAGTCCGATCTAACGGGTCGCTTCACTGCATCCCAAACAGACCAGCAGCCCAGCTGTTCCTCATGAGATCCTCAGTCTGGTAATGAGAACATCTAGTTCTCTGCGTTGGGACGATACATCTGGGTTATTTACCGGTTTCAGCACCGTTGGTTGCTTAAAGACATCTGTGAAAGGTAAAGCGCTGACCTATTTGGCTTTATTTCACTGAAGTCTAATTACAATCACATCCAAATGAAAACGTCTCGTAACTTATAGTGAGTAATTTTTACATAGGTGGCGGCACACCCAGCATGAGGCTGCCATGTTGCTTCACTGTCTTTGACTACGGCAGCTGAAAGGGGACAAACTTGTTAGTCTTGTGCGTTTTAGCTGGGAGGTCCTGTGAGTCGTTGGAGGAGGAGAAACTAGTGAAGATGATTGTGGATCATTCAACTCTGTTTTCCATTGAGTGGAGCAGCATCCAGACTCACAAGACGGAGGAAATACATCCAAGAAAAGGGAAAAAATAATAACAGTCTGCGTCGGTGTAGCAACAGGGCAGGAAGTCCAGCAGCGGCTTTATCCTCCGTCTGAGTCGCAGCATTTCCTGTTGCTGCTGGAACATAAAACATGTGGAAACGTGTGTAAAGAACAGCGGCGATGCTAATCTGTTAGCCTGCAGTGGAAAAGCAGCTGCTGCTCCAGAAGTCGTCCCAGCAGGCCACCGTACGCTGCTTTCAGATCTTCCCTCCCTCAGATAGTCCTCGCCTTGAGCCGCCGCCGCCCGGCTCACACTGCACCAGACCCCTACGGCCCCGCCAGGTGGGGACTTCACAGGAGGAGGGGTCAGTGTTACGCCGTGGGCCCCACCAGGCGCCAGGCGCCCACCTTCAGGCCTGGCTGCAGAGGGAGGCCCCGCTGACCCTCAGCGAATGTCAAAACAGACGTAAACTAATTTCTCCCTCCAGCTGCACGTTTACAGAGTGTCCTCTACAAACTTTGGAGGACAAAATAAATCCGTCTGAAATAACTTTCTGCAGCAGAGAGATGCTTTTCTGATCAGCTGATCCATCGGTCGATGGTCGACACGTCGTCGGACACGGTCTCCATGGAAACGTGTCTGTCAAGAAGCCGTTAAAACAGAATACTAAACAAGGTTCGGACTGTGATGAAGAATGAAGACGCTTGTAAAATTTTATTATGTTTTATTTTGTATTTTATGATTTCATTTAATCCTTTAACTTTCACACTAAAAAAAGGACAAAAAAGATGTTTGTGTTTTCCTGTTGGTTTTTGACAAGAATAAACAGAATAAATGTGTTTTAGCAAATGGTTGAGATGTTAAAAACAAGTTAATAATGCTGTAACAGTGTTATAACACTTAGTTTGGGTTTTACACACCAAAACCAATCAGTAAGGCTCCTCAGGCAGGTCTGCTTTCACAATATTCTAAACATTATTATTTTTAAAAATATTTTTACTTTAAAATATTTTAAAGAATTTCATCATTAACTGCAAATCCCCCTCTGGTATGCGGTAGAGCAGCACCTTAAAGGTTGTGTGACAGAATGCTGCTGTCAGCCAGCCGTTGTTTTAGCCTGCAGACTGACGTCAGCGTCACATTTCCAGGAGACTTTAGCAGGAAAGCTAACGCAGACTGTTGTTTACAAGCTGCTGTACGGCTCAGTGACTCCAGCTTAACATCCTGCTGCTAACTGGTTTCCATACAATGTGGTTTAATTATTAAAGAGCATTTGTTGTTCTGCTGAAGGGCAAGTGTTCGTTTAGAAAGGCTCTTGTGTTGAACCAGAGCCTGACATGCCTGCAGCAGCTGAAAGGCTTCATGTCTCAGGAAACGCTGCAGCTTTGAGCACACGGAGAATTAAAGCTTAAAAAGACCCGTTTTTATTTCTGATGTGTGAAACACCGATCAGGAGATCAGGAGCTTCTTCTTCCTGTTTTTATCCAGTTTAAATGTGAACCTGAATCAGAGTCAGCTGACGGAGGACTTTCCTCCTGCACACAGATGAGTCCTGGGCGGAAGCTTGACCCCGTCCCTGCTGGATCTCCAGGGATCTCTTTGCTTGTCGGATCCCATCTCATCACAGCCTGCTTGTCCCATATGTTTCTGTGGCAGGTGTCCTCCCCTCCGTCACCTCTGTGCCCCCCCCAGCTCCCCTTTGTACCTGGAAACTAGAGTGTGTTCCAGGCGGGATGCACGCTCCCAGCAGAGGCGACGGCTATTTTAAGAACCGCTCATATGTGAAGCAAACACAATGAACATGTTTCTGTTTATTTAAGCAGTTTTTGGGGCAGAATTGTGTTTATTTGCTTTTCTGTAGGCAGTTTGTTTTGCTTAATACTTAAAAAAACAGAAAAATAGAAACATTTAGTTTTCTTTTGTAGATGAAAATATTTACGATTTGAAAAGTGAATATTTAGAGAACAAACACAGTTGTGCTCATATGTATTCATACCTTTTATTAAAGAAAAGGCTGAATTTACAACAGCCACTCAAACAACCGGAGACTTAAAAAAGGAACGACAAGGAAAAATTTGCAAAAATATGATTTAGTATTATAAGACGCTGTTTTTTCATTTAATTGAGTTGAAGAAAGAAAAATAAAACAAACAAATGTGTCCTGGACAAATGAGAGACTTTTCTGTTGAACAGTGGGACAAAATACCTGCCAACAGGTGCAGAAGTCTGACTGGGAGGAACAGAAAACACCTGACTGGAGCGGAAACATTAAAGGATTCTTCAACTAAATATTACTTTATGACTGATGGAATATGTAATAAATGATCTTATTTGTTGTCAATATTTCTATTGAACCAGAATTAGAAACTAATGTCATGATTTTCATAAAATTTTTATTTATTATTACTTTAGTCAATTTCAGCTTATTTTACAGGCAGCTGTTTTTAATGAATAAATATGAGCAAACTGTAAATGTTTGAGGCGAAGCTTCAACATTTCTACCTCAAACTCCAGATTAAAGCTTCTTTTTCTGCCTTCAGACTTCTGTCACATGCAGGTTATATTTGCATGCCTCTTTGCCCCCCCCAGCCTTTGCTGATGGATTGAAAAGCTGCCGAGACCTGAGCCAAATGGATTTCGGCTCTGGAAGGAGATGCTTTATTGAGTGGAATTTTCTACCTGCTGGGAAACTGTCAATGCACCAAACTCTGAAAGACTGACTTCGCTTTCTTACTCTGTTCCATTCAACCTGCTAGCAAGCAAAAGGTCAGCTGTGTGTGTGTGTGTGTGTGTGTGTGTGTGTGCATGTAGTGGTAAAGAAAATCTAATTCTGAATCTGTTTTCATTAAATACAATATTTTGCTTGAATAAATCTTTATTGTTTTTGTCCCGGGGACGATGAGAGGCAACGTAGAACACACATGTAGCGCCGTTAAAAAAGACAAGAAAACACACAGAATAACACACACACACACACACACACTCGAAGAGAACAGAAAATTATAAAACTAAATAAACAAACATGCTGTGTAAATCAGTCATAAATGTAGGGGGGGGGGGTCAGCTGATCAGTCTGCTTCCTGTGGTTCTGGTGGTTCTGGCTCTACTGGACCCGTACATCCTTCCTGAGGGGGAACCGGTCAGGTCCAGGAAGAGTCGGTGGCTGGAGAACCACGCAGACAGGTCGTCTGAAGGGTGTAGACTGGAGCATAAACAGCTTTATTCATCCTTTTGGCCTTTTCAGAGGTCAAAAGCTCAAACTGATGTTTAAGAATAACTATAAAACTATACGAGAGTTGGATATTGATCCGTTTTACAGACTTTTGTGATGCTGCCATGTTTTTACCACTATTATAACTTCTTTTAAAAAAGGCAGAAATGTTTAAAACTTTTATTTTCTAAACTCATGAAGTTTTGCAGAAATGCAGAAAATCACAAGTTTAGATGCTTGCAGAGGATTTTCAGACTAATTTCACTTTGTACCAACTGGTCATTATGATTGTTGTTTATGTTCTAAATGTTTGGTCTTCTCTACAGAGACAGTTCTGTCCTCCAACACAACGATGGAGCGCTGCAGATGTGTCCAGAAGGACTGGGAAACACCTGAAGAACGGAGAGGCAGGTGGTTAGAATAAATAGGACGTAGTGAGGAAAGAGTCCAACATGGTTGGAAACACCGTCTGTCCTCATGACGGCTGCTGGACGCCGATGTGAACCCAGAAACACGCGGAACTTTAGTTTTTCCAGCTCAGCACGTTCTTCCAGCAGCTTCATCGCCTTCGGTTTGATTCTTCACCCACGTTTCAGGACATAATGACGCTGCAGCACCGCAATGGGCCGCAGGTTCGAGTCCTGGCCTGGTGTCACACTCTCTCTCTGTCTTTTAGTTCCAGACCAGTTGAACTGGAAACAAACCAGTCACATTCACTGCAATGGAAGATTCAGAAAGAGAAAAAAAAAGAAAATAGAAAAAGATGCAGTCTTTCTTTTTTAAATTTAAAACTAAAATCTTGAATAAATGCAGTTTTTTTTGTAGTATTCATGTTTTTCTAATGATTTTATCCCCTTTAAAGGATCTGAGAGTTATGATACGTTACGTCTGCAGTCTGGATCCTCTCGGATCTCTGATCCAGCCTCCTCGCCGTTCCTACAGTTCCTTTCCTGCCATCGGCTTTGACGATGATCTTCATCAGATCATCGTTGATCTGAAAGGATTTTATTCTGGTTAAATGAAGGTTTGAGGAAATATTCCATCCCTCTGCTCTTTTCTACCTGAACCTTCCCCAGCATCTCACAGAGAGAAGCAGCAGGCGGGGAAACATCCAACCTGTTCTGCAGCGGACCTGAGTATTTCTGCCACTGGAGACTTCTGTTCATAATCAATCATCAATTTGATCCCAAATCACAAATACTGACTGGTCTTCCAGCACTTTCACCAACAGGAGCTACTATTGTGATGACTGTTCAGGTCTCCATCAGCATATGCCATGAAAACAGCTGGAAAGATGTTTAAATAAAAGTAGTGGGATTTGATTAAATGTGAAGTTGGAATCTCGTCGCTGAACCCTGAAAAATGAGATTTATTTTAATTAAACATCTCTCTTATCGATGAGCCTGCATGTCTCAGAGGGAATATCTGCATGAATAAAACTCTTTGTGGAATTCACATTGAAATGTGGAAATTCTTCTTCCTGATTGCTGTAGGAGTGTTTATAATGTTTCCAGATTGCATGAACAGCAGGCTGTAAATATGCAGGAGATGGTTGATGCATCTGCTTGTGGTCCATGAAGCTGCAGATCTAAACACACTCGCACTGCGACAAACCTGCTCATCCACCACTTTACTGCTTCTTCACACACTTTCCCATAAAACTTCTCCATTAAATCTTCAGTGTCTGCTCAGACCTGCTGGAGAGAGACGTTCTGGAGATGTTCCACAGCAGCGGGATGCCAGGATCCAGGTCTGGGTCCAGACCGGACTTCTCTGCAGGAAACGTAGCAGTGATTATTCTACAGCTGCTGACCTGAACCGTGTCCATGTTCAGACCTGGTTCTGATGGGAACACAGTAAACGTGATGAACTTTATGCATCACGCTTTGCCTCCTCTGTAGACTCTCTCTTCCATCATCACACTAAGTTGCCTTCTCTCGAGCATCTCCTGTGTCTACGCATGAACACGGCTGAAGAGGCAGCATCTGCGGCAACGTGACCCGATCAGAACTAATACGATTTGACTGGAGGTTCTACGTGGGCTTTTAGTCTCCAAACGAAGGAGTCGCGCTCGACAGGCCTCCGGGTTCATCTTATACAGATACGTTCAATGTATAATTTAGAGACAGCAGAGAAGCTGAGAGAGACACACATAAAAACACACAAACACATCAGTTCTGAGTTAAACATGGTGTTAAGTGGATAAAACACACACACTGAGGCACAAACACACAAACACACACACACACACACTGCAGGAAGACTGGCCTGATTGATCTGGAGGGAAATCTACATGCCATGCACGTGCACGTTTTTACAGAAACACGGTTTCCCAGCATGTTCAGGTCAGACTAACTTTTTTTAATTCATTTCATTCATTCATTTTCCAAACCGCTTATTCCAATCCAGGGTTGCGGGGAAGCTGGAGCCTATCCCAGCCGGCTTTGGGCGACAGGCAGGGTACACCCCGGACAGCTCGCCAGTCCATCGCAGGGCTTTAATTCATTTCAAACTAAAGAATTTTTTTAAAAACAAAGTAAATATTTGTTACAATAAAAAAAAGCTTCAGAAGTTTAAAGATGGTTTTGGGAGAAGTTGAGCCAGTCCAAAAGCTTTTTATCAATAACGTCTTAAATAATCAAACTTTCCCAGGACTACACATTATATTCCAGAATAAAACTTAAGACTGGACACACAATATATCTTAACATGCTACATTTATATACATTGCTTTAAAAACGATCACAATTAGCCTCATATCTTATAATCTCTTTTATTTATTTCTATTGATCGACATGTTTTCGTGCTGCAGCTGTTCTACAGTAGAACTTGTGGAAATGCAGTAAAGTTCAGCGTTCTGTTCTAACGGCTGGAGTTGAGAACATGTATGTGAATTTAGCCTCCCTCTGCTGGAAAGCTTTCAGATGCTGTTTGGCAGAAACATTTTTAACATGTTTATTTTACATGGCTTTTTGTTTTAAAGAAGGAAGATAGAACTGAATGCTGCCTTGTGGGTTTTTCCCAGACTTCAACACAAGTCCTGTACGGTCGCATGAAGGAACAATACAAAGTAAGCAATGATGACTGATTTTACTTAGAAATTATTGAACATATTTTTAAATAAATATCTCAGAAATAGCGTATACAATAGAAAGCGGGGATCTTTGCGGTTTGCTTTTTGCAGTGATGCTGTGTACACACCATAAGCGACTAGAATTGAAGTTTTCTTCTGTTCAGTAATAGATTTCAGAGGCTAAAACACAAAAGCATTTGTCAACGTCAGCTTTTGTGCCAGGAGTGAAAACAGGGACCCTCCTGACACGCCGGAGTGACTTATGAGCTTCTGGGCCTTTTGGGGAGAAGAAAACTCATTTTTCTGCCTTTTTCTCTGCATCTCCGACAGTTTTCACACCGACTGCTTTAACCTGGAGCAGCAAACAGAGTCTCTGGTTACTGGAGATGCTGATCTGTTTTCTGTCAGGCGACGGCGTCCTGAAAGAGCTCAGAATCACAGCAGTGGGAATCGAACCTGCGAAGCCCTGAAGTTTCCTGTTTAGGCAGGTAAAGGATGCAAACGTGCATTTAGCCCGAGCTGGAAGTAAGACGGCATCGTGCTGGATGAGCTGCAGGTGGGAAGGCCAGTAAAAACCATTGAGACAGAAGTTCCTTCTGTTGATGTTTGATCAGGTGGAAACCTGCCTCCATGACGGCTGGGATGCTGGAAGCCAGATGAACACATGCAGGTCTGGAAGGACTCTTATGCCGGGCGGACACGGTGCGATTTGGAGGCGATTTCACCAGGATTTTGCTGTCGCAGACGTCACGCTGCGTCATGGTGGAAACATGGCAGCGTCGGGATGTCCGGTCGGGAGGTCGGGAGCCGTACAGTGTGAGAACACTCATGAGGAAGGATTAATTGCTGCTACGTTCTAACGATGATGCTGCGACCTCCCGATCAAACTCCTGGCATGTCAGAAATGTTCGCCGTCGCTCGTACAGTGTGAGCGGTGATACGTCACGATTCTACGTTCGCACCTGCGCAGAAGACACCGGCGGAGCTTTAAACAATGACGGGCAACCCCAACTTCAGACGTGTGCGGTGGACACAGCTGCTAGAAGAGAGATTAGTAGAGCTACGGAGAGAACGCGAGGTTTTCTTTTTTTTTTGTTTCAGTGCACAAGACAGCGCACACAACTGCAACAACTGGCTGCCCGCTCGCCATCTTGTTGTCAGGCACGCTGTGGTTGTCATAGGAACTAGGAACCTTTGTTTTTCGTTGTTCACACTCGAGCACGTCGTGCCGTCACACGCCGACTGACTCCGACAACTAGTCGTGGTGTCTGACAGCAGTCGTACAGTATGAGTACACATGTCGTCGGGTCAGATAGAGTAGAGGGACAAACCCGTCGTGCAGTGGGAGCATTTCCCCGACAGTCAGATTTCTAGAATCGCACAGTGTCCGCCTGGCATAAATCTGTCCTCAGGAAAAAAAAAACCCCTTCATCTGATGAGCTGGAGAGTGTGATGAGCCTCAGTGGGTTAGTCCGGGGAATAAAGAGTTAACCCACCTCCGATATATGTCTATGAGTCTCTCACCAGTCTGTGTGGAAGGACTGGTTTCATTTAGATGTTTAGATGTTGCATATCTTCTATAAGTCTGTTGTGGAGAGTGCAGTCAGCTTTGCAGCATCTGCTGGGGTAGTAGCATCAGAACCAGAGACTTGAAGAGAATCAACAAACTGATCCAGAAAGCTGCTTCTGTGCTTGGAGTAACTCTGGAGCCGCTGGAGCTGATTGTCCAAAGAAGAATGCTGCACAAGCTGATGAAGATGATGGAGGATTCTTCACACCCTCTCCACAACACAGTGATGAAACAACAAAGTGTGTTCAGTGAGAGGCTTCTTCAGGTCCCATGTAAGACTGAAAGATACAGAAGATCATTCCTGCCAGCAGCCATCAGCCTCCGGAACAAGACCTCCTCTAGTTATTATTATTATCTACTACAATGTTTCCCTTTGGGGATTAATGAAGTATTTTTCTTCTCATTTCCTCCCTGAAGCCGAGCAGCAGGAAGGACGCGACGGTGAGACACACTGATGGATTTTGGGGAAAACTAAACCGAGTCTTACATGTGGCTTTTTCTGAAACTGTTTCTGGGAAACTTTCTGGTTTTAAAACGAGACTTTACAGGAGCAGTCCGGCACCGTGGGCTCAGCAGCAACAACCAGACCGAAACCCACCAGCTGGGAAACTGCTGACATGCTGGCAGGTAGAAGAAGGTTTTCTCTGTTTGTTCTGCTCATCGTTCCGTCAGCAAACGGATGTTTTGGGATTAGAAGAGCAGTTATCCAAGAAACTGGACGTTGTTTCGTGTCCTGTGCACGACGAGCCAGCGCTGTTCAGATGGAAGTATTAACACTCAGCAGAGATTTTATTTCAGGCGTGTTTTAGTTTAGCCGTTTCTTCTCTTCGTGGCTGAAGTCAGAACGCCGTGCAGGGTTATGATTGTGTGCACGGATCTCCTCAGTAATCTGCCGCGCTGCTGTAATATTCCTGAAAATGCAATTCCAGCTCTAAGTGCCTGAACGTTGCTGTGACAGTTGATCCCCAAGGCAGCTTGGGTTGAAGATGAACGGCTGCAGAACTTCCATGCAGGAGGCGCTTTCTGCAAAGCAGAAATGTTTATTGCTTTAAATATTGATTGCTTGACACCCGGTGTTTTTGGGGCCTTGGTGTTATAAACCATAATGTTTAATGTTTTGCTGCAAACTGCCGCGGGGGAAAGAGAGAAAAAAAAGATTTTGCTGCTGTAATAATCTCAGATTCGCCTGTTTTCACTACTTCTCTTCGCAGCTGCTGCAGTAACTATTTTATTTCAGTGCTTGTGCTTATAAACACATTTAATATTTTCATATAAAAAGGCGGAACTGGATTTAAAAGGACTGGTTTCATGTGGCGTTCTGGGTGAATAAATAATAATGTGCTTTGGATGATTCTGCAGGAGCGTCTCGGCTGACCTCCTACTTCTGCTGCATGAAGAGCTCACATTCCCCCGGACTGATGGAGGGAAAAACAAGCTGCTTCTTCTCTAATACTTTAAATCAAAGCCATGTTGAGTCTCATCGCACATCATTCAGCCTCCTTTTTATTTGCTGCACGTTTTCTTTAAACAAACCAAAATGGCTGAACCATCGGAAGCTTCTGGAGATATTTCTGAGGTTGATGAAGCTGTGAATCAGAACGGGAGAGAGGATGTCTGGCAGCTGCAGGTCTTCATCACGTCTGGCTTCAGCCGGGCTTCAGGGACATCCAGCAGGAACGGGTCAGCTGACCTCGGGGCTCTGGGGCCGGCGTTGGGCTACAAAACTCACTCTAATAAGTAAACGCGAAAACAACAACAACAACAAAAAACCCTGAGATGTCACAGAAGATCGGCCCCTTGGATCGGCCCCTTGGATCGGCCCCGTGGATCGGCCCCGTGGATCGGCCCCTTGGATCGGCTCCGTGGATCGGCCCCGTGGATCGGCCCCTTGGATCGGCCCCGTGGATCGGCCCCTTGGATCGGCCCCGTGGATCGGCCCCTTGGATCGGCCCCTTGGATCGGCCCCTTGGATCGGCCCCGTGGATCGGCCCCTTGGATCGGCCCCGTGGATCGGCCCCTTGGATCGGCCCCTTGGATCGGCCCCGTGGATCGGCCCCGTGGATCGGCCCCGTGGATCGGCCCCTTGGATCGGCCCCGTGGATCGGCCCCTTGGATCGGCCCCTTGGATCGGCCCCTTGGATCGGCCCCGTGGATCGGCCCCTTGGATCGGCCCCGTGGATCGGCCCCGTGGATCGGCCCCTTGTGCTCTTTAGAGACGTCATCCTTGCAGATGAACTCGCTTTAGAGAGAAAAACGTTGCGCTCATGTTAACAGAATCCAGGAGATTAACTTCTCTTGCTTCAGGAAACATGTCATCGACTCCAACATGCTTTTCTAAAACGCTTTTATTTAAAGCAAGAACCGGCAGGACCGGGTCCAGAGCAGACCGGAACGTCAGACGCCTCAGAACCGGCAGGACCGGGTCCAGAGGAGACCGGAACGTCAGACGCCTCAGAACCGGCAGGACCGGGTCCAGAGCAGACCGGAACGTCAGACGCCTCAGAACCGGCAGGACCGGGTCCAGAGCAGACCGGAACGTCAGACGCCTCAGAACCGGCAGGACCGGGTCCAGAGGAGACCGGAACGTCAGACGCCTCAGAACCGGCAGGACCGGGTCCAGAGCAGACCGGAACGTCAGACGCCTCAGAACCGGCAGGACCGGGTCCAGAGGAGACCGGAACGTCAGACGCCTCAGAACCGGCAGGACCGGGTCCAGAGGAGACCGGAACGTCAGACGCCTCAGAACCGGCAGGACCGGGTCCAGAGGAGACCGGAACGTCAGACGCCTCAGAACCGGCAGGACCGGGTCCAGAGGAGACCGGAACGTCAGACGCCTCAGAACCGGCAGGACCGGGTCCAGAGCAGACCGGAACGTCAGACGCCTCAGAACCGGCAGGACCGGGTCCAGAGGAGACCGGAACGTCAGACGCCTCAGAACCGGCAGGACCGGGTCCAGAGGAGACCGGAACGTCAGACGCCTCAGAACCGGCAGGACCGGGTCCAGAGCAGACCGGAACGTCAGACGCCTCAGAACCGGCAGGACCGGGTCCAGAGCAGACCGGAACGTCAGACGCCTCAGAACCGGCAGGACCGGGTCCAGAGGAGACCGGAACGTCAGACGCCTCAGAACCGGCAGGACCGGGTCCAGAGGAGACCGGAACGTCAGACGCCTCAGAACCGGCAGGACCGGGTCCAGAGGAGACCGGAACGTCAGACGCCTCAGAACCGGCAGGACCGGGTCCAGAGCAGACCGGAACGTCAGACGCCTCAGAACCGGCAGGACCGGGTCCAGAGGAGACCGGAACGTCAGACGCCTCAGAACCGGCAGGACCGGGTCCAGAGGAGACCGGAACGTCAGACGCCTCAGAACCGGCAGGACCGGGTCCAGAGGAGACCGGAACGTCAGACGCCTCAGAACCGGCAGGACCGGGTCCAGAGGAGACCGGAACGTCAGACGCCTCAGAACCGGCAGGACCGGGTCCAGAGGAGACCGGAACGTCAGACGCCTCAGAACCGGCAGGACCGGGTCCAGAGCAGACCGGAACGTCAGACGCCTCAGAACCGGCAGGACCGGGTCCAGAGCAGACCGGAACGTCAGACGCCTCAGAACCGGCAGGACCGGGTCCAGAGGAGACCGGAACGTCAGACGCCTCAGAACCGGCAGGACCGGGTCCAGAGCAGACCGGAACGTCAGACGCCTCAGAACCGGCAGGACCGGGTCCAGAGGAGACCGGAACGTCAGACGCCTCAGAACCGGCAGGACCGGGTCCAGAGGAGACCGGAACGTCAGACGCCTCAGAACCGGCAGGACCGGGTCCAGAGGAGACCGGAACGTCAGACGCCTCAGAACCGGCAGGACCGGGTCCAGAGCAGACCGGAACGTCAGACGCCTCAGAACCGGCAGGACCGGGTCCAGAGGAGACCGGAACGTCAGACGCCTCAGAACCGGCAGGACCGGGTCCAGAGGAGAGAAAACGGTTCATTTCATCGTTTCAGGAAAATGTGTGCCAGAGATTTACGGCGGTCTGAGATACGAAGCAGTTTTTATCCGCTGTGACTGCAGAGTAGAAGAAGAATCCAGTCGCAGTTTTATTGGAGCAAATTAAATGGAAAACTAATTTACCTTTCAGATCGATACGTTTCAGACATATTTATCATTACTTATTAAGTTTGGCTTCTTCTTGTCACAATGCTTCATATCAGACGTGTCCTTCTTCACCGTTGTTTCAGAGCTGCAACTGGCATCATGGACTCTGAATGAAAAGCTGGACGACTCCATGCAGAAGGGCTGAAAGGCGGATCATCAGACAACATGAAGGTCCGAACTTGCAGATGACCACAGAGTCGTTGCATCGGACTGAAGATGGAAACCAGGAAGCAGTTTTATGCTGCGGAGCTTGGATGTGTTGATGAGGGACAGGTGTGTTCAGCGCTGCTGCAGAGGAGCCGAGCAGCAGGACGGGTGGAGACAGAAACACTTTGTTATGTCTGCAGAACTCTGTTCTACTCTGCAGTCATTCAGCAGCCGAAAACACACACACACTCATACCCCGACAGGCACATCGGGGGGTTTAATGTCTTGCCCAAGGACACTTCGGCACATTGTCAGGGGAAGCCTGGAATTGATCTCCCAACTTTCCAGTTGGAAGATCTTCCTGCTGAGCTACAGACGCCCTGAAAACAGGTTTTTATAGGAAATGAGGCTGGATGTCTCAAAGTTGAACATTTCTCCATAAATAAAACCCAAAACTTTGGGAATGTTTTCTGTGTTACAGCGAGTGTCCGAAGAGAAGCCAAATGAATCAACTGAAATTAAATCACAAAGTGACATTTATGTGGTGAAGAAAAGGTTTGTGTGTGAGAACTTTAACTGTTGATGGGTCTGCTGGATGAACTAGCTTCACATCTTCTGGAAACAACGTTGCTTCACGTTTCTGCCCAAAACTCCCAGAAACAAAACATAGCATCAGCTTTCCCATCGGCCACCTGTCATCCCGATACTTTGACTGGCAGATATCGGCGTATCGATGCGCCCTCTGAAAACATCTGATCCGTGTATTTCTGTAGGGTCGCACGCCGAGTTCCTTTTGTCTGTTTCTAGAGAAATCCATGGAGGATTCAGGAACATTTCGTCTGAAGCAACATGGACTTAGAATGTTTATGTGAACTCTGTAAAGACAACTGAAGCCAAGTGTTGATGTGATGCTGATGTTTCCTCCCGTCATCAGGCGTTGTGGGCTGTCCTCTCTCTCCCGTCGCGCGTCCTGCGTGTTGATGGAGCTTCTCTGCGACATGTTGACGCCACTGGAGCTGTTGGCGTTGCAGAGCTGTCACTGACATCTCTGCCTCTTCCTCTGCTTCTGTTTGGACTTCTTAATGATGTGGTGAAAAAACAGAAAAGTGCCGAGGCAGATGGAAAAACAGTCCTCACAGCACACAACTGTCTCGCTGGCTGATGCATCCTGCGAGCTGATCCAAACAATCGTGGAGTCGCTGTCATTTGTCTCAGTGTTGAGAACAACAAGACTGCTTGAAGAATATAGAAGCGAATGTGTCTCTCTCCACAGATCTGCCCTCGTTCTGAACGGAGAATATCTGCTCAGGTAACAATCCAGTAATACTGACTAAACAGTTTATTTCTTTCACCACGTTTAGGATTATTAATGTCATTTCATAAAACGTGTTTCAACAGCAGGATGAGATGTTTCAGTTGAGCAGCAAAGCAACAAACAGACGCAGGAGTTTACCCGTCAGGGTCTCATGTTGGGTCCAAACAGGTCGCAGCATTTCCTGACAGTTTCTGCACAAACAGAACAAAATCGCTCAACAAGGACAAATGATTTGTGTTTGCAGCTTGAAAGCTGCATGAAGACGAAGACTAAGACAAGTTTACAGTAAATATAACAACAGATTTATTAACCAAAATGACATATCCAGTAAAACAGGGACTGGTCTGTGGAGTTATTCAGGATGGTCTGGGCACGTGGCCCGTCATCCTGACGGACTTTATGACCAACTGAAGTCTAATTGTGTTCAGATAAAAGGAAAAGGAAACAGAAAGAGGTCAAACAGGCAGGTCACTCCACAAGGGATGTAAGATCCTGCCTCCTGTAAGGAATCTGAATTACATAAAAAAAAACTGTATAAAATGGTTCAAAACTTCAGTACATAAACTTTCCACATCTGAAATGTCCTTGGGACGCAGTGACGAGCTGCTTTCTGGGACATCTAAGCTCTTTGTCAGTGAGCCGCCATGCCGGCTTTGTGACCGACGTCAAACAAGTCGGGTCCTGGACATCTACCATGCTGCAACCTTTAGAAGCATCTTTTCTGCAGAACACCTGCATCAATTCAATTCAATTCAATTCAACTTTATTTATATTGCGTCAAATCACGGCAATGCCATCTCAAGGACGCTTTACAGACAGAGGGGAAAAAATAATAAAAGCCAATTTATAACAGCCTATATAAGGAAACCAACAGATTGAGTTGAGTCCAACTCAATCTCCCATCCTGAGCAAGCACACTGGCGACAGTGGGAAGGAAAAAACTCCCTTTTAACAGGAAGGAAACCTCCGGCAGAACCCGGCTCAGGACAGGCAGCCATCTGCCTCTGCTGTGTGGGGGGAAGAGGACAGAAAGACAACAGACAACAGGAACTGCTACTCCCGGCCAGGGAGACCTGCTGAGACAGGAGACATACATGTTAATGATGCTACAGTGTTATGGGGTGGGGGGGTAAAAGAAAGAGATAAAGAGAAAAAGAAAGAAGCTCAGTGTATCAGGAAATGTCCCTCAGCAGTCTAAACCTATAGCAGCATAACTAAGGGATGCTAACCATCCCTAGCTATAGGACTTATCAAAAAGATAAGTCTTCAGCCTAGTCTTAAAGGTGGGGAGGGTGTCTGCTTCCCTAACACTAACTGGGAGCTTATTCCATAAGAGAGGGGCCTGATAACCAAAGGCTCTGCCTCCTGCTCGGCTCTTTGAGACTCTAGGAACCACAAGTAAGCCTGCAGTCTGCGAACGAAGTACTCTGCTTGGTATATAAGGAACTATGAGGTCTTTGATATATAGTGGTGCCTGGTTGTGGAGGGCTTTATATGTAAGGAGAAGGATTTTAAATTCTATTCTAGATTCAACAGGCAGCCAATGAAGAGAGGCTAAAACTGGAGAAATATGATCTCTCCTGCTGGTTCTGGTCAGGACTCTGGCTGCAGAATTCTGGATCAGCTGAAGGCTTTTCAGGGCATATTTAGGACAGCCCAGTAATAGAGAGTTACAGTAATCTAGTCTCGAAGTAACAAAAGCGTGAACCAGTTTTTCTGCATCACTCTGAGACAGAATGTCCCTAATTTTGGCTTTATTATGTAAATGAAAGAAGGCTGTTTTAGTAACCTGCTTAATATGTGGACCAAAGGACAGGTCAGGGTCAAATATTACTCCAAGGTTTCTCACTGTAGCACTGGAAGCTAAAGTAATGCCATCCAGGTTCATTACAAAACCGGAAAATTTAGCTCTGAGTTTTTCAGATCCAACGAGAATTACTTCAGTCTTATCTGAGTTTAAGAGGAGAAAATTTCTAGACATCCAAGTCTTTATGTCTATGAGACAATTTTGTAGCCTATTGGGCTGATTTGTTTCATCTGGTTTAAAGGATAAGTATATCTGAGTATCATCTGCATAACAATGAAAGTTTATTCCATGCTGTCTAATAATTTTGCCTAAAGGGAGCATATATAGCGTGAAGAGTATTGGTCCAAGTACAGAACCTTGAGGAACTCCATGACTTACTGTAGTTTGGGAGGAGGACTTGTCATTTACATGAACAAACTGAAGTCTATCAGATAAATATGATTTAAACCAGCTTAACGCTGTACCTGTAATTCCAACCACCTGTTCTAGTCTCTGTAACAGAATGTTATGATCGACTGTATCAAATGCAGCACTAAGATCAAGCAAAGTATAGTTGAGTATCATCTGCATAACAAGGCTGAATCCCTTCATGCACACATCATTCAGCTCTGCAGGAGCCTGACGACACATTCGCTTGATTTAGTCATTAAAAAACATTAAAAGCTCAGTGCATGGGGGGGGGAGGGGGGCAGGGGGTGTCAATGCATCATTCTGCAGAGACACTTCTGTATGTGTACAGGGTGCATCATCATGATCTCCTCCACTGTTGCCATGTTTGTTTTTATCTACTGCGACTGATGCTGAAACTACAAAACGAACTCTCCTCTGCCCTCTAGTGGATGTCCTGTCCAACAACCATGTCATCATAAAGCCGGCAAGGGAGCATGCAGGCGTCCGCATTGGACGACGTTGGATACAAACGCATCTATCCAGTAGGTAAGGTACGGGCCGCACCTATTCAGTATGTAAAAGCAGCAGAAATGAGCCTGACGGCAACTCCCTTCTCCCGTCCTTACCACTGCAGCCACTAGAGGGTGCTGTCACCGTGGCAACTTTACTTTTTCCATTCAGTAAGAAAAAAATGAAGCGAAGAAAAAGTTGTGTAGATAATTTCAGAAGGCATTCATGTAAGAGTTAGCTTTGGGGAAAATGAAGCTCTTTTGTCCTTAGTTTGTTAAGTGGCCAGGCAGTGACTCAGCTGCAGGCCTATTATCATCATCTTTTCATGTTACTGAGGATGTCACACAAGCTCAGCTTATTAGCAGCATAATCAAATCATTTCAAGCAGTCATTTGCAGCACTTTACTCCTCAACTATCAGCAGAAAATGATGAGACCAGTTTGCTGCAGCAGACAAAGTTGGTTTAAATCACCGGGACCTGAAGAGTCTGGTTCTGCTACTGGGGTCATTTCTCGGCTTCTCTCCAACTAACATGGGACTTTATAGCTGAAGTTAGGATTAGGATTAGTTCTTACCCTAACTTTAGGGTTCTTACTTCTAACAGTAAGAGAAAAAACACAAACATTACTGCGTGTTAACAAACAGGCTCAAATAAACCACAAAACAAGGTTTTCCACTCATGAAGCTCCTTAGCATTGCATAATGACCAACAAGTAAAAAAGTTCTGAAATCTGGAGAGAAATAAGATTTAACTTGTTGCAACAGCTTCTATTCGCTGTATTTCTGTTGAAGGCTTGAAGTGCATCAGAAAGTGCAGTGAGGAGCAGCAGTATGCCAGAAAGGACGGAAGTTCTTCTCCGTGTTCCTGCAGAGTAATCTGAGCCGAGAAGAGGGTCTCTTCCCAGCGGCGGTGGTGTTTTCTCACCAGGAAAGGTCCTCAGATACGAGACTTTCCCGTCAGGCTTTGTCCTGCAGTCCAGAAGACAACGTCACGTTTCTGGTTCACATTTACAACAAAGCTGAGCAAAGTGCTTCACAATGTTTATGCACAGTTTCTGGAAGCTTCTGGAGCCGCTGGCATGCATATGATGCAAAAAAATAAAAGCCTCTGAGTTGTTTCTGTGTTTCTCAGCGCAGCAGGACGGGACCGCCAGGCAGCTGGACGGGACCGCGAGGCAGCAGGACGGGACCGCAAGACAGCAGGACGGGACCGCAAGGCAGCAGGACGGGACCGCAAGGCAGCAGGACGGGACCGCAAGACAGCAGGACGGGACCGCAAGGGAGCAGGACGGGACCGCAAGGGAGCAGGACGGGACCGCAAGGCAGCAGGACGGGACAGCAAGGCAGCAGGACGGGACCGCAAGGGAGCAGGACGGGACCGCGAGGCAGCAGGACGGGACCGCAAGGTAGCAGGACGGGACAGCAAGACAGCAGGACGGGACCGCAAGGGAGCAGGACGGGACAGCAAGACAGCAGGACGGGACCGCAAGACAGCAGGACGGGACAGCAAGACAGCAGGACGGGACCGCAAGGCAGCAGGACGGGACCGCAAGGCAGCAGGACGGGACCGCAAGACAGCAGGACGGGACCGCAAGGCAGCAGGACGGGACAGCAAGGCAGCAGGACGGGACAGCAAGGGAGCAGGACGGGACAGCAAGACAGCAGGACGGGACCGCAAGACAGCAGGACGGGACAGCAAGACAGCAGGACGGGACCGCAAGGCAGCAGGACGGGACCGCAAGGCAGCAGGACGGGACCGCAAGACAGCAGGACGGGACAGCAAGACAGCAGGACGGGACCGCAAGGCAGCAGGACGGGACCGCAAGGCAGCAGGACGGGACCGCGAGGCAGCAGGACGGGACAGCAAGACAGCAGGACGGGACCGCAAGGGAGCAGGACGGGACAGCAAGACAGCAGGACGGGACCGCAAGACAGCAGGACGGGACAGCAAGACAGCAGGACGGGACCGCAAGGCAGCAGGACGGGACAGCAAGGCAGCAGGACGGGACAGCAAGGGAGCAGGACGGGACCGCAAGGCAGCAGGACGGGACAGCAAGACAGCAGGACGGGACCGCAAGGCAGCAGGACGGGACAGCAAGGCAGCAGGACGGGACCGCAAGGGAGCAGGACGGGACCGCAAGGGAGCAGGACGGGACCGCAAGGGAGCAGGACGGGACAGCAAGACAGCAGGACGGGACAGCAAGGCAGCAGGACGGGACCGCAAGACAGCAGGACGGGACAGCAAGGCAGCAGGACGGGACCGCAAGGCAGCAGGACGGGACCGCAAGGGAGCAGGACGGGACCGCAAGACAGCAGGACGGGACAGCAAGGGAGCAGGACGGGACCGCAAGGCAGCAGGACGGGACCGCAAGGGAGCAGGACGGGACAGCAAGACAGCAGGACGGGACAGCAAGACAGCAGGACGGGACAGCAAGACAGCAGGACGGGACAGCAAGGCAGCAGGACGGGACAGCAAGGCAGCAGGACGGGACAGCAAGGCAGCTGGACGGGACAGCAAGGGAGCAGGACGGGACCGCGAGGCAGATGGACGGGACAGCAAGGGAGCAGGACGGGACCGCAAGGCAGCAGGACGGGACCGCAAGGGAGCAGGACGGGACAGCAAGACAGCAGGACGGGACAGCAAGACAGCAGGACGGGACAGCAAGACAGCAGGACGGGACAGCAAGGCAGCAGGACGGGACAGCAAGGCAGCAGGACGGGACAGCAAGGCAGCTGGACGGGACCGCGAGGCAGATGGACGGGACAGCAAGGGAGCAGGACGGGACAGCAAGGGAGCAGGACGGGACCGCGAGGCAGATGGACGGGACAGCAAGGGAGCAGGACGGGACAGCAAGGGAGCAGGACGGGACAGCAAGGGAGCAGGACGGGACAGCAAGGGAGCTGGACGGGACAGCAAGGGAGCAGGACGGGACAGCAAGGCAGCTGGACGGGACAGCAAGGCAGCAGGACGGGACAGCAAGGCAGCAGGACGGGACAGCAAGACAGCAGGACGGGACAGCAAGGCAGCAGGACGGGACAGCAAGGCAGCAGGACGGGACAGCAAGGGAGCAGGACGGGACAGCAAGGGAGCAGGACGGGACCGCGAGGCAGATGGACGGGACCGCGAGGCAGATGGACGGGACCGCGAGGCAGATGGACGGGACCGCAAGGCAGCAGGACGGGACCGCAAGGCAGCAGGACGGGACCGCAAGGCAGATGGACGGGACCGCGAGGCAGATGGACGGGACCGCAAGGCAGCAGGACGGGACAGCAAGGGAGCTGGACGGGACAGCAAGGGAGCAGGACGGGACCGCGAGGCAGATGGACGTTGCAGGAACTCAAAGCTTGCTGTTGAAAAATGATTTAAACACAGAAACAGGGAAACTGTGGTAATATTGTAATACACAGTGTTTCTACACACACCTGCTCCTCTTCAAGCCGAGGAGGGTCTGCCTGTTGCCATACTGGTAATACTGGTAATACTGGTGTTTCCTGAACCACTTCACCTCTACAGTCTATTATATGTATTATATGTAACCTCCTTTATAAACATTTTGGACCAAAAGACAGAAAACAAACTTACTAACATTTGGGCTGACTTGTTTCTCTTCCCGTCGCGTCTCTTCCGAGATGTTTACCAGTCTGACATGCACTCTGTTTCATCCGTGCACGTTCCGGTGAAGCTGCAGGTCATGTGAGCATCAGCCGTTTCCACCAGCAGGTCCGGGACGATTTGGTACCTGAACCTGTCGGTGGAAGCGGAACCCTGTAGGGTAAATGTGACCCTTGACTTGGGAAAAGTCCAGAGTGGCCACAGAGGAGAACCTGACAGAACCGTGTTCTTCCAACATGCACCCCTCCAGAACCATTTCTGAGCCAAGCAGCCCCTAAACCCGGGACCCCAGTTTACATTCAGGGCCACGGAGCGCAGCCTGGACCCGGGAGGGTCGGACCAATCACGCTGCAAACCCTTCATATAAAATTTATCTGTAGATAAAAAAAATCATATATTTTTAAAATTCATGAACTTTAGATCCATGAAATAATTCTGACAAAACATTCCTTTCTGTTTATGTTTCATATGAAGAACTTCTTATTTTCTCTACAGATTTAATCGATCTGACGTATCTACAGTCATCACAGCTTCCAGATCCATAAAACCAGCAAACATCTGGAACTGCAGAGTCCAGTATGTCACATGATGATCGGAGCAGCTTCAGATCTAAACGTTGTTTTTAATGTACATACGTGTACATTTCCACATGTGTGGAGTCATCCTGAGCGGCTGAATCAGATCAAGTCAGAAAGTCTGAAACAAGTTCTCACATGAAACTCTGCCGTGAAGCCGCTGAAGACACGCGAGCTCGCAGGACAGGTGAGAGAAATGCACGCGCGACAGGAGAGAAAGAACTGAGTTCAAAGAACAATTCTTTAAGTAATATTGATTCCAGCAGGAAGGGCTCCTTTCATGGAAACTCAGCATTCAGCCTGCAGCTGTGCTTCTAATTCTCCGCTACGCAGCGTGCACATGGCTCGGCTGACCATTTTTATCAGCGTGTCATGTTTTGCCTCTTGGTGCAAATTGCAAGTCGTCAAGCAAAAGTGTGATATTAAGCATTGATTTTCTTTTTCCTGGAACCTCATCAGCTGCACATTCCTTCATGACTGATAAAAAACTGAAACGATAAATGAAATGAAGCATCTCTGGATGGAAATGTAGCTTCTCTGTCTGGATGGTCCCAGTCTGCTTCAGGAAAGCCGATGTTTGAGTTCAGGACAGGATAAATCTGCGTCATGTGACACACTCTCTTCTTCCCGCTTCCCTTCCCACAGAACGGCTTCTTGACAGCACGTTTCCATGGAGACCATTTCTGATGAGGCTTCAGCCAGCAGTAGAAGGATCATCTGAAGGTCCAGATGCATCTCTTGGGCTGCGTCTCGCTGCGGCAGAAAGCTGTTCAGGCCTGACGCTTGTTTTATCCTTCAGCTGTTGATGCTTCACGTTTCCAGATAACGGTTCTTCTGGAATCAGCTTGTTGCTGCAGAAACTATTTTCTGTCTGTCAGACTGGGCTGTCTTTGGCACATTTCACAGGAAAAGCATCCAATGCCCAAAACCTTGAAAGAAAGCAAGGAAAATTATTTCTGCATTAAAAGAGAAGACCGTCTGACTGAGGAGAATTAAAATCTTTGCAGAGTGCGTGGCTCTAATTCTCTCCAAGTCTTCAGAAGTGACCTTCTGCCTCTGCACACCTACTCAACAAGGTTTTGAAACGGATCACTACAACAATACAAACCAGTTAATACGACTCAATCAGAGTAAATATCCAGAATATGTTCCCTGTCGGACTGGGGGGAGTATATCTGCTGGATGGCGGTCAGCCAGGTGTGACAGAATGACCTGCGGCGTAACTCTCTGACCGCCGTCAGCAACACGATGCAGAAGGAATCAAGGTGAAAAGTTTCCGTCTCGGATCAACATTGCAAAGGAGAGAACCATCACGACGGGGTGACTTTCATTTTCCTGGAAGCGAGTCTGCGATATGATAAATAAAAAAGCAACAAGTGCTTATTTAGACAAACTAAACCTCCGGTTTATATTGATGCACATCAGAAACCCCTCAGGAAGGAGATTCTGTCATTCTCTCTGCAGCGTCACACAGCGGCCGCCGGAAGGTGTCTGCTCCCTGATGAGATCCTGCAGCCATCAGACTCACTCGCCCAGGAATATTATTATTGATTTTGATTTTGAGCTACAGCCGACTGAACGCAGCGACTTGTTTCTTTGAGCAACAAACAGCAGCAGCAGGAGCTATCGTTCAGCACTAATGACATCATTTTGCAAGAACGCCTTCCCTCTCCTGAACCGCCGCTGTAAATATATTTATTTATCTCTTCCACGGGCGAGTTCGAGAGGGGAGAGGAGATTACCTGTCGAGATTATTCCCAATGATTAATGCTTGTTTGGTCGCTGTGTGCTAATGCACATTTGATTTAATGAAGAAAATGAATTGCTTCTTGCAACTTGCAACTCTAAATAGCTTCTTTGGAGGTGGAAGGAGAAAAAAGACGGAATCTCTAAACAGGAGAACGATTAAAAGGATGAAAATAGGTGAAATTGACTTATTTTTCTTGTGCTATTGACAGTAATGTCTTGTTCATGGCCACGTTCATGACAGAACTATAAACAGGATTCCCTGAGATAAAACCAAGGATAAGACTTCCAGACAGGAATACAACCTGCTTCTTATTCTTTGTGGCCATTTTTAATTGCAGATTTATATCAGATTGGAGATTGTGATAAAGTTTATTTTAAATGTTTGGTGTTCTTGACACTTCTTCATAAAACAGTTTAATATAAGAAGGAAATTTAAAAGTATTCATCCAGTTTCGTACCTCAGCATGTTGAGACTTCTACATTTCTTGTCACTTCTGCTAAACGCAGACATGGAATTTAGGCCATTATAGGATTGAAATGCAGTTCATGCATCCGCACCACGGGGTGGGGGTGGGGGTGGGGGTGTGCAGTGGAAATGTGCTCCACACCGCAGGAAAGTTACCCTGCAAACAGAAGCGAGGGGGGAAAGTTTTCAGACAAACAGGAGACGCTGTGTTGGTTCCTGCAGCAGAGCCTGAAGCTGTTTTCTCTCAGTGTTGCCATGTTCTTTGACCATTTCCTTTGTGCTGTGTTTGTGCCTCATCACTGGCATTTATATTTAGAGAGTAGAGAAGCGGCAGTTAGCTCCGACAAGCAGACGGGATGGCCCACAGCCTTTTCATCAGGCCTGCAGTGAGTCCCCCCTCCCTGCCACCAGAGATAAAGCAATGATAAATGAATCCATCCAACTGGTTGGTCTCTGCAACACAGAGAGGAAGAGCTTTTCCATAGCAACAAAAATCTGGTATGCTTATTTAACTATCAAAGCTTTCATCTCTCGTATGATCTTTGTACATGTATTTATGAGCTCAAACCATTTTCAGCACAACGTTCTAAAAACTTAAATCTCTGTTATGGAAAGAAATAAACAATGAGATCTGCCATCTTGTTGTATTCATGAGTCAGTGTCACACCATCAGAGGAAGCAGCATGAAACCTGCCCAGCAGCTTCAAATGCAACGTGACAGGTTTAGTAGGCTGCTGGTATTTCGGGATATGTCGGCAGTCGGAGCTGATCAGGGGAAGCAGACTTTCACTGCTTAGAAATACTTCACATAAATCTCTCTCTTTATGATCCAGCAGTGTGTTGGTCTCCGTCATTCTAACTTGGATCAGCTGAGCAATGATCATAATCTTTCATTTGCTAAGAAATGAGTAACACCTACAGCAGGTATTATTAATAATGATATACATATCTGTCAAATCTGAGGTGATGAACAGTAAATCTCTGCACAGCACTGATAAATAACTTCTACTCTGTGCACATCTATAAGTCTTTTTAGTCGTACTGCCTCCACTCCTGTAGCTACAGATACATAATAATCTTCAATTTAAGAAATTAATAATAATACTGACACAAAGCAATGAAACATTCCAGACCCAAAAAACATCTTTACTCCGATGCTGCCATGTTGAAGCTAATTAATGCTAACTTATGTTCCGGCAGATAAAATGTCAGTTTAAAAACATTACTTTCATGTTCTTCAAATAAATGATTAATATCTGAATCTCCGGCAGAAACGGACGACCCACCGACTCAGCCGGAGCGCTACGGAGTCAGAAGATGAACAGCAGCTGCAGCTGTTAGCGCTAGCTAGTGGCAGCTAATGTTAGCATGCTACATTGCTGCTGGCTGCAGGTCACAATGCATGCTGAGGATTTAACAACAATAGAAAATGTGTATATGTATGTGTGTGCCTGTATGTGTGTGTATGTAAACATCTGTAGGTTGTTTTCTTTCTTTTTGTTTTTGGGTTATTTTTTAGTTTTTTTTTTTTGCTCTCCCTTTATCTCTTTCACTTTTCTTATGAGGTGTTTTTTCCTCCTTTCTCTTTCTGTCTTTCGTCTGTCCTCTCTGGTCCAGCAGTACAAACTCTACAATTCAAACAACAATACAAAATAAATATAGAAATAAAATAAAAATTCAGAAAGTCAAGGGGATCATTATATCTATAAAGCTTCCCATGGCAGAGAAAATATGCTCAGCAGAACATCCAGACCATCATTCTGCTGCCTAAATGCTGGACAAGACAAAAAAAAAAAAAAAAAAGAAAATTATTTTGGTGTAGCAATAAAGGGAGGAATATAAAAACAAGAGCTTCTACTTTATAAAGCAGAAGAACTGAGTAAAAATGAGGACAAACGTTGCAGGAAATGCTAACAAGGTGCACGCCGCTTCCTCAGAAGACAAGAAAAATGTTACGCGGCGCCTGCAGGTTCATCTGGTGCATGTTCCCTCTGCGTCTTTCCTGACAGCATAAATGTTGTAGGGCGGCTGTAGCTCAGGAGGAAGAGCTACAGCCTGGAAAGTTGGGGGATTGATTCCAGGCTTCCCCTAACAGGCCGAAGTGTCCTAGGGCAAGACACTGAACCCCAAGCTGCCCCCCGATGTGCCTATCAGGGTATGAGTGTGTTGAATGAGTGTGTGTATGAATGGGTGAATGTGACAAGTAGTGTAAAGCTCTTTGAGTGGTCTGCATGACTAGAAAAGCGCTATAGAAGTACAAGTCCATTTACCATTTTTCCCCAAAACGACTTTTCCTCAACCGAATAAATAAACTAAAAGATGACACGGAGGTCCGCCATTGTTGCAGCACTTTTCGCAGGTTAACTAGACCTTAAAGACGTCATCATCATCCAAAGTTCACGTTGACAAGGTTCGCCTCATCCTGCACCAACTCTTCATGTTGGAGGGTGTCGTCAAAGCTTTCATCGTTCAATCACCCAAAACTCTGTTACCATGGAAACGAGATGCCAGAGCGTAACCAAACTTCTGCATTTTTCTTTTTCAGCATTGTGAGATTTAGTCGCCAGAGATTTGTGACCAGTGTCACTGAGACGAGGCTCGACTATGTTACAAAGGAGCAGAGAGACGAGGGCTTATCTGCTCAGTGATCCGTACGTTCTGCAACAGCACTACAAGCCAAGCCATAACACTGAATGTCAAAATAAAATCTACTAAGGAGATGAAGAAAAAACCTTCACGGTGAAGGTCTATATTTACCTGCTACTCAGAGCTGCAACATGCCCCGCTAATGCACAGGGATTAGAAATATGCACTTATAGTAAAGCATCCAAATCCATCCGAATGGTGTTATTTATTTATTTTCTGTGGTTGTACTTTGTCTATTGACGTATATTATAGATACATCCACAACCTGATGTCTACTTTAATATAACAGCGTGCTTATAAAAGTAAGTCACCTGACTTTTCAACCAATCAAAAACCACATTTTTCACATTGTTTTGTTTAAAGGAAGATGGAGCAATTTTCTATTTTAAAATGTTTTTCCATAATTTTCAGGCATATTTCAGGCTAGCTACGTTGAATTAGTGTGACAAATAAGTCTTATTTACCTAGGTAGAGAGACAATAATGTAACAGCATGCGTCTGCAGAGAAAAACATTTAAATATCCTACATATTGCACCTCTTGCATGTCCATCTATTTATTTATTTTAACGACACCCAGAAATTATGGAGGGCTAACATCCATTCAATGAAGTGTATTGTAGTCAGTAATGAAAATGAAGATAAGGAGTTCTTCACGCTGTGTTGATGCAGCAGGTCTAATTATTGACTGGGTGTAAAAATTGAAAATCCATTTGTGGTAAAAGTAAATACTAATTATGAAGAAATTATCTTCTTAAAACTTACCAAGAAGTAATTATGAGGGACCATAGATGAATGTTTAACTGTGCATGCTAATAAAACTTGCAGTGGTCGTGTAATGAAAACAACTTGTGTTTTTCCAAAAGCTTGTGAAACTATTAAAGTTGCAGATTTCGTTTATGTCAGGTCAGAAACACAAAACAGTAATTAGCCTACATTTGCATACTTGTTTCTATTTGAAGTCTGTCCATTGCAGTAAATGAAAACGAATGTCAGGATATTCTGAATCAACAATGCGCTTCGCTTCTGTGAAACACTTTTCAAATAAGGTGTTTAAAAATTTGAGTAAAGCAAAAAAAAAAAACAACAAAAAAAAAACCAAAAAAAAACCCCAACAAAAACGCACTGGGATTAAAAAAAAAGATGAATAGACACCCCTCCCCTTTCTGAAAAAACCCCCCAAAAAACCTATTGTCAAAGGAAAGCGTGAAAGAGGCTCATTTATCACCTGTGCATGGTGCCACTGACAGTACGGAGGACAGGAAGAAGCGCTGCAGCGTCGTCAGCAAAAAGCCACTTCAGAACCAGAACTTCAGGTACCCCACACTTACTGTGTCACAATCTGTGACGCTCATTAAAGCTGAATCGGGACAAGATTTGGACTATTTTAGTACTGACAATATAAGTATGCCTTCAAAGAGAATAAAGATCTTTAAACCTTCACAGAAAATGATTCCTGTCATGCATAAAATGGCACAGATGCCTTATTTTCTATGCATGAATGTATGAATATGTAAATTAGTACCACCTCACCACTCCCCCTCTTGCCTTCATCTCTCACTCATTTTGCCATGAGGAAGGAAATAGGGATTATTCGCCAGCTGTGTTTTGGTTTTTTCTTGAATCTTAGTGTGTTCGCATCTGAATGCACACATTTTACTGCCTGCAACTGATATAGAGTCTAATCTGGATATAAGCAAGAAGTGTGTTCAGGAGTCATGTTCTTTGATTAAAAGAGCAGTAAAGCATGCTAGGTAATACAGTTCTACAGTGGTATCACATGCATACAGCCTGGGAGATGTGAAGCCAGAGATAAACGGCTCAAGGTGGAGGTATAGCCGCAGTTCATGCAGGGATTTTCACATTCATTCACTGCTTAACCTGCATGGAAAAGGACACGGTGCCTATCAGCACTGCTAGTGTGTCTTGTTTCTAATGACAGAAGATGTCCCAGTGTCTGTTTTTTAATATCAGGAGGTCCTGGAACAGAAAGAGGCTTCTGCGTTAGCTGATAAACATTTGACGAGGTGTCAGCTCAAGTAGCTATAATCTCCAGTTCTTTTCTCCCTGCATGTGTGTGTGTGTGTATGTATGTGTGTGTGTGTGTCTGTAGCTCAGGGATATCACCGGGACAAAAACAAACATCCAGAAAGGATTTGTTGAGGAGAATCACAGAAGAAAAAATGTGACGTCAGAACACACAAACTGGATTTTACAGTCAGCGCTGGTAGTTTGTCTGTATGACTGTAAGACGCAAACACTGTCCGCCATGTTGACAGGTTAGAACAGGAACAACGCACCATAACGTAACGCTGTTTTAAATAAGTAAATATAAATAAAATTTAAATAAAATATAAATAAATACAAGTTGTCAGCCTGTAGCAAACACTTGTGATTGTGCACTAGCTAACTAGCTAGCTAGCTCATTACTTTGTTGTTCAGGGATATTAGCTTTAGCATTGTTAGGTACATTTGAATTTTCCTTTTCTGTGTAATTAGCCTGGTGTGGACAGAAGAACACAACCTATCACCATCAATATTATTATTATTCCTACAGGGTGTATAGGAGGCTAAATGTTTTCGCTAACAGTTTCTCCAAGAATGCATGAATTTACACTGAAAAATGGCAAAAAACAGGAATAACTATAGTCAAGGTATGCTGGTTTGCTAACCAAAGTTGAAAAAAAAAAAAAAAATCCAAACAGAAAATTTTCATTATAATCCCAATGTAAACCTAAGAAGGTTTCTCCTAGCTTCCAGCTAGCACACTGCTAATGCTCCCAGATTGCTGCATTTAATAAAACCATCTGATCAGGGTAGTTAATGTTCATTTATTGGGTCTTTACAGTTTAAAATCTGTGGTTTTGGGCTTTTTATAAATACACTGTAGTTTCCAAAGAGGAAATGTTAAACCAGGGTAGTGTTTGCTAGTTTAGCTAGTGACATCATCCATCATCCTGACAAATGAAGCTGGTTGGTGGAAAATGGACCAAAAAAACAGAGTCCAAAGATCTAACAACAAAAAAAGTGAGAGAAATTGATCCGAGTACATTGTTGTAATGACAAATACAAGCAGGTGTGCTGCAATCAGTAAACTGAGACCAGGTGTGGAACAAGGACAGGAAGTAAAACTATGGAATGCACAAAGAAAAACAGTTCTACTAAATAAAGAAAGCAAATAAAAACACTGGATCTACTCCATTTTATTCAGCTGAGCTGTGAGAAGTAATGACGAGTGGGGATTGCTGGAGTTTGCTGTTTAAATAGAGATGTGACCAAAAGAAAGGGATTATGGATCTTTCAGAATGAAATTGATTTTTAAAGGTTGTTTATAAAGTCATCATTTTGCTCGGATTTGTTTCAGGCTGTTTCCAAGAGTTCCCTGAAGTTGCATTGGAAGTAGGGACAACGCTGAACAAAAGGACGTAACTCTGCTGATAAACAGAATAATGTAGAAAAAGATGTTTCTGAAATCATTTTAATGTGCATTTACTGGATTTAAGGCAACACATTACTTATGAAGTTGAAGCATTTTAAAGCTTATTCGCTGTTTGTTCTTCCATTTAAAGCTTTAACAAAGAAAGTTCAACGAAAACAAAATGCGTAAAACGTGACTCAAACAAACACCACATAAACAACCATGACACTAAAGCAAGCATGACAGGAGGTTATTTCAAACATAATTATTCCTGTAAGAGGGAAATATATGCTTGTTGCATATAAAAAGAAAAATGCATCTTTTGAATGAAGCTGATTTATTATTTACAGTTATTGCAGACCACTGACAGATTTAACCATCGCTGCAGCTCTGCTAACTGTGGAAACCCACACACGGTCAGACCCCCTGCTTTGTTTATTCTGCTTGTCTGTTAAAATGAATGAGTTATTAATGTTATGATAACATAAAGCATCTTCTTCCAACCTCCATGCTGTCTCTCTTCCTGCCTGCTGGAAACCAGCGCGTTGGAACCAGATTCGCATGTTCTTTATATGACAATATTAAAAACAAAAAGCCAAAAGAGTTTGGATTTACCTCCAGGAATCTAGCCCCAAACTCCCCAATCGATCTAAAGTTTGCCCGTCGGCAGCTACGTTTCATTAATAATGAACAACTTTGAGGAGTCTGAGTCAGGTTTTGGGAGCTCGGCTCACACAGGCTGAAACATTTTTCTCCATCTTACTGCTGCAGCTCCAATACTTCTTGTCTCAAGGCGCCATTTTTCACGTAGAACAATGAAATCCGACTTAATATCCTGAACAGTGATTTGTTACAGTCGGGGCTCAACTGCTTCAGATTACACCTTGCTGTAAGGCGGCCGTGTTGCTCCAGGAGCTCCATCATTTTGGAAAACAACGGTTTGGTTTTCCCAGGATGAGCTAACATTCATTCCCAGATGGGACAGCAACACCGGGGATGTTCTGTAAATACACACTTTAAACACAATAAAATACAACAAAACAATGAATTGGCCTTTATTTGACACACCAGTGTGAATTCTCACAATCATATCTGTATTAATAAACATGATTTAATAAAGATGGATTGCACATGAAATGTAAAGTGTCAAACATCGACCCACTGCCTCAGTGTGGGAAACATCAGGGTTTTACTACATCAAGACAAAAACAAAGCATATAATAACATGTACTGCATCTTCTTTGAAAGATTAAAAAAATATTTTCTCTCTGTGTAAATACAAACATCTGGGTCTGGTCCCCTGCAGCGGGAGATATAAGCCAGTCAAACAGCTGTGTTTAACACCTAAAGGCCGGTGTGAACGAGGTCAGGCTGACATGATCTCTGCCGAACCCATCCTGGTGTGGAAGAAACCTGCAGCTGATTTCCATCAGCAATCTTCTTTTGTTTACTGACATCCTACAACTTCAGACGCAACCATGGCTGAGACTTTATTTCCAGAGAAGGTAGCAGGAATGTAAGCTGTGCTAGAGTGGACTGGAAGGGTTTAAACTGGAAGTTTTCTGCTGGTTTTCAGGGAACCGTCCAGGACCAGCTGCAGCAGGTTTCACTTTGACTGCACACCGTTAACGGTCACATGATGCTCTTTATAACCGTTTCTGTTTAATAAGACCCTGAAATGTCTCCGACCAACTTGGAAGGAACATGGGAGGTTCACGGAGTACGAAGCAGGATTGCAGCAGACTGTGACACATCCAAACTTTTCAAAATAAAACTCAAAACATGGCTAAAGAGGAAGCAGACATATGAGTCTTTCTCATATGTTACTGCAGGATTATGTGGACGATCGTGGTCAGTATTGTTGCTTCTTGCTCAGGTCGGCTGACCAACGACTTCCATCATACCGAGGACGAAACAGAAGCTCAGAGGGGACCGGCCTTTACGGTGGCAGCACCTAAACGGTGGAATGAGCTTCCTTTACACGTTAGACAGGCCTCCTCTGTATCTGCTTTTAAATCTTTACTGAAGACCTTTGTTTAAGCTGCTTTTTCTGCACAATAAGTTGACTTTTTACATCTGATTTTATTTCGATTGTTTTATTTTGATTGCTTTTAGACGACTGTAATTTTTTTAAATTGTCCTTGTGTATGTTATTTATTCTGTTTTTGTTTTTTTTTTACCCCCCACAATGTGTCACTTTGGTCAACATTGTTTTTAAATTGCGCTATAAATTAAGTTGTATTTAAAATTTTTAATTTTCTTGAGAGGATAACCCCTTGAGGTGAGACATCTTGTTTTCGAGGGGGTCCTCAACACAGACAGACAGATACAGATAACAATACAATCCTTACTTAGACATAACCACAGCATTCACACGAGACAAAAGCTCTCTAATCGCCCCTATAAACCCAACAAGCGAAATAAAATACATTACCAGAAAAGTACAGTATATCCATGGACATACACATTTAAATAACAATCGTGATGGGCCATTGCACAACAATGCTCAAAGTAAAATTGTTAAGAAGAATACAACAATATCAGGAGCAAGAGCAAGTTGTCTGTTAAGTATCTAAATATAGCTGTCCTAAAACTTTGCTGAGAAGTGATGGATCTGATGGACACTGGTAAATTGTTCCAGTCTGATGGGGCTTTGATTTGAATGCTCGACGGCCAAATTCTTTCTGAATTTTGGGAACATAAAAAAACAAATGCTCAATATGTCTGTGGTTATATGAAGACCCAAATGGGATTAGAAATGGTTTTAAATATAATGGATAACTAATATAGTGACATTTAAAAATAAATTGAAGCCAATAAAAATGATTTTGATGCTAACCAGTTCAGTTCAATATTATATTGTATCGCCTTACGACGGCTGGACACCAGCGACCAGCTGATTTTAGTATATTTAAATGGAAAATCTGCATCCACACGCTGATCTTCTGGAAATCAGGAAGTTTGCAGGAAATGTTGGCGGTGTTTGCATTCTGGAAACAATCACCTTTGGGAGTTTTTTCCTGGTTAACTGTGTTTTTACTGCAGCATGTAACGCCACAACTACAGGCTGGATTTACGGTGCAGTCATCATGCAAGCCCTGAAGAATTCCTGTTCCTGGCAGGAAATCAATTGGACGCATTTAACTGGGATGCTTGAGTGTGTCTGAGAATGGACCATTACTTGCTTTGGATACATGCATTACATTAAAAACCTTGTTTAACTGCAGCGAAGGACGCAGAAGGAAGAGGGAATTACAGTTAGAGGTCATTTCGGTCTGAACACTGGAAAACCCAGAACATGTTTTGCATGTATGAATAGAAACTGAAGGCAGCAGGTAGAAAGCACCGCTGGTTCATGAGGAACCTGCTCCATGTTTGTCTTTCTTCATCCTTCTGAAGCTCGATGAGCCTCGACAGATATGAATCCCAAACAGTAAAAACTGTTCCAGAGCTGAGGGGGCGCGGGACAAATATTTAATTTAGTCCGAAACAAAAGTCTGCTTGCTTCCACGCCAAAAGTCATGAATGTGTTTTTGCTAATCTGGTTTTAGTTAAGGAAGCCATGTGGTCTTTAACCAGAAAGAAAACCTTATGGGAGCTCGGTGCAGGTGAAGGGGACTAAACAAAGATCACTACGGGGGGGGGTCATTGATCAGGCAGCCAGCTGGAGGGTCATAAGAAGATGGAGTGATGCATCTACATTCTCCTGACTGCAGGGTTAAAGGTGGGAGGCAGGTCGGTGGAAAGGGGAAACAAACTTATGGTGGGCCGCACAAAAATCCCCCTCAGAGGTGCAAATATATAAATATGAGTCATAACCAGGGTAAACTTCAGCGTGATATGACATCTCTAGGTGTTCAGCAGGCCAAACCTGGCAGTTTATGTCAGGATGGAAGTGATGATTCATGCGATGCAGGTGTGTCGCAATCAGCGAAGCCGCTTCTTCTCTAACGAGCCACTCAGCTCCTCTGTCTGGACCTTAGTCCCCACCATGAAGTAAAGAAACTTTAACTTCTGCTGCACGTTTCACACACAAAAGCAATTCTGTCACACGGGGAAGAAAACATTCCTAGAAAAATGGATTAAAAGAGACTAAACTGATTAAAAGATTCCAGACTTGCTGTTTTTCAACACATTGAATACGAGTTCAGTTCAAATCAACGTCTAAGAAATATTTTTAACCAGCTTTAAAAAACTTCTGAACTTGTGCCAAACCGGAACTCAGCTGGGAGTTTGTTCCAGGTTTTTGCAGCATAACAGCTAAATGCTGCTTCTCCATGTTTACTCTGGATTCTGGGTTCAACCGTCCCCCCTAAACCTATAGATCTGGCAGTCTGACATGGACCGTTTACTGGTCTACAGACCAGTAGAAGGACTGTGAAATCTATTAGGATGTGCGAATGTTTCTCTCTGCTTAGCTTAACCTCTGGCATTTTGAATAAGACGAAGCTGTTTGATGCAACGTTGGAAAGTTCTGTTAGTAAATAACAGTCGAGTTACTGGAGATAAATACAACGTTCAGGGTCTGTCAGCATTTTTTTTTTTTTAATTAGATACAAACCAGCTGATTTCACCGGTCTTTTAGTTGATTGGATGTTTCTGTAACTGCTTTAATCCAGATACTGAAAGTTAGATCTTAGTCCAGCAGCACCCAAATTCCAGACGGGTTCTTTGGGTTTTGAATTTCAAGGTGTTTACTGATCTTTAGCCTTGTTACAAAAACAACATAATCTCATGTTTACCTTTATTTAAGTGGAGAAAATCTGGCTCATCTAGCAGTTTGCTTCTGGACACAGCTCGCCTTCTGGGCTGCTGTCGTCTGGTCACATAAAGCTGCGTATCATCAGCGTAACTGGTTTTCCGCCTCGTTGACCCAATGGAGGATAAACTATGTTCACACTGCGGCTCTATCCTGTGTTTCTGCCCTTTTGTGAGTCACATCTGGTACTTAATGATGGATTGAACTGCACACATCAGATCTTTTTTGTAAATCTGGTTCAGTTTTAGTTTGTTGTGAAACACTGAAAGAGCGCGGTGACGTCGATGGAATGTGCTCTCTGAACACAGACTGATGCGATTTTCTCCTGCAACTGCTGCAGATACACGTTAGAGTTTAGATTTTCTGTGTTTGGGTTTTGGACTTCATAGACAGCTTCGTCGTGTGTAAGTAGTTATGAGTTGTTGTTTTTTTAAAGTCAACAAATAAAATTCCACACATCAAAACCTTCCTACTCTGCAGAAAACCACTCCTAACAAAACAAAACAAAAACAACAAAAAAATTCAAATAAACACCAATAATAGGGATTCTCCACCCTGTTAAACGACAACCAATCACATGCTTTGTATGATGTCCAGCGCTTCAAACATCATTACTCACGTTTCCAAACGACGCTTCGGCACAGCGACTCAATACGTTTGCTTCATGAGCCACTGAGCACTCGATCGGAGTGTCAGAGTGCCGGCGTGTCGGAGTGTCAGCGTGTCGGAGTGTCGGAATGTCGGCGTGTCGGAGTGTCAGCGTGTCGGAGTGTCGGAGTGTCAGCGTGTCGGAGTGTCAGCGTGTCGGAGTGTCGGCGTGTCGGAGTGTCAGCGTGTCGGAGTGTCAGCGTGTCGGAGTGTCGGCGTGTCGGAGTGTCAGCGTGTCGGAGTGTCGGAGTGTCGGCGTGTCGGAGTGTCGGAGTGTCGGTGTGTCGGAGTGTCGGCGTGTCGGAGTGTCGGAGTGTCGGTGTGTCGGAGTGTCGGCGTGTCGGAATGTCGGCGTGTCGGAGTGTCGGTGTGTCGGAGTGTCAGCGTGTCGGAATGTCGGCGTGTCGGAGTGTCAGCGTGTCGGAGTGTCGGCGTGTCGGAGTGTCGGAGTGTCGGTGTGTCGGAGTGTCAGCGTGTCGGAGTGTCGGAATGTCGGCGTGTCGGAGTGTCAGCGTGTCGGAGTGTCGGAGTGTCAGCGTGTCGGAGTGTCAGCGTGTCGGAGTGTCGGAATGTCGGAATGTCGGCGTGTCGGAGTGTCAGCGTGTCGGAGTGTCGGAGTGTCAGCGTGTCGGAGTGTCGGCGTGTCGGAGTGTCGGCGTGTCGGAGTGTCGGAGTGTCGGCGTGTCGGAGTGTCGGCGTGTCGGCGTGTCAGCGTGTCGGAGTGTCGGAGTGTCGGCGTGTCGGAGTGTCGCCGTGTCGGAGTCTCGCTGTGTCGGAGTGTCGGAGTCTCGCCGTGTCGGAGTGTCGGAGTCTCGCCGTGTCGGAGTGTCGGAGTGTCGGAGTCTCGCCGTGTCGGAGTGTCGGCGTGTCGGAGTGTCGGAGTCTCGCCGTGTCGGAGTGTCGGAGTCTCGCCGTGTCGGAGTGTCGGAGTCTCGCCGTGTCGGAGTGTCGGAGTCTCGCCGTGTCGGAGTGTCGGCGTGTCGGAGTGTCGGAGTCTCGCCGTGTCGGAGTGTCGGCGTGTCGGAGTCTCGCCGTGTCGGGAGTCTCGCCGTGTCGGAGTGTCGGAGTCTCGCCGTGTCGGAGTGTCGGCGTGTCGGAGTGTCGGCGTGTCGGAGTGTCGGCGTGTCGGCGTGTCGGAGTGTCGGAGTCTCGCCGTGTCGGAGTGTCGCCGTGTCGGAGTGTCGGCGTGTCGGAGTGTCGGCGTGTCGGCGTGTCGGAGTGTCGGAGTCTCGCTGTGTCGGCGTGTCGGAGTGTCGGCGTGTCGGAGTGTCGGAGTGTCGGCGTGTCGGAGTGTCGGAGTGTCGGAGTGTCGGCGTGTCGGAGTGTCGGAGTGTCGGCGTGTCGGAGTGTCGGCGTGTCGGAGTGTCGGCGTGTCGGAGTGTCGGCGTGTCGGAGTGTCGGAGTGTCGGAGTGTCGGAGTGTCGGCGTGTCGGCGTGTCGGCGTGTCGGAGTGTCGGAGTGTCGGAGTGTCGGCGTGTCGGCGTGTCGGCGTGTCGGAGTGTCGGCGTGTCGGAGTGTCGGCGTGTCGGAGTGTCGGAGTGTCGGAGTGTCGGCGTGTCGGCGTGTCGGAGTGTCGGAGTGTCGGCGTGTCGGCGTGTCGGAGTGTCGGCGTGTCGGAGTGTCGGCGTGTCGGAGTCTCGGCGTGTCGGAGTGTCGGAGTGTCGGAGTGTCGGCGTGTCGGCGTGTCGGCGTGTCGGAGTGTCGGAGTGTCGGCGTGTCGGCGTGTCGGCGTGTCGGAGTGTCGGAGTGTCAGAGTGTCAGCGTGTCGGAGTGTCGGAGTGTCGGAGTGTCAGAGTGTCAGAGTGTCGGAGTGTCAGAGTGTCGGCGTGTCAGAGTGTCGGCGTGTCGGAGTGTCGGCGTGTCGGAGTGTCGGCGTGTCGGAGTGTCGGCGTGTCGGAGTGTCGGCGTGTCGGAGTGTCGGAGTGTCGGCGTGTCGGAGTCTCGCCGTGTCGGAGTGTCGGAGTCTCGCCGTGTCGGAGTCTCGCCGTGTCGGAGTGTCGGCGTGTCGGAGTGTCGGCGTGTCGGAGTGTCGGAGTCTCGCCGTGTCGGAGTGTCGGAGTCTCGCCGTGTCGGAGTGTCGGAGTCTCGCCGTGTCGGAGTGTCGGCGTGTCGGAGTGTCGGAGTCTCGCCGTGTCGGAGTGTCGGCGTGTCGGAGTCTCGCCGTGTCGGGAGTCTCGCCGTGTCGGAGTGTCGGAGTCTCGCCGTGTCGGAGTGTCGGCGTGTCGGAGTGTCGGCGTGTCGGAGTGTCGGCGTGTCGGCGTGTCGGAGTGTCGGAGTCTCGCCGTGTCGGAGTGTCGCCGTGTCGGAGTGTCGGCGTGTCGGAGTGTCGGCGTGTCGGCGTGTCGGAGTGTCGGAGTCTCGCTGTGTCGGCGTGTCGGAGTGTCGGAGTGTCGGCGTGTCGGAGTGTCGGAGTGTCGGCGTGTCGGAGTGTCGGCGTGTCGGAGTGTCGGCGTGTCGGAGTGTCGGCGTGTCGGAGTGTCGGCGTGTCGGCGTGTCGGAGTGTCGGAGTGTCGGAGTGTCGGAGTGTCGGCGTGTCGGAGTGTCGGCGTGTCGGAGTGTCGGAGTGTCAGAGTGTCAGCGTGTCGGCGTGTCGGCGTGTCGGAGTCTCGGCGTGTCGGAGTCTCGGCGTGTCGGAGTGTCGGAGTGTCGGAGTGTCGGCGTGTCGGCGTGTCGGCGTGTCGGAGTGTCGGCGTGTCGGAGTGTCGGCGTGTCGGAGTCTCGGCGTGTCGGAGTGTCGGCGTGTCAGAGTGTCAGCGTGTCGGAGTGTCGGAGTGTCAGAGTGTCGGCGTGTCGGCGTGTCGGAGTGTCGGAGTGTCGGCGTGTCGGCGTGTCGGAGTGTCGCCGTGTCGGAGTGTCGGCGTGTCGGAGTGTCGGCGTGTCGGAGTGTCGGAGTGTCGGAGTGTCGGCGTGTCGGAGTCTCGCCGTGTCGGAGTGTCGGAGTCTCGCCGTGTCGGAGTGTCGGCGTGTCGGAGTCTCGCCGTGTCGGAGTGTCGGCGTGTCGGAGTGTCGGCGTGTCGGAGTGTCGGCGTGTCGGAGTGTCGGCGTGTCGGAGTGTCGGCGTGTCGGAGTGTCGGAGTGTCGGCGTGTCGGAGTGTCGGCGTGTCGGCGTGTCGGCGTGTCGGCGTGTCGGAGTGTCGGCGTGTCGGAGTGTCGGCGTGTCGGCGTGTCGGAGTGTCGGAGTGTCGCCGTGTCGGAGTCTCGCTGTGTCGGAGTCTCGCCGTGTCGGAGTGTCGGAGTGTCGGAGTCTCGCCGTGTCGGAGTGTCGGAGTGTCGGAGTCTCGCCGTGTCGGAGTGTCGGCGTGTCGGAGTGTCGGAGTCTCGCCGTGTCGGAGTGTCGGAGTCTCGCCGTGTCGGAGTGTCGGAGTCTCGCCGTGTCGGAGTGTCGGCGTGTCGGAGTCTCGCCGTGTCGGAGTGTCAGAGTGCCGGCGTGTCGGAGTGTCAGCGTGTCGGAGTGTCGGAATGTCGGCGTGTCGGAGTGTCAGCGTGTCGGAGTGTCAGCGTGTCGGAGTGTCGGAATGTCGGAATGTCGGCGTGTCGGAGTGTCAGCGTGTCGGAGTGTCGGAGTGTCGGCGTGTCGGAGTGTCGGCGTGTCGGAGTGTCAGAGTGTCGGCGTGTCGGCGTGTCGGAGTGTCGGAGTGTCGGCGTGTCGGCGTGTCGGAGTGTCGGCGTGTCGGAGTGTCGGAGTGTCGGCGTGTCGGAGTGTCGGAGTGTCGGCGTGTCGGAGTGTCGGAGTGTCGGAGTGTCGGCGTGTCGGAGTGTCGGCGTGTCGGAGTGTCGGAGTGTCGGCGTGTCGGAGTGTCGGAGTGTCGGCGTGTCGGAGTGTCGGCGTGTCGGAGTCTCGCTGTGTCGGAGTGTCGGAGTCTCGCCGTGTCGGAGTGTCGGAGTGTCGGAGTCTCGCCGTGTCGGAGTGTCGGAGTCTCGCCGTGTCGGAGTGTCGGAGTGTCGGAGTCTTGCCGTGTCGGAGTGTCGGAGTCTCGCCGTGTCGGAGTGTCGGAGTCTTGCCGTGTCGGAGTGTCGGAGTCTCGCCGTGTCGGAGTGTCGGCGTGTCGGAGTGTCGGAGTGTCGGCGTGTCGGAGTGTCGGAGTGTCGGCGTGTCGGAGTGTCGGAGTGTCGGCGTGTCGGAGTGTCGGCGTGTCGGAGTGTCGCCGTGTCGGAGTGTCGGCGTGTCGGAGTGTCGGCGTGTCGGAGTGTCGGCGTGTCGGAGTGTCGGAGTGTCGGCGTGTCGGAGTCTCGCCGTGTCGGAGTGTCGGAGTCTCGCCGTGTCGGAGTCTCGCCGTGTCGGCGTGTCGGCGTGTCGGAGTGTCGGCGTGTCGGAGTGTCGGAGTGTCGGCGTGTCGGAGTGTCGGCGTGTCGGAGTGTCGGCGTGTCGGAGTGTCGGAGTGTCGGAGTCTCGCCGTGTCGGAGTGTCGGAGTGTCGGAGTCTCGCCGTGTCGGAGTGTCGGAGTGTCGGAGTCTTGCCGTGTCGGAGTGTCGGAGTCTCGCCGTGTCGGAGTGTCGGAGTCTTGCCGTGTCGGAGTGTCGGAGTCTCGCCGTGTCGGAGTCTCGCCGTGTCGGAGTGTCGGAGTGTCGGAGTCTTGCCGTGTCGGAGTGTCGGAGTCTCGCCGTGTCGGAGTGTCGGCGTGTCGGAGTGTCGGAGTCTCGCCGTGTCGGAGTCTCGCCGTGTCGGAGTGTCGGCGTGTCGGAGTGTCGGAGTCTCGCCGTGTCGGAGTGTCGGCGTGTCGGAGTGTCGGCGTGTCGGAGTGTCGGAGTGTCGGCGTGTCGGAGTGTCGGCGTGTCGGAGTGTCGGCGTGTCGGAGTGTCGGAGTGTCGGCGTGTCGGCGTGTCGGAGTGTCGGCGTGTCGGCGTGTCGGAGTGTCGGAGTCTCGCTGTGTCGGCGTGTCGGAGTGTCGGCGTGTCGGAGTGTCGGCGTGTCGGAGTGTCGGAGTGTCGGCGTGTCGGCGTGTCGGAGTCTCGCCGTGTCGGAGTGTCGGCGTGTCGGAGTGTCGGCGTGTCGGAGTGTCGGAGTGTCGGAGTGTCGGCGTGTCAGAGTGTCGGAGTGTCGGCGTGTCAGAGTGTCGGAGTGTCGGCGTGTCGGAGTGTCGGAGTCTCGCCGTGTCGGCGTGTCGGCGTGTCGGCGTGTCGGAGTGTCGGCGTGTCGGAGTGTCGGCGTGTCGGAGTCTCGGCGTGTCGGAGTCTCGGCGTGTCGGAGTCTCGGCGTGTCGGAGTGTCGGAGTGTCGGAGTGTCGGCGTGTCGGCGTGTCGGCGTGTCGGAGTGTCGGAGTGTCGGAGTGTCGGCGTGTCGGCGTGTCGGAGTGTCGGCGTGTCGGAGTCTCGGCGTGTCGGAGTCTCGGCGTGTCGGAGTGTCGGAGTGTCGGAGTGTCGGCGTGTCGGAGTGTCGGCGTGTCGGAGTGTCGGCGTGTCGGAGTGTCGGAGTGTCGGAGTGTCGGAGTGTCGGCGTGTCGGCGTGTCGGCGTGTCGGAGTGTCGGAGTGTCGGCGTGTCGGCGTGTCGGAGTGTCGGCGTGTCGGAGTGTCGGCGTGTCGGAGTCTCGGCGTGTCGGAGTCTCGGCGTGTCGGAGTGTCGGAGTGTCGGCGTGTCGGCGTGTCGGCGTGTCGGAGTGTCGGCGTGTCGGAGTGTCGGCGTGTCGGAGTCTCGGCGTGTCGGAGTCTCGGCGTGTCGGAGTGTCGGAGTGTCGGCGTGTCGGCGTGTCGGAGTGTCGGCGTGTCGGAGTCTCGGCGTGTCGGAGTCTCGGCGTGTCGGAGTGTCGGAGTGTCGGAGTGTCGGCGTGTCGGCGTGTCGGCGTGTCGGAGTGTCGGCGTGTCGGAGTGTCGGCGTGTCGGAGTCTCGGCGTGTCGGAGTGTCGGAGTGTCAGAGTGTCAGCGTGTCGGAGTGTCGGAGTGTCGGAGTGTCAGAGTGTCGGCGTGTCGGCGTGTCGGAGTGTCGGAGTGTCGGCGTGTCGGCGTGTCGGAGTGTCGCCGTGTCGGAGTGTCGGCGTGTCGGAGTGTCGGCGTGTCGGAGTGTCGGCGTGTCGGAGTGTCGGAGTGTCGGCGTGTCGGAGTCTCGCCGTGTCGGAGTGTCGGAGTCTCGCCGTGTCGGAGTGTCGGCGTGTCGGAGTGTCGGCGTGTCGGAGTGTCGGCGTGTCGGAGTGTCGGAGTGTCGGCGTGTCGGAGTGTCGGCGTGTCGGAGTGTCGGCGTGTCGGAGTGTCGGAGTGTCGGAGTCTCGCCGTGTCGGAGTGTCGGAGTGTCGGAGTCTCGCCGTGTCGGAGTGTCGGAGTGTCGGAGTCTTGCCGTGTCGGAGTGTCGGAGTCTCGCCGTGTCGGAGTGTCGGAGTCTTGCCGTGTCGGAGTGTCGGAGTCTCGCCGTGTCGGAGTCTCGCCGTGTCGGAGTGTCGGAGTGTCGGAGTCTTGCCGTGTCGGAGTGTCGGAGTCTCGCCGTGTCGGAGTCTCGCCGTGTCGGAGTGTCGGAGTGTCGGAGTCTTGCCGTGTCGGAGTGTCGGAGTCTCGCCGTGTCGGAGTGTCGGCGTGTCGGAGTGTCGGAGTCTCGCCGTGTCGGAGTGTCGGAGTCTCGCCGTGTCGGAGTGTCGGCGTGTCGGAGTGTCGGAGTCTCGCCGTGTCGGAGTGTCGGCGTGTCGGAGTGTCGGCGTGTCGGAGTGTCGGAGTGTCGGCGTGTCGGAGTGTCGGCGTGTCGGAGTGTCGGCGTGTCGGAGTGTCGGAGTGTCGGCGTGTCGGCGTGTCGGAGTGTCGGCGTGTCGGCGTGTCGGAGTGTCGGAGTCTCGCTGTGTCGGCGTGTCGGAGTGTCGGCGTGTCGGAGTGTCGGAGTGTCGGCGTGTCGGAGTGTCGGCGTGTCGGAGTGTCGGCGTGTCGGAGTGTCGGAGTGTCGGCGTGTCGGCGTGTCGGAGTCTCGCCGTGTCGGAGTCTCGCCGTGTCGGAGTGTCGGCGTGTCGGAGTGTCGGAGTGTCGGCGTGTCAGAGTGTCGGAGTGTCGGCGTGTCAGAGTGTCGGAGTGTCGGCGTGTCGGAGTGTCGGAGTGTCGGAGTGTCGGCGTGTCAGAGTGTCGGAGTGTCGGCGTGTCGGAGTGTCGGAGTGTCGGAGTGTCGGCGTGTCGGAGTGTCGGAGTGTCGGAGTGTCGCCGTGTCGGAGTCTCGCCGTGTCGGAGTGTCGGCGTGTCGGAGTGTCGGAGTCTCGCCGTGTCGGAGTGTCGGAGTCTCGCCGTGTCGGAGTGTCGGAGTCTCGCCGTGTCGGAGTGTCGGAGTGTCGGCGTGTCGGAGTGTCGGAGTCTCGCCGTGTCGGAGTGTCGGCGTGTCGGAGTCTCGCCGTGTCGGAGTGTCGGCGTGTCGGAGTGTCGGCGTGTCGGAGTGTCGGCGTGTCGGAGTGTCGGAGTGTCGGCGTGTCGGAGTGTCGGCGTGTCGGAGTGTCGGCGTGTCGGAGTGTCGGAGTGTCGGCGTGTCGGAGTGTCGGCGTGTCGGCGTGTCGGAGTGTCGGAGTCTCGCTGTGTCGGCGTGTCGGAGTGTCGGAGTGTCGGCGTGTCGGAGTGTCGGAGTGTCGGCGTGTCGGAGTGTCGGCGTGTCGGAGTGTCGGAGTGTCGGAGTGTCGGCGTGTCGGCGTGTCGGAGTCTCGCCGTGTCGGAGTGTCGGCGTGTCGGAGTGTCGGCGTGTCGGAGTGTCGGAGTGTCGGCGTGTCAGAGTGTCGGAGTGTCGGCGTGTCGGAGTGTCGGAGTGTCGGAGTGTCGGCGTGTCGGAGTGTCGCCGTGTCGGAGTCTCGCCGTGTCGGAGTGTCGGCGTGTCGGAGTGTCGCCGTGTCGGAGTCTCGCCGTGTCGGAGTGTCGGCGTGTCGGAGTGTCGGAGTGTCGGCGTGTCGGAGTCTCGCCGTGTCGGAGTGTCGGCGTGTCGGAGTGTCGCCGTGTCGGAGTGTCGGCGTGTCGGAGTGTCGGAGTGTCGCCGTGTCGGAGTGTCGGCGTGTCGGAGTGTCGCCGTGTCGGAGTGTCGGCGTGTCGGAGTGTCGGAGTGTCGCCGTGTCGGAGTGTCGGCGTGTCGGAGTGTCGGCGTGTCGGAGTGTCGGAGTCTCGCCGTGTCGGAGTGTCGCCGTGTCGGAGTCTTGCCGTGTCGGAGTGTCGGCGTGTCGGAGTGTCGGCGATGAGTGTCGGATATTTATGATAGTAATGGATTCAACTAAAAGACAAAGCAACGTACTTCTGCTCATTTCAAACACTTATCTTCTTATCCCCTAAAAGGCTTCTGTGAGAAATCTGATGAGGTGAAAGTCCTTCTATGCAAATAGACCTGATTAATTCAGAGGAATTACTGATAAAGCAACAGGATTTCTGCTGACCTTCAAATAGTTGTTCCGCTTTGGGAAACTTTTACTCATTTATCACATCGCTTTCAACAATTAGGTGAAAAGGAGGAGCATGTTTTTACCTCAGTACATGTTTCCCAACACAATGAATTTTTCATTTCATGTTCAGTGTTTTAAATCACCTCCAACAGCAGATTCTGCAGACGTTATTATGTTGTTAAAAGATACTTTTACATTTTTTTCATTGAGTGTTCTTTTTATATTTCCATTTTTTTGCTTCACAAAATCCAGATTTCTTCTTGTTTCGTTGCAGCATCATCTGAGAAACATCATCCTCTGTGCAGGTTAAAGAGAACGGCCGTGCTTTGGGATGCATTTGTATCTCACGCAGTCTGCAGCCGTTTCCAGCATCTAAACAACCAGAGGAGCACCTTGCATTTGGAAGCAGGACTGCCTCTTCCTCGGAGTTTGAGTCGGGAGGAAGACTCTCCTGCAGTCAGCGCAGCAAGCAGTGCGGTCCTGAAAGTCAGCTAAGTTACAGAATTCTTGTGAGGAGGTTGGAAACTGATCTGAATGTGAGACAATGCACTTGCAACAGAACATTTTCTCAAAAAGCCTTTTTTTTTTTTATATCTAGAATTGATACATTTCTATATTATAGAAATGCAAAACTACATTCATCTTTAGGATCTGAAATGTTCTCAGATTAATCATGGCTTCTGTTTGGAATTAGATTTAACCTTGACGTCAGCGGAAGATTTGCTTCTTGGCTGCATGTTGCTGTTGGTAAACACACGGTGGGAGAAATCCACCCGGACCCTCCCAGCGGTCTGGAGGGTCGGGGTGTGACCACAGGTGCCAGAAGCTGATGAGAAGCAGTCAGAAATGGTGGAACGTCCTCCTGGCGTGCCTCTTGCCTTTGTGTGGGAGGGGTCACACTGGCATGATCACCTTTTCCGGAACACGTTCCACTCTGCATGTTCTGCATGTGACACAGTCACCGAGTCGTCAAGCAGGTTTATTCACTAACAGCAGCTAGTTTTCTCATTTCTCTTTGTTTCTCATTTATATTTAACTTTTTAGATTCATAGTTTAGTTACTATGATCTAAAGTTGGCTTGTATGTGTATGTATATGTGTTAATACTGGCGAGTGCGTATATGTTTGTACGTATGTATGTGTGTGTGGATGTGTGTATGTGTATATGTATATGTGTACATATGTATATATATATATATATATATATATATATATATATATATATATATATATATATATATATATATATATATATATATTATGTGTGTATACGTGTGAGTATATGTATGTGTATGTATGCGTGTGTATGTGTGTGCCTGTATGTGTGTATGTAAACATCTGTAGGTTGTTTTCTTTCTTTTTGTTTTTGGGTTATTTTTTTAGTTTTTTTTTTTCTCTCCCTTTATCTTTCACTTTTCTTATGAGGTGTTTTTTCCTCCTTTCTCTTTCTGTCTTTCGTCTGTCCTCTCTGGTCCAGCAGTACAAACTCTACAATTCAAACAACAATACAAAATAAATATAGAAATAAAATAAAAATTCAGAAAGTCAAGGGGATCATTATATCTATAAAGCTTCCCATGGCAGAGAAAATATGTCCAGCAGAACATCCAGACCATCATTCTGCTGCCTAAATGCTGGACAAGACAAAAAAAAAAACAAATGGTGGAACGTAATGCAGACAGTAGACGTCACCAGTTAGTATTCTATAAACCTCTTCCTGGCAGAAGCGTTGATCCTGACGGCAGGATGGATCCATGTTGTCATGATGTTTCCAGCAGATTCTGATCCTACCATGTGAATGTGGAGCTGAACTGGAGACTCATCAGACCAGCAACGTTTCTCCATCTTGTCCAGTTCTGGTGAGTCTGTGTGAATTGTAGCCTCAGTTTCCTGTTCTTACTGACAGGAGGAAACCCGCTGTGGTCTTCTGCTGCTGGAGACCATCTGCTTCCAGGCTGGACGGGTTGTGTTGTGGTGGAAAATACTCTGGTCTTGAGAAGTTGTAATACATCTAAGAGTCAACTGTCTTCTTACAATGAACATTTTATTATAAACTAATACAAGCACACGCTGGAGCTTGGAGAGAGAACTCTCTCTACAGATGCTGAAGTAACACCCAATTATAAACCATGCTTAACTCCTCCTAGTTGCTGGGCAGACCATATGAAACAATCATTATCTCTTATTTAAGACTAAACTGAACTCACTAAGCATCAATCACTCACTATATTACTTTATTACCTTTAACCTCTAACCTTTAGACAACTGGTCAACCAAGCAGTTGACAAAAACCGATGCCCTGCAGGAAACTCTTCCTGTCTCAGACTTTGTCTGCACATTCCAGACAAGGATCATATAACTTAAAGAAAGCTTTGTGCATAGACACAAAACACAGCAGGATCACAGCAAATCAATGCATATATGTCTAATACTTAATACAAACCAAACTCATAACAATTTTCCCCAACAGTGTCTTCAGAGATGATGCTCTGCAGATCTTTGTTGGGACCAGTGCTGGTTTGAGTTCTTGTTGCCTTTCCATCATCTCCAACCTGTCTGTCCACCCTCCTCTGACCTCTGACATCAACATCTGGATGTTTTGGTCCAAACAACTGGATATTTCCTCCTTTTCAGACCATCTCTGTGAACCCTGCAGATGGTTGGGTGTGAAAACCAGCAGTTTCTACGATACTCTGACCAACAACCAGTGTGTTCGTCATTCTGATGCTCAGCTGGAACTTCAGCAACTCCTCCAGACCATGTGAACGATGATGTTGTGTTCAACGTAAATAAAATAAATACTAACAAAATACTTTAACTTTTACATACTTTTAAGCGTTATTCAGTTGAATCCACTCCAGACGAGATATTTAATGTTCAAACTGATGAACTTTGTCATCTTGCAGATTATTCATTAATCTTGAACGTGACGCCTGAAGAGGTTCCAGTGAATCTGGGACGGGATCTTGTTTAGCTGGTGGAACACCTGCAGAATGTGGTTTGGCTTCATCCTGCTGAAACCTGCAGGACGTCCCTGAAAAGACGTCGCCTGGATGCAGCAGATGTTGCTACAGAACCTGCAGGTTGCTCTCTACACCCCCCACATAACCCCATCGTCCTTTTACTCTTCATCTGAGATGAACTCGGGTCCAGAGAAGCCGGCGGTGTTTCTGGATGCTTTAGCTTTGCGTGGTAGACTTGTAGACTTATAGACGTAGCGACAAGCTGCGTTAGCCGTCGATGGTTTTCTGACGTCTTCCTGATCCCATGCGGTGATATCCTTCACACAGTGATGTGGGTCTTATATGCAGCGCCGCTGGGGGGTCGAAGGTCATGGACTGTCAGTGTTTGCCTTCCAACTTGCCACCAACATACAGAGATTTCTCCAGATTCTCTGAATCTTTGATGTTATGAACTGTAGGTGATGAAATCTGTAAATTCCTTGCGAGTGTGTGATGAGAAATGTTCTCAGACTGTTGGACGTTTTGCTCACGCAGGTATTAAAGAGGTTCTTTCTTTCTGTGTTTCATATGATGATAATAGAAAAAAGCATTTCAATCAACACCCGGCACTGCCATGACAACTCAGCTGATTGCCTGAGTTGGGAAAACATCGTCACTCTGCAGCTCGCACTGAATGCATTGACCCATTTGACACACAGCAGCCTGAGATGTCATAATTATAGTGCCACACACACATGCTCTCATTTTCAGTATTATGCAAGCATGTTCTACTATATGTGCCCTGTAACCACTCATTATGGGTCTGCCATGTTCCTGAAACCGTTTGAAGATTAGTGGATGTGCAGATGCATTTGCTTCTGGTCCTGACACCAGCAAACAGCCTGGAAATGAAAGAAACACAGTCTGTTTCAAGCGGCAGGCTAATCTTAGCTCTCATATCTTCTTCTTTAGCTTCAGAAAATATCTTTTGATGTTTTTGTGTAAATATTTCTTCATTAAGTGGAAAAAGCTGAGTATGGAGGACGTTAACATGAAACAAACGCAGGAAGAGTTGCATACTGTACGAGCAAACAGGCACTTTGGCAGAGACTTCCCACCCAGGGGTCTTGTATCTCACAAGGATTAGCTTTTCTGTCACACTCCTGAAACCTTCTTTTGGAATGGAAATAGCCAGAATTACAGTCATCTGTCTGCTGCGATCCAGTTCAAACCACCTTGGAGAGCGAAAAGCTCATTGGTCTAAATGTTCCCACGCTTGTTGTGTCGATGTGTGGCTGCTCAGGCTGCAGGGGTTTCTGTGGCGACGGGAAGGCTTACGCCGGGGAATGTAAAGAAAGTATTGTTTAGACACAAACATGCATGCACACAAGCAAAGATTAGCACACAGAAATGGTCACAGTATCTGAGCTCCGTGACACTGATGTGGTGTGCAGTTCAGATGAGGTCTGATGGGTTTGCTTGGCCTGGCAGTGCGGTGCTTTTGGAGGATCAAGCTGGAGCTCTTATCTCTCTGGCCTGATGGTCTAACCTCTATTCCCTGCCATCAGTCTTACACACATTCACATCTATTGACAGACACTCTGCTGATGGTCATAAACGCCTCGTTTTCAGAAATGCCGTGCCGGCCGTGAACCTCCTCTCAGGTTTAGGAAACGAAGGAGGTGAATGCAGTCATGTGTTCAATTTGTGGGAATGTTAAGTAAATGCACGTGCATGTGAAATAAGAAGTATAGAATAACCATAGCTCTAAAATAACCCCCCACACAGCAAAACAGACCCCTTTCTGTGTGGGTTGGGAGGACATTTTCCTCAGTGACAGAACTTCACAATGCTGCAAACCCAGAACCATGTTTTATTTAAGCCAGACGCATCATATGTGATGGCGTTCCTCAGACATTTTGCATCACATTTAAGTGGAAACTTCACTCAAAACCTTGTTGTAGAAAATCTGATTCTCATCTCCTGCAGTGGAAACCTGGAAGCTGAATATTACACTACAATAATTATAATCATTGCATTTTAATATGTGGTAAAACGACAACTACACAAAAAGTAGCTTTTTTATTGGTTGGCCTTTAAAGTGTTAATGAACTGAATGGTCTTCACCTTTCTGGGTACATTTCATTCCTAACCCCTTGGTTCCACTGAAAGTAAAAGCACCACGGTGCAGCTGTGCTGTGTCTTCGCAGGATCTTCACAGCTGAATCGTGGCAACACCAGTCAACAGGACTGGTTCCACCAGGAGCACCGCGCTGCGTTTCTGAAGTGTCCCAGAAGCAGTGGCGCTTTACGCTTCTTGAAAATACACGTTGGTTCTGATTTTGCAGCTCTGAAACGACGTGAATCTAGAGCAGTGGTAGAAGACTACATGTCCACTTTGACTGCATTTTACTCATCAACATGTCTTTATCACCGGCGGCACCAAGCCGTCTGGGCAGAGACGGTTTTGCTTCATAAATAACTCTGGAAAATTCATAAATAACTGTGGAAAATGTGCAACTGTACAAATATGGGCAAAGAGGTGGAGCTGAGAGGGGGGCTGTGAGCGTCATGGTGGATGATTGACATCGAGCGAACTCCAAGCTGCCTGTAGCTGAGAGCTAACCGAGCTAACCCGGGGCTGACCAAGTAACGAGGTAAGCAGGCTAAAGCTAAGTCATGTTGTTAAGCCGCTAAAAATCACGGTAGTTCTACATTCCTCCTTAAAACGGGATATTGGGTAACTGTCAATCAAAAGGACATGCCCCTAATTTTGACAAATTTCAAGATGTAATAATTTCTAAACCGAGGAGTTAGAAAAAAATTCACTCCCCCCACAGTTGTCATGAAGGTAAATCCAACCTATTAAACCTAAAATACCAGGTACCAGGCTGTAAACATGTTTATTCCTGCTGTATATGATGTGCATGGATTGCAGAGGGTTGTGTGGATGGGGGGTTGAGAGGGGAGTGCGTGTTTGGGGGGGGGGGGGGGGGGGGGGGGGGTATGCATGTATATGTGTGAGGGGAGTGCGTGTTGGGGGGGGGGGGGGGGTATGCATGTATATGTGTGTGTGGTTTGGTGGTGGGGGGGTGGTGTCCTGTACCCGGGGGCGCGGCTGGTGCGCTGGGGTGCGACCTGGCTGCCGCTGGGTGGCAGTCTGGGGATCCTGGTCCTCCGTCGGTGTGGGCTGTGCCCTCTGCCTGCGGGGGCGGGGGGCTGCTCACGGGCTCTTGGGGCCCTGGGGCCTGCGCTCTGTCTGCCCTAGGTGGCCGGTGCCCGGCGGGATCGGCCCTTGCCGGCCTGGGCCTGCTGGGGCCTGTTCCCCCTGACTGCGGGGGACTCTGGTTGGGCACCTCCTTCGCCACCTCCTGGGCAGATGCATGGCTGGCTCTGGAGTGGGGGGGTTGGGATCTGTACCTGGGGGTGACTGTCGGTTACCCGGGTCTCTGGGTTCTCCTGGCCTTCCTCTAGCTGTAGGCGGGCGGGGTCACATTGGCATGATCGCTCTTCTCTGAACACGTTCCACTCTGAATGTTCTGCATGAATGTTCTGCATGTGTCACAGTCACTGAGTCATCCAGCAAGTTTATTCACTAACAGCAGGTAGCTCTCTTTCTGTCTTTCTGACTTAACTTGCTAGTTTCTGGTCCTCATGATTGTCAACGGTTTTGTTCTCCACAAATCTAGAGTTGGCTTGTGTGGGTGTATATATTTATGTGTGTGGGTGGGTATGTGTGTGTACTTATGTGTATGTGTATGTGTATGTATGTATGTGTATGGATATGTATATATGTATGCATATGTGTGAGTGTATGTGTATGTGTGTGTATGTGTATGTGTATATGTATGTGTATGTATGTGAGTATGTATATGTGTATATATGTATATATATATATATATATATGTGTGTGTATGTATGTGTATATGTATGTATGTATATCTATCTTTATGTATGCATGTATGTGTACGTGTGTGTATGCATGTGTATGTATGTGTATATGTATGTATGTATGTATATATGTATATATATAATGTATGTGCGAGTGTATATACATATATATGTAGGTGGGTATGTATGTGCATATACATGTATGCATTGATCTCTTTCTTTTGTTTTTTTTTGTTTTTTTATGTTCTCTTTTCTGTTCTCTTTCTGCCCCTTTCCTGTCCTTTCCGGTCGGGTCCAGCAGCATAAACTCTGTAATACAAGCTATTATCCAAAACAAATTGAAAAATAAAATAAGAATCAAGAAATACAAGGGGATCATTACATCTACAAAAGTTCCCCTTGGCAAAATAAATTTGCTCAGCAGAACACAGCATCCAGAACATCAGTCTGCTTGCTTAAATGCTGGACAAGACAAAAAAAAAAAACGTGTTTATTCCTGCTGTAAACGTGTTTATTTCCGCTGTAAACGTGTTTATTTCTGCTGTAAACGTGTTTATTCCTGCTGTAAACGTGTTTATTCCTGCTGTAAACGTGTTTATTCGTGCTGTAAACGTGTTTATTTCTGCTGTAAACGTGTTTATTCCTGCTGTAAACGTGTTTATTCCTGCTGTAAACATGTTTATTCCTGCTGTAAACGTGTTTATTCCTGCTGTAAACGTGTTTATTCGTGCTGTAAACGTATTTATTTCCGCTGTAAACGTATTTATTTCCGCTGTAAACGTGTTTATTTCCGCTGTAAACGTGTTTATTTCCGCTGTAAACGTGTTTATTTCTGCTGTAAACGTGTTTATTCGTGCTGTAAACGTGTTTATTCCTGCTGTAAACGTATTTATTTCTGCTGTAAACGTGTTTATTTCCGCTGTAAACGTGTTTATTCCTGCTGTAAACGTGTTTATTCGTGCTGTAAACGTGTTTATTCGTGCTGTAAACGTGTTTATTTCCGCTGTAAACGTGTTTATTCCTGCTGTAAACGTGTTTATTCCTGCTGTAAACGTGTTTATTTCTGCTGTAAACGTGTTTATTCCTGCTGTAAACGTGTTTATTCCTGCTGTAAACGTGTTTATTCCTGCTGTAAACGTGTTTATTCGTGCTGTAAACGTGTTTATTTCTGCTGTAAACGTGTTTATTCCTGCTGTAAACGTGTTTATTTCCGCTGTAAACGTGTTTATTCCTGCTGTAAACGTGTTTATTCCTGCTGTAAACGTGTTTATTCGTGCTGTAAACGTATTTATTTCCGCTGTAAACGTATTTATTTCCGCTGTAAACGTGTTTATTTCTGCTGTAAACGTGTTTATTTCCGCTGTAAACGTGTTTATTCCTGCTGTAAACGTGTTTATTTCTGCTGTAAACGTGTTTATTCGTGCTGTAAACGTGTTTATTCCTGCTGTAAACGTGTTTATTCCTGCTGTAAACATGTTTATTCCTGCTGTAAACGTGTTTATTCGTGCTGTAAACGTGTTTATTTCCGCTGTAAACGTGTTTATTTCCGCTGTAAACGTGTTTATTCGTGCTGTAAACGTGTTTATTCCTGCTGTAAACGTGTTTATTCCTGCTGTAAACGTGTTTATTTCCGCTGTAAACGTGTTTATTCCTGCTGTAAACATGTTTATTCCTGCTGTAAACGTGTTTATTCGTGCTGTAAATGTGTTTATTTCCGCTGTAAACGTGTTTATTTCCGCTGTAAACGTGTTTATTTCCGCTGTAAACGTGTTTATTTCCGCTGTAAACGTGTTTATTCCTGCTGTAAACGTGTTTATTCCTGCTGTAAACGTGTTTATTTCTGCTGTAAACGTGTTTATTCCTGCTGTAAACGTGTTTATTTCTGCTGTAAACGTGTTTATTCCTGCTGTAAACATGTTTATTTCTGCTGGGAAGTTGGTCTTTTTCTTTTTTTTTTTTTGTCTTGTCCAGCATTTAGGCAAGCAGAATGATGGTCTGGATGCTGTGTTCTGCTGAGCAAATTTTCTCTGCCAAGGGAAGCTTTATAGATATATAAGTTGGTCTTTTTAACATGGGAGTCTATGGGGATTTGTTCTGTTTTGCAGCCCCTAGTGGATGAAGGGGGAACTGCAGTTTTATGCACTTCCGTATAGGCTCCACTTTTTACTGCCGGTGGTTGCCGCTTGGTCAAAACACAGAAGTCAACTCTGAACTCAGCACTGTCCAGTAGAGGACGAACCAACTGAACTTTGGCGTAGTAGAAGATGGACGAATGAGGACGGAGAGGTTTGAAAACGGTTTAAATGGACGTCCACATCTACGTACGTAAGGGAGCAGAAATGGGGTTTAACTGTGACCAATATCTAAGTAAACAGGTGACAACATAAACTGGACTTCTTTTGCATCTATAGTCGCCCTGTTAGGACTGTCCCATTTCCTCATATGTGTCTTTATACCAGTGTGTCTCAGTGCTGGTCCTCGGGGACCGCTGCCCTGCATGTTCCAATATTCCTGATTCAGATTAATTAAACTGTTCGTCAAGTTCTTTGCAAGCATGTGAATGAGCCTTCTGTAGAGTCTGGTGTGTTAATGTAGGGTTCCCTCTAAAACATGCAGGGCAACAATGGATAAACTCAAGGTAATGGAAATGTTTAAAATCCAGGTGTAGCTCAGGAAATAGTACGCATCAAGTCACAAACTGTTTTTTTTTTTTTTAACCAAAACGGGGCTGATTAAAAAACTTTTGTTTAGCTGTCTGACTCACACTCCTTACCAGTTGGTGGCAGTAATGCAGCTCATGCAGGGAGAAACACCGTTTTAAACATCTCATAGTCGTTTAATGGAACTTTTCTGACAAGCGAACACAATGTTCCACCATATCTGTTCATACTTGCTACAAACCATTTCAAGATGCGGCCTAAACGTTCAGTGCTGGAGGTGACCACTAGGGGTCGTACACGCTAGAGAAAAGGCCGATCTACCGATCACAATGTTTCCAGGCATTTCCAGAAACATTTCCCAATCTGCAGCTAACTGTTAATGCTTGAAACGAAAGGTAGCCATAAACCGGGCTCATCTGCTCTCATACATTCAGGTTTTTTGTTGATTTTCTGCTTGTTTATCTAAACATTTGGTTAAGTTTGGGATACGGTCACCGCTATGGTTCAGACAGACATATTCCCTGCTTTAAAGACACGCTACAGAACTTTTACCATGCTCCCGCCACGGCTAACCCAGCCTCCATCCTATCTGACCTGTTAGCTCTCTCCAGCCAGCAGGAGATCATCTCACCATGATGTCATGGATTTCCAAGCTGTGTGCCTGTGGTTAAGGCAGCATAGCTGAGCAGAATCAGGTTCATACTCCTCACCTGCTTAAAAACCCCGGGCTGTTCACCATTCAATGCTGGATCGTTGCCTCTTCTAGGTGTTAAACTAAGCAGAGACAAACCACAGCCCCGCCTTGCCCGCCTTGCCTGCCTAGACCATCTGACGTCCTACCCAGCCTTGCCTTGCCTGGGGTCAATTCCTTGCCTTCCCAGATTCTGCCAAGATCCTCGGACATCAGCCATCTGGTCCTCTTGGTGATTACTCAATTAAACAGTTAACCTGCTAACCTATTCCGTGGGTTCATTATCTTTTGTGACACATGACTCTTGTTTTCTCTCTTTTTTAATCTTCTTATTTCTCTGCTGAATCAGCGACGTTCTGTTCAGAACATCCAGTTCCTTATTATACCGTGAAGCTAAATGTCACGCCCCGGATGTAAACGCTGTATCGTGTCGGTTTCTCAGCCTCGGGACGCTGCTGGCTGGAGAAATGCACAATAGATGTCACTGTGCCATCGAACACGTCCGGGACGCCGAGTTTTAAGGTCAGAAAGTTACGTAATGCATCTGTAACGGAGGAATCTCTGTTTTCCAAGACAATGGTACCAAAATCCCGTTTAAAACATAAGGTTACCAGTACAGTGCAACATTACCTATAGAAATAAAATTAGCATTTATTTTTGCAGGTGGTTCTCAGGTTACACAGTTCTTGACTTACGCTGTTTTGACTGTATGATGCTCATTAAATAAATGTAAACAAAAAAATAGAGCATATAATAGAGAAAAATAGAGGAGATACGATGTTCCATATAAGCTCTAAAGATGCGTGACGTGGAGGCTGATACGACGCCTCATATATCTATTTTATTTTAATTGAAATGTCCATTTTAAATACTTGCACCATTTTTCCATTAAATATACATTTTTCCATTAAATATACTACGTGTATTTAGATTGTTATTCAGTGATTAAGCAAGCATTTAGGGGGTATTTAAAAGTCCAACTTTTGCGGAATTTCGGGTTACGCCGCAGCGTAGGATGGAACTCGTTCGTAAACTGAGGACCTTCTGTACCCTGTTTTATTATTTATCTTTAGATTTAATATGTAATTCTGTATTTACTGTCTTTGTGTACACTTCATGGTCTGAACACCTTGATTTTGCTGCACGTCAGTGTAATGAAAATAAAGTTTCTGTATCTCAAAGTTTTACCACCTTTACTGTAAATTTGGCTGATTTTTTCCGCTGCAGATGAACGTTGCTGTCACGTACTTTGTAAAGTCAGTCTGGGTTGTTCTCAACAATGCAAAACTAATCTGTTTGTTCTTTCATCATAAACAAATGTTGGTCCTAACAGAGGAAGAAAATTAAAGAGGAAGCAAATGAAGCTGCTGATTATTTATTAGTTTGTAAGAAAAATCTGCTGTTTTAAAACCATACATCCCTCTCATGCTTCAGTACTTTTTAAAAATGTGACTGTAATGCTGAAAGGCAGATATGCTCTGTAAATCTGTGACTAATAAAGAGAGAACTCAATCTCCTTTTCTAATCAAATTGCCATCGTCATTCTTCTTCCTCCGCTGTTTGTCATCGTAAAGCAGCTGGACTGAAGTTGTGCAGCGTTCAGTTGCTCATACAAAGTCATTCCAAGACGTTTAGAGTGGAAAGCTGCGCCGACAGCATTAAATGAGTTTTTCTCTCTGCTCCCTTGTGTAATTGCTGATACTCGGATGTGCATTGTGCTCAAGTACCTGCATGCCTAAAGTAATTGCAGTTTTCTCAAGATGCAGTAATAACTCATGTTATGGAATGTCAATATAAATGGAAATGAATGTTTGTTGTCAGGGCATCTCTGGCTCTCTTCTCTCTTCCTTCTCTTCTCTAAAGAGAATAAGGAACTGTTAAAAACCAGCTGAATAACAGTTTCACTGCTAAAAAAATAAAAAACATTGACAGACACACCTGCAAAAAGTCGATAACGCAAAAGCGAAACAGAAAGAGGCATGCACGGGAATTTCTGAGCTACAGAAACTCAAATCTTGCTTGTCAGACTTTTTTCAGCAACGACTCGCTAAATTGTTGCAGCTTCCAGACTTTGTGTGGTCAGACTCTCCCACCCACTGGGTGCATGTTATCCTCTGACACCATTTTAAAAGCAAAGCTTTTAGTGCTGCAAGGAGCTGGTGACCCTCCTCTACCGCTCAGCACTTTGTGTTTATCCATTACATCGCCAAAAAAATGAGTTTTGTTGTGAGACAAGCTGACCTTCAGCCTCCCCAAAGATGCAGCAACCTGGACCGGTGGATGCAGATTTTCCTGGCCAGCATCACGGTAGCAGAAAGTCTGTAGTTCCTCACAAACCATCAGGGAGGATTGTTTTAGGAAAGACTATCTGAATCTGTTTCAGATGCGTTGTGTTGGAACCAGATGTCTGAAAAGAACCATCACCAGAACGCAGAACTAAAGGGGGAGCCTAACAGTACTAACGGGACCGCTAACGGGACCGCTATAACTCGACCTCTAACAGTACTACTAACATTACTGCCAACAGTACTGCTAACATGACTACTAACAGGACCGCTAACGGAACCGCTATAACTGGACCTCTAACAGTACTACTAACATTACTGCCAACAGTACTGCTAACATGACTACTAACAGGACCGCTAACGGGACCGCTATAACTCGACCTCTAACAGTACTACTAACATTACTGCCAACAGTACTGCTAACATGACTACTAACAGGACCGCTAACGGAACCGCTATAACTGGACCTCTAACAGTACTACTAACATTACTGCCAACAGTACTACTGACAGTACTGCCAACAGTACTGCTAACTGGACCACTAATAGGACTACTAACAGTACTACTAACAGCACTACTAACAGTACTACTAACAGTACTACTAACAGGACTACTAACAGTACTACTAACAGTACTACTAACAGCACTACTAACAGGACTACTAACAGCACTGCTAACAGCACTGCTAACAGGACTGCTAAGAGGACCGCTAACAGTACTACTTACAGTACTGCTAACAGCACTACTAACAGGACTACTAACAGCACTGCTAACAGCACTGCTAACAGGACTGCTAAGAGGACCGCTAACAGTACTACTTACAGTACTGCTAACAGCACTGCTAACAGGACTGCTAAGAGGACCGCTAACAGTACTACTTACAGTACTGCTAACAGCACTACTAACAGGACTACTAACAGCACTGCTAACAGCACTGCTAACAGGACTGCTAAGAGGACCGCTAACAGTACTACTTACAGTACTGCTAACAGCACTGCTAACAGGACTGCTAAGAGGACCGCTAACAGAACTACTAACAGGACTACTAACAGCACTTTTAACAGTACTACTAGCAGTACTACTAACAGCACTGCTAACAGGACTACTAGCAGTACTACTAACAGCACTGCTAACAGGACTACTAACAGGACCACTAACAGCACTACTAGCAGTACTAACAGTACTGCTAACATTACTAGTAACAGTACTAATAGCAGTACTAACAGTACTGCTAACATTACTAGTAACAGTACTAATAGCAGTACACTCAGACAGTTTCAAACCCCACACTGCACATATTGAGTACGAGGAAAAGTCAGAAGCAGCTGAGCTCCAGGTAAGTACAGGAGCGTATGAAGGAATCATTATGTTCCTGAATGTTTGCAGTATATCTGCAGTACATCTGCATGGAGCAATACAAATACATAAATACCTGTATTTTTAATGAGGAACTAAAAGAGGACAATCTGTATGCAGATTATCAAAAGAATTATTTATCCTGCTGCTGACATGTGATGTTCCTCCTCATTTTTAATTTTTTCTTCCTTTTTAAAATTGTTTTAATTTATTTATATATTTTTTTCATTTTTATTTCCCCTTCATGTCTGCATTTATTCTGGATCAAACACACATGAAGGTTTTTACCAGCAGCTTCTGACCAGCCTTCACCAGTAACCATCCTCCTCGTGACAAACCTCCAGGAATCCCACTCAGAAACGTTTCGTCAAATCTTCCCATTCTCAGGAGGACGCTTCAGCCAGGAGAAAGTTCTCATTTGTTCCAAATTCATTGCAAACTGTCACGAAAGCAGTGGAGATGTGGTGTGGACCCAATTGCAGAGATGAGGGAAGCCAGTATGCAGAACTCAGATTTATTCTGGGACAAGATCAGGGCAAAACTAAATGAACCAACAAACACAACTGAAACAAAACGAGACACAGGTGAAACCAATGAACAGGAAATCAATGAAGCTAAACAAGAACCAAGAGAACTAAACAGGAAAAAACTAGAAAATAAAAACAGGAAACCAGAAACTAAGGCACTGAACAAAACCACATCATGACAGTACCCCCCCCCCCCCCCCCCCCCCCCCGTCAAGGGCCGGCCACCGGACGGCCCAAAAAGGTCCAGAGTCCAGAGACGGGTGGGAGGAGGGGGCCCGGAGGGGGGACCAGGGAAAAAAAAAAAAAGTCCAGGGGCACAGGGCCGGGGGAAGAGTCCAAACGGCCCAGCTCAGGAAACAGTCCGGGGGCAGGCCTGGCTTTGGATCCCCCTCGCTGGACACTGGAGACGGGGGAGAAGGAGCGACCTCCTCGCCGGACACTGGAGACGGAGGAGAAGGAGCGACCTCCTCGCTGGACACTGGAGACGGAGGAGAAGGAGCGACCTCCTCGCTGGACACTGGAGACGGGGGAGAAGGAGCGACCTCCTCGCCGGACACTGGAGACGGAGGAGAAGGAGCGACCTCCTCGCCGGACACTGGAGACGGAGGAGAAGGAGCGACCTCCTCGCCGGACACTGGAGACGGAGGAGAAGGAGCGACCTCCTCGCCGGACACTGGAGACGGAGGAGAAGGAGCGACCTCCTCGCCGGACACTGGAGACGGAGGAGAAGGAGCGACCTCCTCGCCGGACACTGGAGACGGGGGAGAAGGAGCGACCTCCTCGCCGGACACTGGAGACGGAGGAGAAGGAGCGACCTCCTCGCCGGACACTGGAGACGGAGGAGAAGGAGCGACCTCCTCGCCGGACACTGGAGACGGAGGAGAAGGAGCGACCTCCTCGCTGGACACTGGAGACGGAGGAGAAGGAGCGACCTCCTCGCCGGACACTGGAGACGGAGGAGAAGGAGCGACCTCCTCGCCGGACACTGGAGACGGAGGAGAAGGAGCGACCTCCTCGCCGGACACTGGAGACGGAGGAGAAGGAGCGACCTCCTCGCTGGACACTGGAGACGGAGGAGAAGGAGCGACCTCCTCGCTGGACACTGGAGACGGAGGAGAAGGAGCGACCTCCTCGCTGGACACTGGAGACGGAGGAGAAGGAGCGACCTCCTCATCGAGAACTTGGGTCGGAGGAGGAGCGTCCCAACCTGGAACCCCCTCGGGAACTCGGGACAGAGGAGGGATCTGGGTGCTGGCGTGGGAGCCTGAAGCGCCGGACGGGACCGGGATGCAGGCGGCGTGGACCAGGGCGGGGACGCAGGCGGCGTGGACCAGGGCGGGGACGCAGGCGGGGACACTGGAGACGTGGGCCTTGGAGCTGGTGGCTTGATAGCCAGTCTGGTTCCCCAGAACCGCGACTGGACCTCAGTGTCGCATGGCTCTGGTTCCTCGTCCAAGCCCAGCAGCATACCCACCAGTTCGGCACGTCATGCTCACCGGGGGTTTATGCTTACGGCACCTGGAGCGTCTCCCTCTTTGCTCTCCTGCTGGGTCCTTGTATGGTTGGTTCATTCTGTCACAAAAGCAGTGGAGATGTGGTGTGGACCCAATTGCAGAGATGAGGGAAGCCAGTATGCAGAACTCAGATTTATTCTGGGACAAGCTCAGGGCAAAACGAACTAAATGAACCAACAAACACAACTGAAACAGAGGGGTATAAATACACTGGGACAAAACGAGACACAGGTGAAACCAATGAACAGGAAATCAATGAAGCTAAACAAGAACCAAGAGAGCTAAACAGGAAAAAACTAGAAAATAAAACAGGAAACCAGAAACTAAGGCACTGAACAAAACCACATCATGACAGCAAACCGCATGAAACTCTGATGATCTACAGAAACGTAAGGTTAAGAATGAACTAAGTGGAGGTTATTTAAGTTTTAGTGACATTATGACAGTTTTGAATGAGATTTAAATGAAGCTCTGGACATAGGTAGAAAAAGAAAAGGTAAAGATGTTGGGAGATTATCCCAAAGGTTCAATCCCTGCAGCTGGTTTAAAAAGTCAAGAACAGGAAGAACTAATGTGCTTTTAGATGACAGAAACTTCATCTTCTGTTTTTTTTGTTTCTGCACTAGAAAATCTCTTCTTCACTGTTGTGGAACTGCATTTGTAGACTTTTTGCTCCTACCTGCGTGTGCGGTGTGTCCTCTCTCTAAAGCAGGGAACCTGTAGTTTGCTAAATAACAGGGACTGTTTAATGCAGCGCTCTTCATCAGAATGCAGTTTAAAATATTCCTCCAGTTTGTTTGTAGTCACATTTGTCCCTCAGGTTTGTCGTTTCTGCTTATCAAACATGATCTTGTGGATGTGTTTGGGGAAGACGCAACTTGTTAAAACTCACTTTGAGTGCATGTTGCTGCACTCTGACCATGTTTTTTCTTCATGTTTGGGTATTTTCTAGTCTTCAAACTTGACCTCATGACCTTTATGTTTAGAGGACAAAAGAAGTTTTACTCTGGAGAACCTGCAAGCTTTTCTTTGCGAAGGTTTTAGTTTCAGAGCCTCGTAGACCTGCAACCAGTCCTCCATAGGTCTCCCCAGTTCTTTCTGCTCCCGCTAAGTCCTGGGACCTGAGGTCTGAAAGCATCAGCTGAAAACCCGGCCGGAGCAGAAAACATGCGATACTGAGTAAGATTAGGCTGCTCGTGAAGAGCTGCATCAGGACTTGTCAGAATAAGGATAATGCAACAGAAACTGTGTCGAGCTCTAAAACATGGATTCTTCAGCTGCAAAGCATTTTACGGTGAAACATCCATCATTAAAAGCTAAATGGAAGTAAAAAGACCCTGAAGGGGAATTTCCAGAGTTGCTTTAGTTGTCTCTGATGCTCTGATGTCTCTGCTGAAGGCACCAACATCAGGCCTGGATTAAAAGAGCACAGGCCCCTGGGCCCAGAGTGTTCCAGGGGCCCCCTTCCCCATCGCAACATTGTAAAAAATTGTGAATGATACACTGTGAAATAACATTTCTAACATCTCTCAGCCAGTGGTACCAGTAGCAGTACACTAGACACTGTGGTGGAACTATCTGGCTTTTATATACATTTTGTTTTATGTCCAAACTGCTGCTGTTTCTCCCTGTGGGCCCCAAGTGGGCGTGGGCCCCTGGGCCTGTGCCCATGCGGCCCATTGGATAATCTGGCTTTGACCAACATTATCAGTCTGTGCCTGGAAACAGGAGCTTTTAGGACAGACGGTCCCGAGTCCAGTCCGCTGTCTGCAGCTTACAGACGCAACACACCTGAATCAAACGGCTAAAGTCCCTCCTGTGCATGTCAGTCAGCTCTGCAGCAGCCTGGTAACGAGACGTTCATCTGATTCAGGTGTGTTGGAGATGAGACTACAACTGTTTCCATCCTGATCCTGGGGTCCACTACCCTGCATGGTTTAGACCACGCTCACACTGTTTCTTTGCTATGCAAACATCCCAACAGGCCAAACTGCAGAAGTGCATCCAGGCTGTTTCTGAGTGTAAACACAAGCCACGCATGTGACATGATGATGTATTGAAATGTTAAACTTGGTTATTTATGTTCCCATGGTGACACATAAATAGAATATTTGCAAATCTTCACTTTGTTTTGACGTTTTTGAAAAAAGAGGGAAAAAGTTTTATTAAATTCTCTGAAAGGAAAAACGGGAACTGAGAAAGTTCTGCCTGAAGCGTCGGCAACAAAGTGATGAGACTCGTGGCACAACGACAGGGTGGGCTACGTTCTGCCAGCATCCCTCCTGGCTGTTGGTCTGGATGATGTGTTTCTGAAGAGCTCTAGTTTCCCTGTTAGCTTACGCTCCTGAATGTAACTCTAAAAATGATTTTCACTGTAATAATGAATGTAAAAGTGCTTTGATGTGATGCTGACATGAACTGTTAAAATAAAACTGATTTGAAATGAGAAGAAAACTTTCTGACACTTGTTTAATTATTTAAATTCATTGAACAACCAAAAGCTAACTCCTTTTCTTTTTTTGTGAAGTCAGGAATCTGACGTGATTTGCTGTTGTGTTATTCAATCCTGGGCTAATCGATCGTACTGATGCTAACATACTGATGCTTACGTGACTGTATATAAAAGATGGGCGGAGCCTCCGTGACGTCACCCGTAGGTTTCTGAAGAGCTGAATTGAAGCTCGGTGGGCGGTTCCTACCATCACCATCTTGGCAGGGGCATGCGTGTCGTCTCACCCGGAAAATACAAATATGGACAAAGAGGTGGAGCTGAGAGGGGGGCTGTGAGCGTCATGGTGGATGATTGACATCGAGTGAACTCCGAGCTTTCTGTAGCTAAGAGCTAACCGAGCTAACCCGGAGATAACAGGAGCTAACCAGCTAACGGAGGTAAGCGGGCTAAAGCTAAGTCACGTTGTTAACCAGCTAAAATTGTTCTACGTTCTTCTGACTTGAAGCGGGAGATCGAGTACCTGTCAATCAAAAGGACACGCCCCTAAATATGCCGAATTTCGAGATTAAATTACTTTTAAACGGGCGAGTTAGAAAAAAATTCACTCCCCCCCACAGTTGTCATGAAGGTAAACCTGACCTATTAAACCTAAAATGGATTTTTGTACAAGGCTGTAAACATGTTTATTCCTGCTGTAAACATGGGTATTGCTGCTGTAAACATGTTTATTCCTGCTGTAAACATGTTTATTCCTGCTGTGAACATGTTTATTCCTGCTGTAAACATGTTTATTCCTGCTGTAAACATGTTTATTCCTGCTGTGAACATGTTTATTCCTGCTGTAAACATGTTTATTCCTGCTGTAAACATGTTTATTCCTGTTGTAAACATGTTTATTCCTGCTGTGAACATGGGTATTTCTGCTGTAAACATGTTTATTCCTGCTGTAAACATGTTTATTCCTGCTGTAAACATGTTTATTCCTGCTGTGAACATGTTTATTCCTGCTGTGAACATGTTTATTCCTGCTGTAAACATGTTTATTCCTGCTGTAAACATGTTTATTTCTGCTGTAAACATGTTTATTCCTGCTGTAAACATGTTTATTCCAGCTGTAAACATGTTTATTCCTGCTGTGAACATGTTTATTTCTGCTGTAAACATGTTTATTCCTGCTGTGAACATGTTTATTCCTGCTGTAAACATGTTTATTTCTGCTGTAAACATGTTTATTCCTGCTGTAAACATGTTTATTCCTGCTGTAAACATGTTTATTTCTGCTGTAAACATGTTTATTCCTGCTGTGAAGTTGGTCGTTTTAACATGGGAGTCTATGGGGATTCGCTGTTTTGCAGCCCCTAGTGGATGAAGGGGGAACTGCAGTTTTATGCAGTTTCACATAGGCTTCACTTTTAACCGCCGGAGGCTCCGTCTATCTTTCATTTACGGTCTATGGTACTTACTACTAGGGATGGAACAGCATGGATGACCCTAAATAACACGATGGCTGCTGGAGGAGCAGCATGCAGCGTTCTGGAAGGCTGTTCTGCGTTTCCATTACACCTAGAATCATGCTAAAACTAAATATTATAACAAAAAAAATAAAAAATACTGGTGGAAACACCTACATCGGGAAAAAAGTCTAAAAAGTTTTTACGCTCTACATGAGGTGGTTTTTTAGACATTTGATATAGAAATATATTGCAGAAGTAGGATGAAAACACGCGTCTCCAGACGCGACATGGGGAGGGGGTCATGTGACCAGTTCATTTCCAGTAAAGATGGAGCGGTTTGGAAAAAACAGTGAATTACAGGGTTTTAGAAAAGAAAATGAGGAAGAAAAGCTTTGAAAAGTTGTAGCAAATTCCCCACAGCAAGTAGAAACCCCCAAAATAACGCTACGTGGCGACCTCGGACACGCCGCAGTTCTGGTAAAAGCTCGTGTGACTGAGGCTTCTGCGATAAACACCGTTCAGTGGAAACACCTGCAAATCGCAGTTTGTCGATATCCTGGAAATATCGCTTCAGTTTAGTGAAACAATGTCATGGAAAGGCAGCCGATGAAAAGTCCTGCAGTGACTTGTAGCTTGTGTTCCTGCATCGCAGCAGCCGTTTGGACAAATGAAGAAGTTAAACATAAAAATTCTGGACTTTTTGAACGAGACGTCTCGACTTTGTTAAATTAGACATTTTCACAAAGTTCTGATTTTAGAATCGGTTCAGTTCAGCTGAAACATCTCCCAAGCCCCCCTCTACTTTAGTGTTTATTCTTATCCAACTTTTAACCAATCAAAGTCATTTTTATGATCAATAACTGATTTAAATACTCATTTTCCAGAAATAAACATTTGGAAAGAAACTGAAGATAAACTTTCTTTAAACAGATGTATTTTTTTCAGCACATCTTGAATTTTTTGACATTTTTAAATGTTGATGTTGTGATTGAACTGCATTTTCTAGAGTTTCTGTTTCTGAATGAAGCGGAGGCGACACAGAGCAGCAACGATGACGTGAGCTCTCCTCGTCCAGTGCCGAGCGCTGCGGTGCAAACATGCGTGTGTCTGACAAGCAATCAGCCCAAACAGGTGTTATTTGAACATTTTTTTTAACCAGAATTGCAACGATTTTTTCAAGCTTTTTGACACCAGAAACATTTGGCTGTAACTTCATACAGAGATTCAAAAGCTTCCAATTCATACAGTAGGATACAACATAGAGACATTTATTTCATGTTTCAATACCAAAACCATGTGGCACCCTCCCCCCGCCGCCCCCCCCAAACAACCCCAGAAAGCAGCATTATTCTTTAATAACTAAAAATGGAAACAAACTTAAAAAATAGCAGATTAGCTGCTGTGATGCCCCGTCTGTCCAAACACCAGCCAACATGATAATGCACAGGTGTGTGTCTGTGTGCATCGCTGTGAAAATATCATTCATAACAAAAACACAAACAATCTATCGGTTTTAACACTGACCAAGGAGTCGTCGGCATCTGGGCCGACTTCAGCGAAACCCCCCACCAGGCCTCCAACAGAGCGGGGGTGTTGCCGTGAGAGGACTGTCCTGTACTTCTTGGCTGGGTTGGAGTTTTCAAAAGGCAAGGGGGGTGAAATCATGGAGGTCCCTCTTCCATGGCCGTGTTCTTCATCTTGTTTGGCTCCTTGTGGCCTCGCCGGACCGATTCCCGGCTCGTGGCGCCGCTGCGGGACGCTGATGGAGTTCTTGACCGAGCCAAAACCAAAACGTGACGGTTGATAGAAAAAAGGATCAAATAAAAAGAAAGGAAAAATAGTAACATCATTCTCGTGTTCTTCAACTTTTTACTTGGTCACTTTTTAAATTCCATATATTTATATCCATATATATTTATATATATATATATATATTTATATATTCTTTTTACAATTAAAAACACCATGGAATTGACAGACTATTTGGTTTCTTTTAGTCTAAGTTTTTGTCTTGTTTTGTTAATAAATGCATGTAAATATTTTTTTTCTTTTCCATTCTGTCAGTCTGTGAAAATGTGGCCCCTCATGAAGAGTTCTCTGCTTTTTATCCCCAACGTATGCATATCACTTTAAACCCCCCCCCCCTTTAGTTCAGCATATCCCATCACGCCCCACAGTTCCAGACCAGCAGGGTCTATCATCAGTGTCAAACCCAGACTGAGTGTCCTACAAGGTGTCTTTTCATTGGCCGGTTGGGCCCAGGTCTCTGTGTGATTGGCTGGGGCTGAGCAGCTGGGTCTGTGTGGGTCCGTTACAGCTGAGCCCCCCACTCCCCCCTCCGTTAAGGTTCAGGAAGCAAACAGTTTCTCTGGCCTCCACCTGTGCAACTGTTGATCCGTTGGCGACCAGCCCACCTTCCTCATGCTTCCTGTGAGCCAACGCCAACGCCCTGAGCTGCTCCTGCGCCTCCTCCAGCAGCAGCGCCACCTCATCGTGCTGCTGGCCGACGACCGACGAGCAGGAGGAGAACAGCCTGCCGTGCACCGTCTTCTCTTTCCGCTCCTCCTTGCAGGGGACTGACATCGCTGTGGTGGTGGCGCTGGTTTGCATACACGACTCTTCGTTGTCGTGGTGACACTGGACCGAGGGGATGATGGGGATGGAGCAGGAGCGGAATGGGGGAGGCGGTGAGTGGCGGCGGCCAGGCCTCCTCAGGCTCCGGGTGGTGAGAATGGGATCGTTGTGCTCTGGTGGAAGGCCTGAGCACGGCTCCACGTGGCCACGCCAAGGCAAGGCTAACTTTGTCTCCATGGAAACAGGAGTTTGCATATGAACAAAGGCATCCTGCCCGGAGTGGTTCCGCTGGCTCTCCACCTGCATCTGGACACTGAAGAGGACAGAGATGAAGAGGAAAAGAGAGAAAAGGTTATTCAGACCGGAGATCTTGGCTTGTGTCGGGGTGTGTTTTCAGCTCCCACTGCCGGCTCGCCACCCACCGCTGTCCCACAGATGCTGAGGGGGGGTGATGAATCTGACATTTCATCGCTTTCTATCTGACTTCTCACAAACAAAACCCCCGACAATCCCCCTCATATAAGCGAGGAGTTAGCTTGTTATTGATTTTAATAAGATGAAGTGTCTGCTGAAGCGGTGACTTCAGAGCTGAAGACGCGATAGAGACGCTGCTTTCAGGTCAGCGTGGTGAAGAACCGCATGCCAGCTGCTTAAACTCAGATTGTGTGACTGCAGATTTTCCTCACCTTTACATCAGACCCCCTGAGCTGCTCCATCTGCCCTCTTTACGCTCTTCATGTTGATGCTTCCCAATAAATCACCGTTTTCTTTGGTTCATTTTAGTTTAAGCTTCTGCTCAGCCTGAATTCAAGTGTTTGTTTAGTTTCTTTTGCTTCTTCACAGCAGCTATACGTTCCCAGCAACCGAAGACAGCAGGGAAGAGGAAGAATAGCTGGTTCCTTCCTGATTAGTAAAGGTCTCCTTATAGCAGATAAGCTGGAGTCCAGATTGCTCCCAGTAACAACATGCACTGCTATAAATGATCCTGTTCTTCAGGGTTCTGCTGCACGTGCACACTGTTAAACCACTGCAAACTTCCATTACAAACCTTATTTCATGCATGGACACAATCGATCGGCTGCTGTAATGTATGATTAAAATGATCAGTGAAAATGAAGAAAAGTAGGATGGATTCAAAGTTCTTGGCTAAGAATAAAAATATGAGGCCAAAATTAATGGAAATACTTTGGAGATGTTTGTATTTACTGGTAATAGAACATCTATTAAGGCCATAAATGTCTATCTCCCAGTTTTATCTTCAACCATTTGAATTAAATTGGGATATTTTAAAGCCGTCGTGACAGACGAAGCTTCAAGGATGAAGAGTCAGAAGATTTATTTCCTGACAGGAATCCAGTTCAAGGTTCAGTTCCAATGAAGCTGCAGAACATGTAAAACTGAATACTTGACTCCTAAATGCTTTTTAACTCGGTTAAATACATCAATCCGTTTTCCTAACGTCCAGTTCAGGATGGCAGGAAGCTGGAGTCCAGGTACACCTGGACACGTCGCCAGTCCATCACATTACAGAGACAAGAGATCTCATGTTCAAACTGATAAACTCTGTTTTTAGTAACATTCCCTCATTTTGTTTCTGATGCCTGCAACATGTTTTAAACCGCTGGGATGAATGGAAGGCTGGGAGGGATGAGGAATGCTCAGACACACCTGTGTGGATCAGACCACAGGTGAATGTTGGAGACAGGTGAGTGTCATGATCAGGTATAAAAAGTGAGTGAATATTAAAAAAAAAGAAGCAAAGTAAGATGAACGGTATCAGTCCTGCTGGGAAGGAAAGCGATGGATCTTCAGCATCAGTTTATTACTCACTGGATCATTATGTCAGTTTATTTTATCTTCCAATAAAACATCTTTTTTTAACATTATCATTTCAATCTAATGGGAGAAATGAATCTTATTTACTAGAGAGAAGAGAAATCATCCTGAATTAGAGGCTGCCTGGTTTATTTGATGACAGTTGAGAGTCGAAGCATGAAGGTTTGTTTGCAGGAACACACGGTGAGGTTAACCGGCTCTCTCCTCCAGGCACCCGCCTGGGAACCAGCAGGCTGACGAACAGATAACATGATTAACCACAAACTAAGCCTGTTATCTGGAGACACTGAAATAACTTGTGATGTCAGAGATCAGGGTGGAAACTGCCATGACTTTTGGTTTTTTCTGGGGGAATCCTGCAGGCGTTTAACCCTCATATTCTCCAACTGGCAAGCCAGACCCCTGGGGGTCCACATTGCTCACATATTTAAAATACAAAAGCAAGCAATAAAAAGTTAAAAATTACTGACACTGAAATAAAAAAAGTCTGGGAAACCAAATTTCTTGGGGTTATGATCGATTATCAGTTAAATTGGAAAAAGCATGTGGAATATATTGAAGGTAAAATTTCAGTCAATTTCTATCTTATATAGAGCAAAGGAGAAGCTCCATAATGTTGGTCGGCGCTTCATCTTTAGCTCACTTATACGTCTCTATTTATCCTGTTGTATAGAATTATGGGAATAAACTTATAAAACTACAGTAGAAACAATAGTTTTAAAACAGAAATGAGCAATAAAAATTATTAACGATGCGGGTTATTCTGCGCACACAAACAAATTATTTGAAAAACCTTGAATCTTGAAATTACATGAGTTATACTGTTATGGGACGATGCAATTTATGTTTAAAGTTAAAACAAGAACCACTCCTGATTGCATCCTGAAGTTCTTTTCAGTTCCTGAAAGCAAATATGATTTTCCTGACCAATGTAAATTTTCTTTACCAGGAGCTGAGAAAAATATTCGGACTGGAAGTATCTCCTTTGCAGGAGTCCAAGTTTGGAAAAAGGCGAACTCTGAAATAAAATTATGCAGTTCTTTAGTGGTTTTCAGAAGAGTATTGCACGAGTCCTTGATTGATAAATATGGCTGCAGATGAAATTGGAATTGTAAATGGAAGTTGTTACAGCTTTTTCTTTTACTTGTTAAATTCCTCTGTTTAATTACTTGTAACAATAAAATGTTCAAAGTAATACAGGCGGGCGTTAATAAGCTTTGTTTCTGCCTTTTCCGCCACAGTTTTGTTTTTCATTTTGTTAATGTGTAAATGTAATATGTGACTGAAAAAAAAACTAGACTGAAAAGGTGAATGACATACTGGGACCACCGTGCCAGTTAAACATACTAAACTGGTAAATGTTGGTTTTGGACCAGTAAAGTAATGTGGTGGTGACGGGTCACATAAACTTTCTCTGTGCGAGACCTGCTGCTCCGGCGGCGCTTTAGCATGTAGCCACAATAGATCTGTCCACTTCAACATATCGCTTCAGAGGGAAGGTCGAAGGTCAAAAGCCAAAGGACACTTTCAGGAAAGAAGTCTGCTGCACAACATGAACACATCAGCACAAGACGCTACAACAGCTAAACAGAAGTTAATAAAATAAATGAATAAAAGTCAGAGTTCATCCTAAAGACCTGTGGAGACGCCACCTTGCCATCACCCCCAGTTCATCAGTTTATATTCATCAAAGCATGCTGGTCGTCTGATCAGAGGCTCCTCGCCAGCCTGCTTGGGGCCTGGGGTCCTGAGGACAGGGCGGGGGTGGCCATGACCTCGCCCGCTGACTTAAGCCTGAAAACTTGTGCCAAACAGCTTGTGATGCCACGTCAAACAGCTGATTCAGTCGCTAAAAGATTCACGCCAACAGACACCAAACATTTTACTGCTGCAAGTTTGGTCCAATTTTTCTCTTCTGCAAGGAAGTCACTCATCGAACGGAATCTCTGCATCTTGGTTGTCTTTGTAGGATGTAAAACGACTTCCTGAAGCCGTCTTAGGACACGTCCACATCAGCCTTTCTGATCCAGATCCGAGTCCATTTGCTGGGAAAGTCGCTTCGTTTGGGGAAATGTGAACGCGCCAAACTAATCCTGATAAGGACCAAAGAAGCGAACTCGGTCCGCCTACAAACGCAGGTCTCGGTCCATTCCAACCGGACCAAATACAGGAAGTGGACTACAAACCAAGTCCCTTCCTGCATGTGGTGTAGCGTTGCATTGTGGGTAAATCCATAGCGATGGCGTTAAGGGTCCTCTGCCTCGTCTGGTGTTCATACTGCGTCCATTGTTGCAGTGGATTTCTGCAGGATACTTGCATAAGACACAATAAAAACCCAAAACAGCCATAGTTTGGTCTCCATGTTTAACTGGCAGGTGGAGGAAACAGAGTTTTCTTCTTCACGCCGGTCTGGTCCTCTCTTCTGCTAAATACTAGTGCAGCACCACCTCTGGTGGGAATGGGGAGATATTATTCTAATGGTTTGACTGGTTTCACCAAAGTGCAGCGTGAACACGATCCTCATGGATACACCCCCCTACAGCTGGACCCAGTCCCCAACCGGACCCAGTCCCCAGTCGGACCGAGTCTCCAGTCGGATCGAGTCTCCAACTTGACCAATTCTCCAACCAGACCGAGTCCCCAACCGGACCGAGTCTCCAACTGGACCGGGTCCCCAACCGGACCCAGTCCCCAGTCGGACCGAGTCTCCAGTCGGATCGAGTCTCCAACTTGACCAATTCTCCAACCAGACCGAGTCCCCAACCGGACCGAGTCTCCAACTGGACCGGGTCCCCAACCGGACCCAGTCCCCAGTCGGACCGAGTCCCCAATCGGATCGAGTCTCCAACTTGACCAATTCTCCAACCAGACCGAGTCCCCAAGCGGACTGGACCGAATCCCCAATCGGATCGAGTCTCCAACTGGACCGATTCTCCAACCGGACCGAGTCTCCAACCGGACCGAGTCTCCAACCGGACCGAGTCCCCAATCGGACCGAGTCTCCAACCGGACTGAGTCTCCAATCGGACCGAGTCCCCAATCGGACCGAGTCCCCAACCGGACCAAGTCTCCAACCGGACCGAGTCCCCAACCAGACCGAGTCCCCAATCGGACCGAGTCCCCAATCGGACCGAGTCTCCAACTTGACCAATTCTCCAACCAGACCAAGTCCCCAATCGGACCGAGTCTCCAACCGGACTGAGTCTCCAATCGGACCGAGTCTCCAACCGGACCGAGTCTCCAACCGGACCGAGTCTCCAACTGGACCGAGTCTCTAACCGGACCGAGTCCCCAACCGGACCGAGTCTCCAACCGGACCGAGTCTCCAACCGGACCGAGTCTCCAACTTGACCAATTCTCCAACCAGACCAAGTCCCCAATCGGACCGAGTCTCCAACCGGACTGAGTCTCCAATCGGACCGAGTCTCCAACCGGACCGAGTCTCCAACCGGACCGAGTCTCCAACTGGACCGAGTCTCTAACCGGACCGAGTCCCCAACCGGACCGAGTCTCCAACCGGACCGAGTCTCCAACCGGACCGAGTCTCCAACCGGACCGAGTCTCCAACTTGACCAATTCTCCAACCAGACTGAGTCTCCAGTCGGACCCAGTCCCCAACTGGACCAAGTCTAGCGGACTATCCTGATGGAAATGCACCATAGTTGGAAAAAGGCCTGAAGACAGCATTCTTGTCTGTTCTGTATCTGGTGTAAATCTGACTTTCTGGTCCCGTACATAAGACGGACCATTCCTCTTATCAGTGTCTAAATCCAGCAGTAATCCAGAGCAGAGACTCATTATCTTCGTGTAATAATTCCTAATCCTCTGCAAAGGAAAGCTTTCTTGGTCATCTTGAAGCCATTCTTACTCGGCTCTCTTCATCATGGCTTTAAAAATAGTGGTGGGTGGAGAAGGTGCTTTTTTAGACTCAAAGGAAATCATTCCCTTGTTTCCTCAGCAGTGTTTCCACAGACATGAAAACCTCTGTGAGACGCGCGGCAGAGATTAGGTCCATAGAGTGGATCCTGCAAGCGATAAGAGAGGATGATGCCAGGGTGCTAATTCCCAAGATAACATTCACAGACAAATCTCTCTTTTCATGTGCTGAAACATAATCAGATTGCTAAAATCTATGAAGCACAGTTCAAAAAATCGACCCTGGAGCCAAGCTGGAGCAGCTCGGGGGGCATCGCAGGACCCTGTTAGCAAGCGAGGTGAGATCAGTGACCAGGCTTTTAACTCATTACAGGTACAAATGTCAGCATGTATTTTATTAATCCTCTGCCTCAACTTCTGAAAATATTCCACCTGTTTGTTGATGAATTGATGGTAAAATCCTAATATAATGAAGTGCAGGAGAGAACCACCAGGTGCAGAACCTGGCAGTCGGTGTTTCATGCCTACACATGCAGAGGCTGCGTTTGTCTGTAGGCTGGATGAAGTAGAAGAAACACCCACTGTCTGCTAATACATCCAGCATCTCTCAGCCATTTTGGAAACAGCTTTATCTTAAAATAGTATAACAAGCCAGGACATTCTGTCTCCTGTCAGCCATTTTGGCGAGATAACGCCAAGCTTCTCCTTCTCAAAGGATCCAGCGTCTCTTCTTTAACTGTCATATGCTCCCCCCACCATCATCGGCTCAGCTTTTACTTTCTCCTGCTGCGTTTTAATGCTACTATATTTTGGAACTCTTTCCCTGCTATTTCTGTCTGAATGTAGTAGTGGCCATATGTCTCCATGGCAACGCAGCCCATCACACGATGGTAAAGGGATGCTGTCTATCTTCCTGATCTTACCTGTCAGAGTGAACAAGTGAGGGGGGGGGGGTCAGTGACTCAGACAGCATCACTGTAGGACCTGAAGGTTTGAGGTAAGAAAGCAACTCAGAATAACCTCCGATATGTTTTGCTCAACCAGTTTATATATTCTAACTAGATGTGTCTGGCTTCATGCATCTGTGCATGAGTGTGTTTTCTAACAGATGCTCTGCAGTGGAGTGCATCGACGCTGTACTAGTAGGATAAAATAAAGATAAAACAGCCAATGTGAAGCTAAATTTGTACTGCAAAGACTCTTGTGTGACCAGAGGACATGTTGACAAATCAAAGAACCCATAAGTTCATGTGTGGACTGTTAAATACCTGTAGTTACCAGGAGACAAGTCACCAGCTGGTCCCTTTGACAGACAAGAGACAAACCATGAGAATCAGATCTGTGTGGTCACAACGCACATGTTCCAAACGGAGATCAGAACCGTCGCTCTACTGGTGCTAGAGGGGTGATGGTTCGGGCTTGCTGGGCTGCCACTGGACTGGGACACCTTTTAGTCAGCCATCAAATGAATGTACAACTGAAATCTCCACTAAGGCCGCTTGGTCCAATTACAGTGATGGGAGGCTGGAGCCTATCCCAGTAATCACTGGGTAAGAGGCAGGTACTTCTAGACTGGTTGCCAGTCCATCACAGGCTTTAAAGGGGAAATTAAACGCAATATATACCCACTCTGAACCAGTTCTCTGATATATCACTTAAACTTTGGAGACCTGCGTTGGTAAACGCCATCCATAGCTTTAGTGCATCTGCTTCTCCCCCCCCTACCCCCCATGACAGCACTGCTCGGGTGATGCTTCTTTTTCCTCTGATTCTGGGAGTTTATGTAGAGAGGCCTCTTCCATCCAGCTGGATCCTACTGCTTCCTGTCGGCTGAAGACGGGCTAAAGGCGGACGTGGCGAGCAAACCCGACACAGACGTGGGCGGTGTTGAAGACCAGCAGAAGGAGGAAGTTTATGACATCAAAAAAAGGGAGATTTTAGAACGAGCTGTTTAGACTTAATTCCAAAGTCGGTCAAAACTAAATTCCTGGAGTTGTTTTTTTATTGGAGTTTTTTTTCTGTTCGTCGCCTAAAACGAGACGATTCTAAACACTTAGAAAAACATTTTTGCATAAAATGTTTCCTTTAATACCCTGATTGGACTGGACAGGACAGGTAAAAAAAAAAGAAAAAAAGAAAAAACCCTTATAGAAAAACCCAGAACAATAAGACCATCTGCTAACAGGATGTCTGACTGTGGACCGGCCATGTGAGCTGAGTTTCTGGGAAAATCCAAACTACTGCTGAAATAAGATCTTTTCATTTAAATGGGAAACAACAGGAATGAACTTGCAGAAAAAACCAGAAACATTCATATTTAGTTGCTATAAAGAGGAAAATAAAAAGCTTTTCACCACAAACAGCCTGATTTCTATGTTGTCCAACTGTGTCCAGGTTTTCTTCTCCTTGTCAGCATGAATGTAGGTCATGTGGAACTTAATGCTGAGCTGGAACCACTGGAACGAATGGAACCACTGGGACCACTGGAACCATTGGAACTACTGGGACCACTGGAACCACTGGGACCACTGGAACCATTGGAACTACTGGGACCACTGGAACCACTGGGACCACTGGAACCATTGGAACTACTGGGACCACTGGAACCACTGGGACCACTGGAACGAATGGAACCACTGGGACCACTGGAACCACTGGGACCACTGGAACCACTGGAACCATTGGAACTACTGGGACCACTGGGACCACTGGAACCACTGGAACCACTGGGACCACTGGGACCACTGGGACCACTGGAACCACTGGGACCACTGGAAGGAGGTCCCAGTGGTCCCAGGAGATAGAAAATCAGAAGAAGAAGTCAGATTTGAATAATTTATTTAATCAAATCTCACCTTTTTTGTGCTTCTGCCTCCTTTTCAGATGCATCTACTTCCTGAAGGTGCTGATAGGCGGGGCCTGAATACTTCGATCCTCCAATAGGATGTAGCCTCCCTCTGGGGATGGGTGGGGTCTTGCGAGGAGCTGACCAATGGGCTGCCTGCATTCTCTGGTCGGGGCTGTGAGACAACGAACCACTTCTACGAGACAAACAAGCAAAGTCATCAGCGGTGATTGTCCCTGAGGTCGGTTCAGACCCATCTGCATTTAATCTTTTTCTCTTAATTTTGTTGTTGTTGCAAATTTACATGAATTTCAACAGCTTTTCTGTTACAGATATTACTATAAATGCTAAAAAGTTTGACCCAAGATGGGCAGAAAAGATGTAATCTGCTTCATCCCTGAACTTCTGATTGATCCCTTTGGCCGTGATCATGACTGAGTCTGGACATTTTACGGTTTCAGTTCAGTTTTCAGATGGAACATCACTACCCGGAGGTCCGGTCGCAGAACCGACGGAGCGTTCCAGTGAAATGGAACATCGCTACCTGGAGGTCCGGTCGCAGGACCGACGCGTTCTGGCAAGATGGAGCATCGCTACTCGGAGGTCCGGTCGCAGGACCGACGTGTTCTGGCGAGATGGAACATCGCTACCTGGAGGTCCGGTTGCAGGACCGACGTGTTCCGGCGAGATGGAACATCGCTACCCGGAAGTCCGGTCGCAGGACCGACGGAGCGTTCCAGCGAGATGGAACATCGCTACCTGGAGGTCCGGTCGCAGGACCGACGTGTTCCGGCGAGATGGAACATCGCTAGCCGGAGGTCCGGTTGCAGGACCGACGTGTTCCGGCGAGATGGAACATCGCTAGCCGGATGTCCGGTCACAGGACCGACGTGTTCCGGTGAGATGGAGCATCGCTACCCAGAGGTCCGGTCGCAGGACCGACGTGTTCCGGTGAGATGGAACATCGCTACCCGGATGTCCGGTTGCAGGACCGACGGAGCGTTCCAGCGAGATGGAACATCGCTACCCGGATGTCCGGTCGCAGGACCGACGCGTTCCGGTGAGATGGAACATCGCTACCTGGAGGTCCGGTCGCAGGACCGACCCGTTCCGGTGAGATGGAACATCGCTACCCGGAGGTCCGGTCGCAGGACCGACGTGTTCCGGTGAGATGGAACATCGCTACCGAGAGGTCCGGTCGCAGGACCGACGTGTTCCGGTGAGATGGAACATCGCTACCCAGAGGTCCGGTCGCAGGACCGACGTGTTCCGGTGAGATGGAACATCGCTACCCAGAGGTCCGGTCGCAGGACCGACGTGTTCCGGTGAGATGGAGCATCGCTACCCAGATGTCCGGTCGCAGGACCAACATGTTCCGGTGAGATGGAGCATCGCTACCCGGATGTCCGGTCGCAGGACCAACATGTTCCGGTGAGATGGAGCATCGCTACCCGGATGTCCGGTCGCAGGACCGACGTGTTCCGGTGAGATGGAGCATCGCTACCCGGATGTCCGGTCACAGGACCGACGTGTTCCGGTGAGATGGAACATGGCTACCCAGAGGTCCGGTCACAGGACCGACGTGTTCCGGTGAGATGGAACATGGCTACCCAGAGGTCCGGTCACAGGACCGACGTGTTCCGGTGAGATGGAACATGGCTACCCAGAGGTCCGGTCGCAGGACCGACGTGTTCCGGTGAGATGGAACATGGCTACCCGGATGTCCGATCACAGGACCGACGTGTTCCGGTGAGATGGAGCATCGCTACCCAGAGGTCCGGTCGCAGGACCGACGTGTTCCGGTGAGATGGAACATGGCTACCCAGAGGTCCGGTCGCAGGACCGACGTGTTCCGGTGAGATGGAGCATCGCTACCCGGATGTCCGGTCGCAGGACCGACGTGTTCCGGTGAGATGGAACATGGCTACCCAGAGGTCCGGTCGCAGGACCGACGTGTTCCGGTGAGATGGAACATGGCTAGCCGGATGTCCGGTCACAGGACCGACGTGTTCCGGTGAGATGGAGCATCGCTACCCAGAGGTCCGGTCGCAGGACCGACGTGTTCCGGTGAGATGGAACATCGCTACCCGGATGTCCGGTTGCAGGACCGACGGAGCGTTCCAGCGAGATGGAACATCGCTACCCGGATGTCCGGTCGCAGGACCGACCCGTTCCGGTGAGATGGAACATCGCTACCCGGAGGTCCGGTCGCAGGACCGACGTGTTCCGGTGAGATGGAACATCGCTACCGAGAGGTCCGGTCGCAGGACCGACGTGTTCCGGTGAGATGGAACATCGCTACCCAGAGGTCCGGTCGCAGGACCGACGTGTTCCGGTGAGATGGAGCATCGCTACCCAGAGGTCCGGTCGCAGGACCGACGTGTTCCGGTGAGATGGAACATGGCTACCCAGAGGTCCGGTCGCAGGACCGACGTGTTCCGGTGAGATGGAACATCGCTACCTGGAGGTCCGGTCGCAGGACCGACCCATTCCGGTGAGATGGAACATCGCTACCTGGAGGTCCGGTCACAGGACCGACCCGTTCCGGTGAGATGGAACATCGCTACCCGGATGTCCGGTCACAGGACCGACCCATTCCGGTGAGATGGAGCATCGCTACCCGGATGTCCGGTCGCAGGACCGACGTGTTCCGGTGAGATGGAACATGGCTACCCAGAGGTCCGGTCGCAGGACCGACGTGTTCCGGTGAGATGGAGCATCGCTACCCGGATGTCCGGTCGCAGGACCGACGTGTTCCGGTGAGATGGAACATGGCTACCCAGAGGTCCGGTCGCAGGACCGACGTGTTCCGGTGAGATGGAACATGGCTACCCGGATGTCCGGTCACAGGACCGACGTGTTCCGGTGAGATGGAGCATCGCTACCCAGAGGTCCGGTCGCAGGACCGACGTGTTCCGGTGAGATGGAACATCGCTACCTGGAGGTCCGGTCGCAGGACCGACGGAGCGTTCCAGCGAGATGGAACATCGCTACCCGGATGTCCGGTCGCAGGACCGACGCGTTCCGGTGAGATGGAACATCGCTACCTGGAGGTCCGGTCGCAGGACCGACCCGTTCCGGTGAGATGGAACATCGCTACCCGGAGGTCCGGTCGCAGGACCGACCCGTTCCGGTGAGATGGAGCATCGCTACTCGGAGGTCCGGTCGCAGGACCGACGTGTTCTGGCGAGATGGAACATCGCTACCGAGAGGTCCGGTCGCAGGACCGACGTGTTCCGGTGAGATGGAACATCGCTACCCAGAGGTCCGGTCGCAGGACCGACGTGTTCCGGTGAGATGGAACATCGCTACCCGGAGGTCCGGTCGCAGGACCGACCCATTCCGGTGAGATGGAACATCGCTACCTGGAGGTCCGGTCACAGGACCGACCCGTTCCGGTGAGATGGAACATCGCAACCCGGAAGTCTGGTCGCAGGACCGACCCGTTCCGGTGAGATGGAACATCGCTACCCGGAGGTCCGGTCGCAGGACCGACCCGTTCCGGTGAGATGGAACATCGCTACCCGGAGGTCCGGTCGCAGGACCGACCCGTTCCGGTGAGATGGAGCATCGCTACTCGGAGGTCCGGTCGCAGGACCGACGTGTTCTGGCGAGATGGAACATCGCTACCGAGAGGTCCGGTCGCAGGACCGACGTGTTCCGGTGAGATGGAACATCGCTACCCGGAGGTCCGGTCGCAGGACCAACATGTTCCGGTGAGATGGAGCATCGCTACACGGATGTCCGGTCGCAGGACCGACGTGTTCCGGTGAGATGGAGCATCGCTACACGGATGTCCGGTCGCAGGACCGACGTGTTCCGGTGAGATGGAACATCGCTACCTGGAGGTCCGGTCACAGGACCGACCCGTTCCGGTGAGATGGAACATCGCTACCCGGATGTCCGGTCACAGGACCGACCCATTCCGGTGAGATGGAACATCGCTATCTGGAGGTCCGGTCGTAGGACCGAAGTGTTCCGGTGAGATGGAACATCGCTATCTGGAGGTCCGGTCGCAGGACCGAAGTGTTCCGGTGAGGTGGAACATCGCTACCCGGAGGTCCGGTCGCAGGACCAACATGTTCCGGTGAGATGGAACATTGCTACCCGGATGTCCGGTCACAGGACCGACCCATTCCGGTGAGATGGAACATCGCTATCTGGAGGTCCGGTCGTAGGACCGAAGTGTTCCGGTGAGATGGAACATCGCTATCTGGAGGTCCGGTCGTAGGACCGAAGTGTTCCGGTGAGATGGAACATCGCTATCTGGAGGTCCGGTCGCAGGACCGAAGTGTTCCGGTGAGGTGGAACATCGCTACCCGGATGTCCGGTCACAGGACCGACCCATTCCGGTGAGATGGAACATCGCTATCTGGAGGTCCGGTCGTAGGACCGAAGTGTTCCGGTGAGATGGAACATCGCTATCTGGAGGTCCGGTCGCAGGACCGAAGTGTTCCGGTGAGATGGAACATCGCTACCCGGAGGTCCGGTCGCAGGACCGACGTGTTCCGGTGAGGTGGAACATCGCTACCCGGAGGTCCGGTCGCAGGACCGACGTGTTCTGGCGAGGTGGAACATCGCTACCTGGAGGTCCGGTCACAGGACCGACCCATTCCGGTGAGATGGAACATCGCTATCTGGAGGTCCGGTCGCAGGACCGAAGTGTTCCGGTGAGGTGGAACATCGCTATCTGGAGGTCCGGTCGCAGGACTGAAGTGTTCCGGTGAGGTGGAACATCGCTACCCGGAGGTCCGGTCGCAGGACCGACGGAGCGTTCCGGTGAGATGGAGCATCGCTACCCGGAGGTCCGGTCGCAGGACCGACGGAGCGTTCCGGTGAGATGGAGCATCGCTACCCGGAGGTCCGGTCGCAGGACCGACGGAGCGTTCCGGTGAGAGGTTACGCAGCAGACCCCGTCCTGAGCTCCATCATCAGGAGGTCCAGCTTTGCTTTCCTTTGTGGCTTTCAGCTGCCTGTTGTACTGCAGAGCACCCTTCACACACACTTTGGAGCCAGTGTGTGTGTGTGTGTGTGTGTGTGTGTGTGTGTGTGTGTGTGAGAGCACATTCTTTTATTTTATTATACTAACAAATTAGCCCTTCCTGCTGCTGTTATAATTTGAGTTTAGGGGTTAATTTGTGCAGAAAACACCACTTCACACCCTCATTCATATTTAAATCTCCGCTTTTGAAGGACAGATTTGCCTGGAACAACTGGAAGCTTCCAGGCTGCCACTTAACACTGCTGGCACAGGTTTGTGTTTCTGCTTATAAATAAGACATTTCTGCTACAGGATTAATCTTGGCCATTTTTTCTGGGTCTCTTTTCGGTGGTGGTTTCCCAGAACTCCTTGGTATTCAGACAGTGAGGGCCAAGTCTGCATAAGCTGCTGTGATGGAAAACAAACAAACACTCACAGTTCACCGATGTGATTTGTTGTACTGGAGGAGAGCAGCAGACTGTCAACCATGAAGTACTGTAATCAACATTTACTCTCCATACAAGCAAAATGAAAGAAGAAGAAAAGGAGAAACAGAAGTCTTGCAGGAAGGTGGAGGATTCTGGTTTGACTGGAAAGTGATGATTAACCTCTGGCTGCTTCACCATAACAGACCAACTTTATTCAGAAAGCACTTTGAAGCAAGCAGAGCTGAACACAAAGAAAAATACTGATAAAAGCAAACAAATAAAAGCCAATTTGCTTTGGGATAAGTTGGAAGGTATTGAGTGTTAACAGGCTGAAAGGTGGAAATTTTTAACTTGACTGCAAAGAAAACATGTTTAAAAAGCATTTTTCACACTTTGAAAGATTCTGAAAAGGTTCCCTTTCCTGTTGAATAAAGAATTCTTTTGTTTATGCTTTTAAAACAACATACTGACACAAAATGGAATTAAATTCCCAAGAGCTTCTCGTTCCCGTCTCTCGCCAACAGCGTCTGCATCTCTCAGAGCAACATCTGAGATCACCGGACATCTTCATAGTTTCAGTTTTATCAACATAAAATGTGCTCTGATGTGCTTTGTCAGAGGTTTTTGGAACATCTGACACAGTCCTATAGCTAGGGATGGTTAGCACCCCTTAGTTATGCTGCTATAGGTTTAGACTGCTGAGGGACATTTCCTGATACACTGAGCTTCTTTCTCTTTATCGCTCTCTTTTATCCCCCCCCCCCCCCCCCCCCCCTCAAATAACACTGTAGCATCATTAACATGTATGTCTCCTGTCTCAGCAGGTCTCCCTGGCCGGGAGTAGCAGTTCCAGTTGTCTGTTGTCTTTCTGTCCTCTTCCCCCCACACAGCAGAGGCAGATGGCTGCCTGTCCTGAGCCGGGTTCTGCCGGAGGTTTCCTTCCTGTTAAAAGGGAGTTTTTTCCTTCCCACTGTCGCCAGTGTGCTTGCTCAGGATGGGAGATGGAGTTGGACTCAACTCAATCTGTTGGTTTCCTTATATAGGCTGTTATGAATTGGCTTTCATTATGTTTTCCCCTCTGTCTGTAAAGCGTCTTGAGATGGCATTGCCGTGATTTGACGCTATATAAATAAAGTTGAATTGAACTGACACAGTAAATCATAGAAGTAATAGAATCTAATTAAACCTCAGTAACTTTAGACACCTTCACCATCAGATGTCCACACATGTTCCATGATCTTCTCACACATCATTGTGTTCCATTTCCCGTCAGGATTGCGTTACATCTTTATCAGTCACTGTGCAAACAAGCGGTCAACATCCTGGATAAGAAACCCAACATTGCTCACCACTGTCCTATATGACGGAAACACAGGAAAACATGGTCAAATACTCCAATCTCTGTCTTATGTATAAAATTATTCATGGTTTATCATCGTCTTCACCAGTTTGTTGACATCCGAACAGCTGATCACAGCAGAACTGGAGGTGCAGCGAGGGGAGATGGTATCGTTCCCTTCAGAAAAAGTGTGTTTGGTCAGAAAGTTTTTTCTGTTCCTGCAGCGACTGAATGGAGCCGAACCTCCATAACCATCAGAAATCTGAATACAGATAATTAATTTAAGACACAGTTAAAGAAATGGTTCACTGACAATCAGAGCCGTCAACATGAATCAAACCTGCTGCCCTGTTGTCTTGTGTGTGTGTGTGTGTTCATGAATTTTGTTTGTTGTTCTGATTGTTAGTGTGTTCTGTGGTATTAAATGAGGTGTTTCTACTGCGTTTCCACTGCATTTCTACTGCGTTTCTACTGCGTTTCCACTGCATTTCTACTGCGTTTCTACTGCGTTTCCACTGCGTTTCCACTGCATTTCTACTGCGTTTCTACTGCGTTTCCACTGCATTTCTACTGCGTTTCTACTGTGTTTCCACTGCATTTTCACTGCTTTTCTACTGCGTTTCTACTGCGTTTCCACTGCATTTCTACTGCGTTTCTACTGTGTTTCCACTGCATTTTCACTGCTTTTCTACTGCGTTTCTACTTAATTTCCACTGCGTTTCTACTGCGTTTCCACTGTGTTTCCACTGCATTTCCACTGTATTTTCACTGCGTTTCTACTGTGTTTCTACTGCATTTCCACTGCGTTTCTACTGTGTTTCCACTGCATTTTCACTGCTTTTCTACTGTTTCTACTGCGTTTGCACTGCGTTTCTACTGCGTTTCTACTGCATTCCTACTGCGTTTCTACTGTGTTTCCACTGCATTTCCACTGTATTTTCACTGTGTTTCTACTGTGTTTCTACTGCGTTTCCACTGCATTCCTACTGCGTTTCTACTGTGTTTCCACTGCATTTCCACTGTGTCTCTACTGCGTTTCCACTGTGTTTTTTACTGCGTTTCCACTGCATTTCCACTGTGTTTCTACTGTGTTTCCACTGCATTTCCACTGTATTTCCACTGCATTTTCACTGCTTTTCTACTGCGTTTCTACTTCATTTCCACTGCGTTTCTACTGCGTTTCCACTGTGTTTCCACTGCATTTCCACTGTGTTTCTACTGCGTTTCCATTGCGTTTCTACTGCGTTTCTACTGTGTTTCTACTGTTTCCACTGCATTTCCACTGTATTTTCACTGCGTTTCCACTGCATTTCTACTGCGTTTCTACTGTGTTTCCACTGCATTTCTACTGCGTTTCTACTGTGTTTTCACTGCTTTTCTACTGTGTTTCTACTGAAGTTTCCACTGTGTTTCTACTCCGTTTCCACTGTGTTTCCACTGTCTTTCCAATGCATTTCCACTGTATTTTCCACTGCGTTTCCACTGCATTTCTACTGTTTTTCCACTGTGTTTTCACTGCGTTCCACTGTGTTTCCACTGCATTTCCACTGTGTTTTCACTGCGTTTCCACTGCATTTCTACTGTGTTTCCACTGCATTTCCACTGTATTTTCACTGCGTTTCCACTGCATTTCTACTGTGTTTCCACTGTGTTTCCACTGCGTTTCCACTGTGTTTCTACTGCGTTTCCACTGCGTTTCCACTTTGTTTCTACTTCATTTCCACTGCGTTTCTACTGCGTTTCCACTGTGTTTCTACTGCATTTCCACTGCATTTCCACTGTGTTTCTACTGCGTTTCCACTGTGTTTTTACTGGGTTTCCACTGCATTTCCACTGTGTTTCTACTGTGTTTCCACTGCGTTTCTACTGCTTTTCCACTGCATTTCCACTGTGTTTCCACTGCGTTTCCACTGTGTTTCCACTGCATTTCCACTGTTTCCACTGCGTTTCCACTGTGTTTCCACTGCATTTCCACTGCATTTCTACTGCGTTTCCACTGTGTTTCTACTCCGTTTCCACTGTGTTTCCACTGTGTTTCCAATGCATTTCCACTGCATGTGCAGCAGAGAAAAGAGCTGCTGGTGATGAACCCGGCTTGAACTGAGTCCTCTGCAGCTGCTGGAGAGAGGTGCAAACCAGTTTGAGTTTATGGTGACTCATGCATTTGTTTCTAAAATTCTCCATTCATAGAAAATACACGCCTGCAAGTATTTTTTATATCCAAGTTACTGTTTGTCAGGTTCTTTCTGCTTCTTTGTGGGGCTTGCAGAGTAAATGCTAATTCTGTTAGCATGTCTATGGATATCTTATTGCTGTGTTAGCATTGAGCTAGCCCACCTAATGCTAACAGTTTTAGTTTACCTGTAGTTTGGATCTCTTTGCATGTAGACGGTACTTTTTGCAGCATTGTTTGAGTTTTATATTTGAACCTTTTAAAAGAATGAAAATCATACTGAACGGTCGTCCAAACTGACTTTTCGCCTTCATGCTGAGCTGAAAAGGACATTAATCTTTTGTTGAAAGGTGCATGTTTTATTCTCACACAGCCCCTCCAACCTCATGGCCAGTTCTGCCTGGTCCTTGTTTCTCAGCCTGACGAGATGCTCAGTGTGAAGACTGAAGTGAAAGAACGTTATATAGAACAAATACTAGACGGTTTAACGTCAGAACCAACCTGCAGCAGCTTCCTCCCGTCCGGCTTGGCGCTGCCAGTGTGTTCATGTGCATTGTAACAGAAAATCCCGCCTTGGCACAAGACGGAAACTCCAACTCTGTCAAAAGTAGATGCCTGTGCATGCGTGTGTGTGTTTATGTTGGATCGTTTACAGAGCTTAGAGACTTACACGTCTGCTCTGGCTCCATTTTATCTCTGTTCCATCTCCTCTCTGTTCATGACGGTTATAGATATGCTTATTAACGTGTTTATAGTTTTAATTATAATTACTATCATCCTTCTGAAAATCAGCAATTAGCTTTGGCTGCACTGTAATGTGGATAATTGAATTTCCCTCTTCACTGAGCTCATGCTGATTGCAGGAAAGGACAGTGAAGTTGCTCTGTGTCGGTAGAGCCAGCATGGTTTCCCACAGCGAACAGTGGCGAGGGGGGGGTCAGCTACAATCCTGCTCAAAAGGGCATCCGGGTTGGACTGTGTGAGCAACAGAGCGTCCTACCTGTGATGTTTCGCTGTGGCTCTGCAGCTGGGTGGCATGGTGGTGTCCAGGTGTGCAAAGCTGGAATCATGTCCCTGGCGGCTGTTGGAGCTCCGCTTGCAGTACTGGGGACACAAGAGGAAGCAGAAAGTTAGTGATATGATGAAGAAACGCTGCAGGTTGTTATTCTTCCATCTTCAGGATATTCAGACAGCTCCATGATTTTTCACATAGCAAGAACCTTCGGAGGGGAAATGCCTGAAGCCTTCATTGAGGGACAGAATATTAGTCCAAATGGAACCAGTTTACATTTAGTTTGGTCTTTTTCAGGAACTGAGGTTTGCCTTGAGAACAGCCGAGGCTTTTGATTGGCTGATAACAATCAGGATGGAAAGGTTGTGTGGGAAACTCTTCAAGCAACATTTCAGGGAAAGAATGTCAAAGATACGACTGACCTCGTGTGTGAAGCAGCTTTCTTATAAAAAAACTAGATGTTTTGTTCTGCGTCATGATGATGATGATGATGATGGTAAAGGCTAACAGAGTTAGGAGGGATGATCCTTTTCCGTCACAAAGAACATTTAAACTACTTCGGCGACACATCGGCTGTTTTCTCAGCGGGTAAATAAATCACTTAAGATATTTTCTGGATAATCCCTGAAAAAGAAAAAACGTCAGGAAGTTTTTAAATTATCTAAAAAACAAAGCAGCTTCTGATCTGGATTTTAATGTCTGCATAACAATGTGATGCTTTGAAAGGACAAACTTCCAGAGCTGCAGAGAAATGGAGACAAACTCGTCCTGGTTGCACGAAACTGCATGTCAGTAATCCCTCCCATCACATGTAACTGGTTTACTGGAAAGAGTTTAACTGGCATCCAGTCAGAACTTTGGATCAACTGGGAGCATTTCTCAGCAGATTAACATCGATTAACATTAGTTTATTCTTCTTTCTCCTCTTCCAGATCAGGCGTGAGTGTTTGTAGACGGGAACTTCTGACATGTGAACCGACAGCATGCGGACAGAAAGAGTCGATGGGATTCACCAGTCTGCCAGGCAGCAGGTGGCTCACTCTGTCCTGCTGCGTTCAGAGTCAGTCAGAAATAATAAACTCGTCCAATTATCTCAGAAAACGGTTCATGTCTGGAGCTGGACCTGGAAGCCTGCAGGATGCACGGCTTCATGTCGCTACAGCTTGCAGGCTTCTGCACCAGCAGCTACTCTGCTGGATGGGACTTATCTGGAAGTGAACCTCCACACTGGTAGCATTCTACATCTATTGTGCAAGAAAAAAGAATAACCAAGACTTTGTTTGGAGGATATTTGATGCCATAAATCTGATGGCAAAAAGCTGTCAGTGTTCTGCATGTCTCACCGTTAGACCTGTTCAAAGCCTCTGATTGTCTGAGTAACAGCATTCATCGCAAGATAGAGATGTTCCAGATTTATGCATTAAACTAGTCCTCTATCATCTTCTCTGGATGTTACATCTACACTAAATGAAGTAGAAATAGAACAAAATCAATCAGTAATAATCTCTTTTAAAGCCAGGCTTCGACAGAGGAGTCTGTGTGTTGGAGCTCGGAGAGAGAAACAGTTTAAATACATAAAGACGGGAGGAACCGAGTTTCACAGGAGAAATACTGACAAGAAGGACTTCAGATGCTGAGATGGACTCTATGTGCGTCATGTCTGGAGACAGTTTACTGTTCTCACTCTCAGCATATATACAGAGCATGTGTGATCCTCCCACACATGTTTCTCCTTATTGCATCTGTTCCAGTCCTGTCTTTGTCCCTGCTTTGGCCTCTCTCCTCCCTACAAACCTCCTGACAGCGTCGCTGTACGAAAGTCCCGGGCTCTCTTCATGCTCATCCTGTCTCTGCTAGAACAGATCTACACTGAAACAAGACGTTGTTTCAAAGATCTGATGAAGCTGTGACCTCCCTGAAGGAGCACAGGACAACACAAGAAAGGCTTTTTGGCTCTCAGCTGCATAAAGAGCCGTGAGGACGGAAGCAGAAGCTGCTGGGATCCTTATCTGCAGCGTGCAGCTGTATCTGCAGTCTGCAGAGTGCTGGAGACAGGTTTGTCTCCTCGGCATTATCTCACCATCATCTCGACAGCAACTCCAACATTTTTACAACATGAGTTCAGAGAGTTCCATTTCTGTGCATTTTCTGGCCCCAAACTCCTCGTAAATCTTTTCCTTCAACGTAGTTTCTGGTTTGATGTCTGACTAACAAGCTGGCTGTCACCGACACCATCCCCGTCAAGGAATCCCTGCAGGACAGCACCCTCATTAGCATCGCACACGCTGCCACGGAGACGTGACCATTCAGACACGCGTACACAGCATGACGTGTTTCTTCTGGAAGCTTTTTCTGGTCTGCAGACAAGCAGGTGTAGACGGTGATAAGAACACAGGTCAGTAAAAACTACCATCAGGAGAAAGAAGAGCCAAAGATCTTTGTGAAAAGATGAAGCTGGGGGACTAGTGGACATTCTGTCCGGTACCACCAGCCCGGTACCACCAGTCCGTTACCGCCAGTCCGGTACCACCAGTCCGGTACCACCAGTCCGGTACCATCAGTCCGGTACCACCAGTCGGCTTTATGCGACGTGGGCTGTTATTAGTACAGATGATATTTTTGTTTTCTCCGTGTGAACAACAGCTACAAATGGAGCCTTCACACTATCAGGTAGGCTGAGCAGGACTCGGATAATCCACTGCGTGGCTGGTAAGATCTGAAAGATGCCTGGATATTCCTCTGACATCCGAGTCTGTCTAAAGCAGGGGTGTTCAGCTCCGGTCCTGGAGGTCTACCACCCTGCAATCCCTTCTCCAACACAACCAGATCAAATGAGCATCACGTTACCAGGCTCTGCAGGGCTGAATGACGTTACAGTCAGGTTACGGTCAGGTTACAGTCAGGTTACGGTCAGGTTACAGTCAGGTTACGGTCAGGTTACAGTCAAGTTACAGTCCGGTTACGGTCCGGTTACAGTCAGGTTACAGTCAGGTTACGGTTCAGTTACGGTCCGATTACAGTCCGGTTACAGTCAGGTTACGGACCGGTTACAGTCCAGTTACAGTCAGGTTACGGTCTGGTTACAGTCAGGTTACGGTCAGGTTACGGTCCGGTTACAGACCGGTTACAGTCAGGTTACAGTCAGGTTACGGTCAGGTTACAGTCAGGTTAAAGTCAGGTTACAGTCAGGTTACAGTCAGGTTACGGTCAGGTTACGGTCCGGTTACAGTCCGGTTACAGACAGGTTACGGTCCGGTTACACTAGGGTTACAGTTCGGTTACGGTCAGGTTACAGTCAGGTTACGATCAGGTTACGGTCCGGTTACAGTTAGGTTACAGTCAGGTTACGGTCATGTTATGGTCAGGTTACAGTCGGATTACGGTCAGGTTACAGTCAGGTTACAGTCCGGTTACGGTCCAGTTACAGTCAGGTTACGGTCAGGTTACAGTCAGGTTACGGTCCGGTTACAGTCAGGTTACAGTCCGGTTACGGTCAGGTTACAGTCAGGTTACAGTCCGGTTACAGTCAGGTTACGGTCAGGTTACGGTCCGGTTACAGTCTGGTTATGGTCAGGTTACGGTCAGGTTACAGTGAGGTTACGGTTCAGTTACAGTTAGGTTACAGTCAGGTTACGGTTCAGTTACAGTTAGGTTACGGTCAGGTTACGGTCCGGTTACGGTCCAGTTACAGTCAGGTTACGGTCAGGTTACAGTCAGGTTACGGTCCGGTTACAGTCAGGTTACAGTCCGGTTACGGTCAGGTTACAGTCAGGTTACAGTCCGGTTACGGTCAGGTTACGGTCAGGTTACAGTCAGGTTACGGTTCAGTTATGGTCAGGTTACGGTTCAGTTACGGTCAGGTTACAGTCAGGTTACGGTCCGGTTACAGTCAAATTACAGTCAGGTTACAGTCAGGTTACGGTCAGGTTACGGTTCAGTTACGGTCAGGTTACAGTCAGGTTACAGTCAGGTTACGGTCAGATTACGGTCCGGGTACGGTCCGGTTACAGTCAGGTTACAGTCAAGTTACAGTCAGGTTACGGTCAGGTTACAGTCAGGTTACAGTCAGGTTACGGTCAGGTTACGGTCCGGTTACAGTCCAGTTACAGACAGGTTACGGTCCGGTTACGGTCCGGTTACACTCAGGTTACAGTCCGGTTACGGTCAGGTTATAGTCAGGTTACAGTTCGGTTACGGTCAGGTTACAGTCAGGTTACAGTCAGGTTACGATCAGGTTACGGTCCGGTTACAGTTAGGTTACAGTCAGGTTACGGTCATGTTATGGTCAGGTTACAGTCGGATTACGGTCAGGTTACAGTCAGGTTACAGTCCGGTTACGGTCCAGTTACAGTCAGGTTACGGTCAGGTTACGGTCAGGTTACGGTCCGGTTACAGTCAGGTTACAGTCCGGTTACGGTCAGGTTACAGTCAGGTTACAGTCCGGTTACAGTCAGGTTACGGTCAGGTTACGGTCCGGTTACAGTCTGGTTATGGTCAGGTTACGGTCAGGTTACAGTGAGGTTACGGTTCAGTTACAGTTAGGTTACAGTCAGGTTACGGTTCAGTTACAGTTAGGTTACAGTCAGGTTACGGTCAGGTTACAGTCAGGTTACAGTCAGATTACGGTCAGGTTACGGTCCGGTTACGGTCCAGTTACAGTCAGGTTACGGTCAGGTTACAGTCAGGTTACGGTCCGGTTACAGTCAGGTTACAGTCCGGTTACGGTCAGGTTACAGTCAGGTTACAGTCCGGTTACGGTCAGGTTACGGTCAGGTTACGGTCCGGTTACAGTCCAGTTACAGACAGGTTACGGTCCGGTTACGGTCCGGTTACACTCAGGTTACAGTCCGGTTATGGTCAGGTTATAGTCAGGTTACAGTCAGGTTACGGTTCAGTTATGGTCAGGTTACGGTTCAGTTACGGTCAGGTTACAGTCAGGTTACGGTCCGGTTACAGTCAAATTACAGTCAGGTTACAGTCAGGTTACGGTCAGGTTACGGTTCAGTTACGGTCAGGTTACAGTCAGGTTACAGTCAGGTTACGGTCAGATTACGGTCTGGGTACGGTCCGGTTACAGTCAGGTTACAGTCAAGTTACAGTCAGGTTACGGTCAGGTTACAGTCAGGTTACAGTCAGGTTACGGTCAGGTTACTGTCCGGTTACAGTCCAGTTACAGACAGGTTACGGTCCGGTTACGGTCCGGTTACACTCAGGTTACAGTCCGGTTACGGTCAGGTTATAGTCAGGTTACAGTCAGGTTACGGTCAGATTACGGTCCGGGTACGGTCCGGTTACAGTCAGGTTACAGTCAAGTTACAGTCAGGTTACAGTCAGGTTACGGTCATGTTACGGTCAGGTTACAGTCAGATTACGGTCAGGTTACAGTCAGGTTACGGTCCGGTTACAGTCAGGTTACAGTCCGGTTACAGTCAGGTTACAGTCCGGTTACGGTCAGATTACAGTCAGGTTACAGTCCGGTTACAGTCATGTTACGGTCAGGTTACGGTCCGGTTACAGTCCGGTTACAGTCAGGTTACAGTCTGGTTACGGTCAGGTTACGGTCCGGTTACGGTCCGGTTACACTCAGGTTACAGTCCGGTTAAAGTCAGGTTACAGTCAGGTTACAGTCAGGTTACGGTCCGGTTACGGTCCAGTTACAGTCAGGTTACGGTCAGGTTACAGTCAGGCTACGGTCCGGTTACACTCAGGTCACAGTCCGGTTACGGTCAGGTTACAGTCAGGTTACGGTCCGGTTAAAGTCCAGTTATGGTCAGGTTACAGTCAGGTTACGGTCAGGTTACAGTCCGGTTACAGTCCGGTTACAGTTTCGTTACAGTCAGGTTACGGTCAGGTTACAATCAAGTTACAGTCCGGTTACGGTCCGGTGACAGTCAGGTTACAGTCAGGTTACGGTTCAGTTACGGTCCGATTACAGTCCGGTTACAGTCAGGTTACGGACCGGTTACAGTCCAGTTACAGTCAGGTTACGGTCTGGTTACAGTCAGGTTACGGTCAGGTTACGGTCCGGTTACAGTCCGGTTACAGTCAGGTTACAGTCAGGTTACGGTCAGGTTACAGTCAGGTTACGGTCAGGTTACAGTCAGGTTACAGTCAGGTTACGGTCAGGTTACGGTCCGGTTACAGTCCGGTTACAGACAGGTTACGGTCCGGTTACACTAGGGTTACAGTTCAGTTACGGTCAGGTTACAGTCAGGTTACAGTCAGGTTACGGTCATGTTATGGTCAGGTTACAGTAGGATTACGGTCAGGTTACAGTCAGGTTACAGTCCGGTTACGTTCCAGTTACAGTCAGGTTACGGTCAGGTTACAGTCAGGTTACGGTCCGGTTACAGTCAGGTTACAGTCCGGTTACGGTCAGGTTACAGTCAGGTTACAGTCCGGTTACAGTCAGGTTACGGTCAGGTTACGGTCCGGTTACAGTCTGGTTATGGTCAGGTTACGGTCAGGTTACAGTGAGGTTACGGTTCAGTTACAGTTAGGTTACAGTCAGGTTACGGTTCAGTTACAGTTAGGTTACAGTCAGGTTACGGTCAGGTTACAGTCAGATTACGGTCAGGTTACGGTCCGGTTACGGTCCAGCTACAGTCAGGTTACGGTCAGGTTACAGTCAGGTTACGGTCCGGTTACAGTCAGGTTACAGTCCGGTTACGGTCAGGTTACAGTCAGGTTACAGTCCGGTTACGGTCAGGTTACGGTCAGGTTACAGTCAGGTTACGGTTCAGTTATGGTCAGGTTACGGTTCAGTTACGGTCAGGTTACAGTCAGGTTACGGTCCGGTTACAGTCAAATTACAGTCAGGTTACAGTCAGGTTACGGTCAGGTTACGGTTCAGTTACCGTCAGGTTACAGTCAGGTTACGGTCAGATTACGGTCCGGGTACGGTCCGGTTACAGTCAGGTTACAGTCAAGTTACAGTCAGGTTACGGTCAGGTTACAGTCAGGTTACAGTCAGGTTACGGTCAGGTTACGGTCCGGTTACAGTCCAGTTACAGACAGGTTACGGTCCGGTTACACTCAGGTTACAGTTCGGTTACGGTCAGGTTACAGTCAGGTTACAGTCAGGTTACGATCAGGTTACGGTCCGGTTACAGTTAGGTTACAGTCAGGTTACGGTCATGTTATGGTCAGGTTACAGTCGGATTACGGTCAGGTTACAGTCAGGTTACAGTCCGGTTACGGTCCAGTTACAGTCAGGTTACGGTCAGGTTACAGTCAGGTTACGGTCCGGTTACAGTCAGGTTACAGTCCGGTTACGGTCAGGTTACAGTCAGGTTACAGTCCGGTTACAGTCAGGTTACGGTCAGGTTACGGTCCGGTTACAGTCTGGTTATGGTCAGGTTACGGTCAGGTTACAGTGAGGTTACGGTTCAGTTACAGTTAGGTTACAGTCAGGTTACGGTTCAGTTACAGTTAGGTTACAGTCAGGTTACGGTCAGGTTACGGTCAGATTACGGTCAGGTTACGGTCCGGTTACGGTCCAGTTACAGTCAGGTTACGGTCAGGTTACAGTCAGGTTACGGTCCGGTTACAGTCAGGTTACAGTCCGGTTACGGTCAGGTTACAGTCAGGTTACAGTCCGGTTACGGTCAGGTTACGGTCAGGTTACAGTCAGGTTACGGTCAGGTTACAGTCAGGTTACAGTCAGGTTACAGTCAGGTTACGGTCCGGTTACAGTCCGGTTACAGACAGGTTACGGTCCGGTTACACTAGGGTTACAGTTCAGTTACGGTCAGGTTACAGTCAGGTTACAGTCAGGTTGCGATCAGGTTACGGTCCGGTTACAGTTAGGTTACAGTCAGGTTACGGTCATGTTATGGTCAGGTTACAGTAGGATTACGGTCAGGTTACAGTCAGGTTACAGTCCGGTTACGTTCCAGTTACAGTCAGGTTACGGTCAGGTTACAGTCAGGTTACGGTCCGGTTACAGTCAGGTTACAGTCCGGTTACGGTCAGGTTACAGTCAGGTTACAGTCCGGTTACAGTCAGGTTACGGTCAGGTTACGGTCCGGTTACAGTCTGGTTATGGTCAGGTTACGGTCAGGTTACAGTGAGGTTACGGTTCAGTTACAGTTAGGTTACAGTCAGGTTACGGTTCAGTTACAGTTAGGTTACAGTCAGGTTACGGTCAGGTTACAGTCAGATTACGGTCAGGTTACGGTCCGGTTACGGTCCAGTTACAGTCAGGTTACGGTCAGGTTACAGTCAGGTTACGGTCCGGTTACAGTCAGGTTACAGTCCGGTTACGGTCAGGTTACAGTCAGGTTACAGTCCGGTTACGGTCAGGTTACGGTCAGGTTACAGTCAGGTTACGGTTCAGTTATGGTCAGGTTACGGTTCAGTTACGGTCAGGTTACAGTCAGGTTACGGTCCGGTTACAGTCAAATTACAGTCAGGTTACAGTCAGGTTACGGTCAGGTTACGGTTCAGTTACCGTCAGGTTACAGTCAGGTTACGGTCCGGGTACGGTCCGGTTACAGTCAGGTTACAGTCAAGTTACAGTCAGGTTACGGTCAGGTTACAGTCAGGTTACAGTCCAGTTACAGACAGGTTACGGTCCGGTTACGGTCCGGTTACACTCAGGTTACAGTCCGGTTACGGTCAGGTTACGGTCCGGTTACAGTCTGGTTATGGTCAGGTTACGGTCAGGTTACAGTGAGGTTACGGTTCAGTTACAGTTAGGTTACAGTCAGGTTACGGTTCAGTTACAGTTAGGTTACAGTCAGGTTACGGTCAGGTTACGGTGAGATTACGGTCAGGTTACGGTCCGGTTACGGTCCAGTTACAGTCAGGTTACGGTCAGGTTACAGTCAGGTTACGGTCCGGTTACAGTCAGGTTACAGTCCGGTTACGGTCAGGTTACAGTCAGGTTACAGTCCGGTTACGGTCAGGTTACGGTCAGGTTACGGTTCAGTTATGGTCAGGTTACGGTTCAGTTACGGTCAGGTTACAGTCAGGTTACGGTCCGGTTACAGTCAAATTACAGTCAGGTTACAGTCAGGTTACGGTCAGGTTACGGTTCAGTTACGGTCAGGTTACAGTCAGGTTACAGTCAGGTTACGGTCAGATTACGGTCCGGGTACGGTCCGGTTACAGTCAGGTTACAGTCAAGTTACAGTCAGGTTACGGTCAGGTTACAGTCAGGTTACGGTCAGGTTACGGTCCGGTTACAGTCCAGTTACAGACAGGTTACGGTCCGGTTACGGTCAGGTTACACTCAGGTTACAGTCCGGTTACGGTCAGGTTATAGTCAGGTTACAGTCAGGTTACGGTCAGATTACGGTCCGGGTACGGTCTGGTTACAGTCAGGTTACAGTCAAGTTACAGTCAGGTTACAGTCAGGTTACGGTCATGTTACGGTCAGGTTACAGTCAGATTACGGTCAGGTTACAGTCAGGTTACGGTCCGGTTACAGTCAGGTTACAGTCCGGTTACAGTCAGGTTACAGTCCGGTTACGGTCAGGTTACAGTCAGGTTACAGTCCGGTTACAGTCAGGTTACGGTCAGGTTACGGTCCGGTTACAGTCCGGTTACAGTCAGGTTACAGTCTGGTTACGGTCAGGTTACGGTCCGGTTACACTCAGGTTACAGTCCGGTTAAAGTCAGGTTACAGTCAGGTTACAGTCAGGTTACGGTCCGGTTACGGTCCAGTTACAGTCAGGTTACGGTCAGGTTACAGTCAGGCTACGGTCCGGTTACACTCAGGTCACAGTCCGGTTACGGTCAGGTTACAGTCAGGTTACGGTCCGGTTAAAGTCAGGTTACAGTCATGGTTACGGTCAGGTTACAGTCCGGTTACTGTCCGGTTACAGTCAAGTTACAGTCAGGTTACGGTCAGGTTACAGTCAGGTTATGGTCAGGTTACAGTCAGGTTACAGTCAGGTTACAGTCAGGTTACGGTCAGGTTACGGTCCGTTTACGGTCCGGTTACAGACAGGTTACGGTCCGGTTACGGTCCGGTTACACTCAGGTTACAGTCCGGTTACGGTCAGGTTATAGTCAGGTTACAGTCAGGTTACGGTCCGGTTACGGTCCGGTTACAGTTAGGTTACAGTCAGGTTACGGTCATGTTACGGTCAGGTTACAGTCAGATTATGGTCAGGTTACGGTCAGGTTACGGTCCGGTTACAGTCCGGTTACAGTCAGGTTACAGTCTGGTCACGGTCAGGTTACAGTCAGGTTACGGTCCGGTTACGGTCCGGTTACAGTCAGGTTACAGTCCGGTTACGGTCCGGTTACAGTCAGGTTACAGTCCGGTTACGGTCAGGTTACAGTCAGGTTACAGTCCGGTTACGGTCAGGTTACGGTCAGGTTACAGTCAGGTTACAGTCAGGTTACGGTTCAGTTACGGTCAGGTTACAGTCAGGTTACGGTTCAGTTATGGACAGGTTACAGTCAGGTTACAGTCAGGTTACGGTCCGGTTACAGTCAGGTTACGGTCAGGTTACAGTCAAATTACAGTCAGGTTACAGTCAGGTTAAAGTCCGGTTACAGTCAAATTACAGTCAGGTTACAGTCAGGTTACAGTCAGGTTACGGTTCAGTTACGGTCAGGTTACAGTCAGGTTACGGTCAGGTTACAGTCAAATTACAGTCAGGTTACAGTCAGGTTACGGTCAGGTTACGGTTCAGTTACGGTCAGGTTACAGTCAGGTTACAGTCAGGTTACGGTCAGATTACGGTCCGGGTACGGTCCGGTTACAGTCAGGTTACAGTCAAGTTACAGTCAGGTTACGGTCAGGTTACAGTCAGGTTATGGTCAGGTTACGGTCCGGTTACAGTCCAGTTACAGACAGGTTACGGTCCGGTTACGGTCCGGTTACACTCAGGTTACAGTCCGGTTACGGTCAGGTTATAGTCAAGTTACAGTCAGGTTACGGTCAGATTACGGTCGGGTTACAGTCAGGTTACAGTCAGGTTACAGTCAGGTTACGGTCAGGTTACGGTCCGGTTACAGTCCAGTTACAGACAGGTTACGGTCCGGTTACGGTCCGGTTACACTCAGGTTACAGTCCGGTTACGGTCAGGTTATAGTCAAGTTACAGTCAGGTTACGGTCAGATTACGGTCGGGTTACAGTCAGGTTACAGTCAAGTTACAGTCAGGTTACAGTCAGGTTACGGTCATGTTACGGTCAGGTTACAGTCAGATTACGGTCAGGTTACAGTCAGGTTACGGTCCGGTTACAGTCAGGTTACAGTCCGTGTCAGGTTACAGTCCGGTTACGGTCAGGTTACAGTCAGGTTACAGTCCGGTTACAGTCAGGTTACGGTCAGGTTACGGTCCGGTTACAGTCTGGTTACAGTCAGGTTACAGTCTGGTTACGGTCAGGTTACGGTCCGGTTACGGTACGGTTACACTCAGGTTACAGTCCGGTTAAAGTCAGGTTACAGTCAGGTTACAGTCAGGTTACGGACCGGTTACGGTCCAGTTACAGTCAGGTTACGGTCAGGTTACAGTCAGGCTACGGTCCGGTTACACTCAGGTCACAGTCCTGTTATGGTCAGGTTACAGTCAGGTTACGGTCCGGTTAAAGTCAGGTTACAGTCATGGTTACGGTCAGGTTACAGTCCGGTTACTGTCCGGTTACAGTCAAGTTACAGTCAGGTTACGGTCAGGTTACAGTCAGGTTATGGTCAGGTTACAGTCAGGTTACAGTCAGGTTACAGTCAGGTTACGGTCAGGTTACGGTCCGGTTACAGTCCGGTTACAGACAGGTTACGGTCCGGTTACGGTCCGGTTACACTCAGGTTACAGTCCGGTTACGGTCAGGTTATAGTCAGGTTACAGTCAGGTTACGGTCAGGTTACGGTTCGGTTACAGTCAGGTTACAGTCCGGTTACAGTCAGGTTACGGTCAGGTTACGGTCCAATTACAGTCCGGTTACTGTCAGGTTACAGTCTGGTTACGGTCAGGTTACGGTCCGGTTACACTCAGGTTACAGTCCGGTTAAAGTCAGGTTACAGTCAGGTTACAGTCAGGTTACGGTCCGGTTACGGTCCAGTTACAGTCAGGTTACGGTCAGGCTACGGTCCGGTTACAGTCAGGTTACAGTCCGGTTACGGTCAGGTTACAGTCAGGTTACAGTCAGGTTACAGTCAGGTTACGGTCAGGTTAAGGTCCGGTTACACTCAGGTTACAGTCCGGTTAAAGTCAGGTTACAGTCCGGTTACAGTCAGGTTACGGTCCGGTTACGGTCCGGTTACACTCAGGTTACAGTCTGGTTAAAGTCAGGTTACAGTCAGGTTACAGTCAGGTTACAGTCCGGTTACGGTCAGATTACGGTCAGGTTACAGTCAGGTTACGGTCCAGTTACGGTCCAGTTACAGTCAGGTTACCGTCAGGCTACGGTCCGGTTACAGTCAGGTTACAGTCCGGTTACGGTCAGGTTACAGTCAGGTTACAGTCCGGTTACGGTCAGGTTAAGGTCCGGTTACAGTCCGGTTACAGTCAGGTTACAGTCTGGTTACGGTCAGGTTACGGTCAGGTTACGGTCCGGTTACAGTCAGGTTACAGTCAGGTTACAGTCAAATTACAGTCAGGTTACAGTCAGGTTAAAGTCCGGTTACAGTCAAATTACAGTCAGGTTACAGTCAGGTTACAGTCAGGTTACGGTCAGGTTACAGTCAAATTACAGTCAGGTTACAGTCAGGTTACAGTCAGGTTACGGTTCAGTTACGGTCAGGTTACAGTCAGGTTACAGTCAGGTTACGGTCAGATTACGGTCCGGGTACGGTCCGGTTACAGTCAGGTTACAGTCAAGTTACAGTCAGGTTACGGTCAGGTTACAGTCAGGTTATGGTCAGGTTACAGTCAGGTTACGGTCAGGTTACGGTCCGGTTACGGTCCGGTTACAGAGAGGTTACGGTCCGGTTACGGTCCGGTTACACTCAGGTTACAGTCCGGTTACGGTCAGGTTATAGTCAGGTTACAGTCAGGTTACGGTCAGATTACGGTCCGGTTACAGTCAGGTTACAGTCAAGTTACAGTCAGGTTACAGTCAGGTTACGGTCATGTTACGGTCAGGTTACAGTCAGGTTACAGTCCGGTTACAGTCAGGTTACAGTCCGGTTACAGTCAGGTTACAGTCCGGTTACGGTCAGGTTACAGTCAGGTTACAGTCCGGTTACAGTCAGGTTACGGTCAGGTTACGGTCCGGTTACAGTCCGGTTACAGTCAGGTTACAGTCTGGTTACGGTCAGGTTACGGTCCGGTTACGGTACGGTTACACTCAGGTTACAGTCCGGTTAAAGTCAGGTTACAGTCAGGTTACAGTCAGGTTACGGTCCGGTTACGGTCCAGTTACAGTCAGGTTACGGTCAGGTTACAGTCAGGTTATGGTCAGGTTACAGTCAGGTTACAGTCAGGTTACAGTCAGGTTACGGTCAGGTTACGGTCCGGTTACAGTCCGGTTACAGACAGGTTACGGTCCGGTTACGGTCCGGTTACACTCAGGTTACAGTCCGGTTACGGTCAGGTTATAGTCAGGTTACAGTCAGGTTACGGTCAGGTTACGGTCCGGTTACAGTTAGGTACAGTCAGGTTACGGTCATGTTACGGTCAGGTTACAGTCAGGTTACAGTCCGGTTACAGTCAGGTTACGGTCAGGTTACGGTCCGGTTACAGTCCGGTTACAGTCAGGTTACAGTCTGGTTACGGTCAGGTTACGGTCCGGTTACACTCAGGTTACAGTCAGGTTACGGTCCGGTTACGGTCCAGTTACAGTCAGGTTACGGTCAGGCTACGGTCCGGTTACAGTCAGGTTACAGTCCGGTTACGGTCAGGTTACAGTCAGGTTACAGTCCGGTTACAGTCAGGTTACGGTCAGGTTAAGGTCCGGTTACACTCAGGTTACAGTCCGGTTAAAGTCAGGTTACAGTCCGGTTACAGTCAGGTTACGGTCCGGTTACGGTCCGGTTACACTCAGGTTACAGTCTGGTTAAAGTCAGGTTACAGTCAGGTTACAGTCAGGTTATGGTCCGGTTACGGTCCAGTTACAGTCAGGTTACGGTCAGGTTACAGTCAGGCTACGGTCCGGTTACAGTCAGGTTACAGTCAGGTTACAGTCCGGTTACGGTCAGATTACGGTCAGGTTACAGTCAGGTTACGGTCCAGTTACGGTCCAGTTACAGTCAGGTTACCGTCAGGCTACGGTCCGGTTACAGTCAGGTTACAGTCCGGTTACGGTCAGGTTACCGTCAGGTTACAGTCCGGTTACGGTCAGGTTAAGGTCCGGTTACAGTCCGGTTACAGTCAGGTTACAGTCTGGTTACGGTCAGGTTACCGTCAGGTTACGGTCCGGTTACAGTCAGGTTACGGTCAGGTTACAGTCAGGTTACGGTTCAGTTACGGTCAGGTTATGGTCTGGTTACCGTCAGGTTACGGTTCAGTTACGGTCAGATTATAGTCCGGTTACAGTCAGGTTACGGTCATGCTTACAGTCAGGTTACGGTCCGGTTACAGTCAAATTACAGTCAGGTTACAGTCAGGTTACAGTCATGTTACGGTCAGGTTAAAGTCAGGTTACAGTCAGGTTAAAGTCAGGTTATGGTCAGGTTACAGTCAGGTTACGGTCCTGTTAAAGTCAGGTTACGGTCCAGTTACAGTTAGGTTACGATAAGGTTACAGTCAGGTTACAGTTCGGTTAAAGTCAGGTTATGGTCAGGTTACAGTCAGGTTACGGTCAGGTTGCAGTCCGGTTAAAGTCAAGTAACAGTCAGGTTACGGTCAGGTTACAGTCTGGTTAAAGTCAGGTTACGGTCCGGTTACAGTCAGGTTACGGTTAGGTTACAGTCCAGTTACGGTCAGGTTATAGTCCGGTTAAAGTCAAGTTACAGTCAGGTTACGGTCAAGTTACAGTCAGGTTAAAGTCAGGTTACAGTCAGGTTACAGTCCGGTTAAAGTCACGTTACGGTCAGGTTACAGTCAGGTTACGGTCCAGTTACGGTCCAGTTACAGTCAGGTTACCGTCAGGCTACGGTCCGGTTACAGTCAGGTTACAGTCCGGTTACGGTCAGGTTACAGTCAGGTTACAGTCCGGTTACGGTCAGGTTAAGGTCCGGTTACAGTCCGGTTACAGTCAGGTTACAGTCTGGTTACGGTCAGGTTACGGTCAGGTTACGGTCCGGTTACAGTCAGGTTACGGTCAGGTTACAGTCAGGTTACGGTTCAGTTACGGTCAGGTTATGGTCTGGTTACAGTCAGGTTACGGTCAGGGTACAGTCAGGTTACGGTTCAGTTACGGTCAGATTATAGTCCGGTTACAGTCAGGTTACGGTCATGCTTACAGTCAGGTTACGGTCCGGTTACAGTCAAATTACAGTCAGGTTACAGTCAGGTTACAGTCATGTTACGGTCAGGTTAAAGTCAGGTTACAGTCAGGTTAAAGTCAGGTTATGGTCAGGTTACAGTCAGGTTACGGTCCTGTTAATGTCAGGTTACGGTCCAGTTACAGTTAGGTTACGATAAGGTTACAGTCAGGTTACAGTTCGGTTAAAGTCAGGTTATGGTCAGGTTACAGTCAGGTTACGGTCAGGTTGCAGTCCGGTTAAAGTCAAGTAACAGTCAGGTTACGGTCAGGTTACAGTCTGGTTAAAGTCAAGTTACAGTCAGGTTACGGTCCGGTTACAGTCAGGTTACGGTTAGGTTACAGTCCAGTTACGGTCAGGTTATAGTCCGGTTAAAATTAAGTTACAGTCAGGTTACGGTCAAGTTACAGTCAGGTTAAAGTCAGGTTACAGTCAGGTTACAGTCCGGTTAAAGTCACGTTACGGTCCGGTTACAGTCAGGTCACGGTCAGTTTACAGTCATGTTAAAGTCAAGTTACAGTAAGGTTACAGTCCGTTTACAGTCACGTTATGGTCAGGTTAAAGTTAGGTTACAGTCAGGTTACGGTCAGGTTACAGTCCGGTTAAAGTCAGGTTACGGTCCGGTTACAGCAGGTTACAGTCCGGTTACGGTCCGGTTACAGTCAGGTTCCAGTCAGGTTACGGTCAGGTTACGGTCAGATTACAGTCAGGTTACAGTCCGGTTAAAGTCAGGTTACGGTCAGGTTACAGTCAGGTTACAGTCCGGTTAAATTCAGGTTACGGTCAGGTTACAGTCAAGTTACAGTCAGGTTACGGTCAGGTTACAGTCAGGTTAAAGTCAGGTTACAGTCAGGTTACAGTCCGGTTAAAGTCACGTTACGGTCCGGTTACAGTCAGGTCACGGTCAGTTTACAGTCATGTTAAAGTCAAGTTACAGTAAGGTTACAGTCCGTTTACAGTCACGTTATGGTCAGGTTAAAGTTAGGTTACAGTCAGGTTACGGTCAGGTTACAGTCCGGTTAAAGTCAGGTTACGGTCCGGTTACAGTCAGGTTACAGTCAGGTTACAGTCCGGTTACAGTCAGGTTACAGTCAGGTTACGGTCCGGTTACAGTCAGGTTACAGTCAGGTTACAGTCCGGTTACAGTCAGGTTACAGTCAGGTTACAGTCCGGTTACAGTCAGGTTACAGTCAGGTTACGGTCAGGTTATCAACAACAAACAGGATGAGTTTTCTAATTTCAACACATCAATAACATGGTTGCACTATTAAAGACACATACACACACACACACACACACACACACACACACACACACACACACACACACACACACACACACACACACACACACACACACATATACTCTCTGAGAGCAGTACGGTCTTAGCCATGATGGAGGCAGAGTTGCTCTAATTATGTCAGGCTCTGAGGAACACCTGAAGAATTCATGGCGGGGTCGTAAAAACCGACCCACTCTGAGCTTCTTCAGCTTCATCGCCTAATCAAACACTTCCTGCAAAAGGCCCTGCAGCCAATCAGAGTCCTGCAAAAGGCCCTGCAGCAAATCAGAGGTGTTTCTTCTTTATTAGCTGCTGAGACACTGCATTGCCCTTTCCATGACCAAGCGACCTCTGAGCGTTCATCTACAGGAGGACGTCCTGAAAGGCAATGAAAACGGTTTGATAAGACTGAATGAGACTCGGTGGTGAAATCTTCCAACAGCTGGAGGAGAAAAGTGCACGTGCTCATGCTCGTCCAACCCGAACGAGCCTGTTTGCTGCTCTCTGTTTGGACATTCTGGTCAGATACAAACTGTTTGCTTCAAGGTGTGCGAGCACTAAAATAAACAAATGGAACTAATTTGCATCCATCTTCCCTCTGGACTCTTACAGGATAGAAATAAATAAAGCAAAATCCAAGAGCAATATTCATACAGCGAGGACCAGCCTTGTTTATTTACATTTAGTAGATTCTGTAAACAGTAATGTGTTGTTCAGGAGACACTGTTAATACAGCAATTAGCTCTACTGGAAATATTTTCACTGCAAATTACGCCACATTATTACTGCATGTTATTATAAATTATACAGTCTGTTCTGGGCAGAACAAATCATTTGTATTATTTAGAATGAGTTAGTTATTAATTGCTTATTAATCAGTATAAAAAGAAATTTCGTTTCCACACAGTATCCATTGTTGTGTCCGTTTGGGTTTGTTGTAAATTCCTAAATCTACTTCAGTCACATGATCCAGCAGCTCTTCTGTTTCAGATGAAGCCTCAGCATGCGGCTGTGTGACGCGCTGAAGGTTGGACAGGTGTGTGTGGAGTTGCAAGGGCGTAACTTTGGGTTCACCATTGGGGGGGTTGCACTCTTTTCCTGTTTTTTCACTTGTTTAAATATTCATTCATTCATTTTCTAAACCGCTTAATCCAATTCAGGGTTGCGGGGAAGCTGGAGCCTATCCCAGCTGGCTTTGGGCGACAGGCAGGGTACACCCTGGACAGCTCGCCAGTCCATCGCAGGGCCACACAGAGAGACGAACAACCACTCACGCTCACACTCATTCCTAGGGGCAATTTAGAGTAACCAATTAAACTAACATGTTACGGTTGTAACATATTGTTTAAATATTCACATTTGCAAAACCCGTCCAGGTAATTTGGTGGGTCTGTATAAGAAATGTATTGTGGTAATTTTACTGTGATTTACTTGACGTTATTGCAGCTGTGTACTTGACCATTTATACCACGATGACAAAGTAATGACTGGTATGTCCTACTGTATTTAGGCACTAATTAGCAAGGCCATGGCAGCTTCCACTGATTTCCGCTGATTTTGTGTTTGTGTCAACTATAAATGAAAAATCAAAAACTTCCAATAAAAACATGGACTAGAAAATGAAAACACATTGCTGTAATGAACCTGGGTATTACTTCCAGTGGTTGAGATGCTGCACCTGACCCCTGCTGTCCATCATCCAGAAATCTCACCAAGACTTTCCTCTCTCTTTCAGATCTCCTCAGATTATCTCCATTATTTACAAAATTATTTAAAAAATGTTTCTGTGATTACTAATGATCAGGTCTGTATAAAAACAGGAAAAATGGCAAAAAGATGAAAGTTAGCAAGAAACATGGAATGATGAAGAAAAAATATGAATTAAACAAAAACACAGGAAAAACACCCTAAAAACTATCAAAATCAATGCTAATCCAATTATTTATGATTACAAAATATTATTTACAGGAGGTATCTGGACAAAAACACCGCAAAGAACTAATATTCGCTAAACACGATGCTACAGATGTTAGCTCAGTCTCCGCTGCTGCTTCCCGTGGCTGCTCACTTTACCCCGCCTTCTCGTTCGTAGCCCCGCGAAAACCACAATATGTCACATATCAACAGAAAGCTACGTTTCTCAGCTTTCAGAATCCGTTGGAACTACGTTTATAGCATAAATGGTTGCGGAGTTACGCTAGTTTGAATCGCGGGTGTCATTTTCTATTTGCACTGATAGAATCGTTATTTTTTGGGGGGGGGGTTGTATTGGCTGGATGGGATTTTTGCGGGGGTTGCAACGCCCCTACCCGTGGTGCAAATTTCGCCATTGTTATCAGGGAAAATGACTTTTCTGATCCATTTTCACATATCAGTCGGAGAAAAACTCTGGTTGGGTTTGTACCAAACATACTGGATGAAGGTTAGAAGAAGAGAAGTTCTAGTTTGGCTTCGGGGTTCCTCCTACAGGATATTCCACTGAGAGGCAACTACTGCACCGAGTCACATTTTCACCATTTGCCAGACTTTTTTACACTCACAGAGATGTGAATCTCCTTTTCTTCCAGCCTCCGTGAAGAAGGAGGAGGAAAGTCCCAGAAACTGTCAGAGCTTCAGCTGGATTCATAAACCTTTAAATATATCAATGAATGAATTTAGCAAGAAATAAGGAAGATTATTTTCTATTTTCCATCAATGTGTTGGTCAACAAGGTGGACTCGTTGGTCAACAAGGTGCGACTCGTTGGTCAACAAGGTGGACTCGTTGGTCAACAAGGTGCGACTCGTTGGTCAACAAGGTGGGCTCGTTGGTCAACAAGGTGCAACTCGTTGGTCAACAAGGTGGGCTCGTTGGTCAACAAGGTGCGACTCATTGGTCAACAAGGTGGACTCGTTGGTCAACAAGGTGCGACTCGTTGGTCAACAAGGTGGACTCGTTGGTCAACAAGGTGCGACTCGTTGGTCAACAAGGTGGACTCGTTGGTCAACAAGGTGGACTCGTTGGTCAACAAGGTGCGACTCATTGGTCAACAAGGTGGACTCGTTGGTCAACAAGGTGCGACTCGTTGGTCAACAAGGTGCAACTCGTTGGTCAACAAGGTGGACTCGTTGGTCAACAAGGTGCGACTCGTTGGTCAACAAGGTGGACTCGTTGGTCAACAAGGTGCGACTCGTTGGTCAACAAGGTGCGACTCGTTGGTCAACAAGGTGGACTCGTTGGTCAACAAGGTGGACTCGTTGGTCAACAAGGTGCGACTCGTTGGTCAACAAGGTGCGACTCGTTGGTCAACAAGGTGGACTCGTTGGTCAACAAGGTGGGCTCGTTGGTCAACAAGGTGCGACTCATTGGTCAACAAGGTGGACTCGTTGGTCAACAAGGTGCGACTCGTTGGTCAACAAGGTGGACTCGTTGGTCAACAAGGTGCGACTCGTTGGTCAACAAGGTGGACTCGTTGGTCAACAAGGTGGGCTCGTTGGTCAACAAGGTGCGACTCATTGGTCAACAAGGTGGACTCGTTGGTCAACAAGGTGCGACTCGTTGGTCAACAAGGTGCAACTCGTTGGTCAACAAGGTGGACTCGTTGGTCAACAAGGTGCGACTCGTTGGTCAACAAGGTGGACTCGTTGGTCAACAAGGTGCGACTCGTTGGTCAACAAGGTGCGACTCGTTGGTCAACAAGGTGGACTCGTTGGTCAACAAGGTGCGACTCGTTGGTCAACAAGGTGCGACTCGTTGGTCAACAAGGTGGACTCGTTGGTCAACAAGGTGCGACTCGTTGGTCAACAAGGTGGACTCGTTGGTCAACAAGGTGCGACTCGTTGGTCAACAAGGTGCGACTCGTTGGTCAACAAGGTGCGACTGGCTGAGGAACGGAATGCCAGGCTGGTGACCAGCACGAGGAGGATGCAAGCTGTTCAGGCTGCTGGAGCTTCTATACGCCACCATAACGGTGTAAAATGTGGATCAGTCGTCTCTGCACTGGTTACAAGTAGCTCCACAGCCAGCATCACCAACTGGTTTTACTGGGGGGTTAAACTGCCAAAATGAACAGCTTTTCTCTTTGACCTAAACTTTGTGCATGAAGGCGAGGAATGCAGCCGAGCGGCAGAAAGTCTGTCAGTAACTTCCACAGATGCGCCGAGGCTGTTTTATAACTTCCTGTCTGGGTCAAAGGCAGTCTGGCGTGGTGAAAGACGACCTGCTGAATGAATGAAGACGCACCGCAGTCACATTTCTAATGAACGCCTTCAGTCTGAGGTCAGGGCGGACCATCCAGGAAGCCGCAGAGCGTTTTCCGCTCCTTCCGGGGCACTGCAGCTGGATTTCATCAGCGGCTCCAAATGACTGTGAATCCCAAAGTAGCAAAAAGTTCAATTTGCAATTTTTCTCTTCATATGAACTTTTATTTAACAGAAAATGTTTCTGATATGCGAGATGAGTCGGTGTCCTGAGAAATCAGCTCCATGTAGGAGCAATCTGCTTCCTGCAATCTGCTCTGGTGGGATACGGGTTGAGCTCAGGGTAAACGGTGGTTCACAGTGGTTCACGGTGATACACGGTAGTCCACGGTGGTCCATGGTGGTAACAGTGGTTACTGTGATCCACGGTGGTCCATGGTGGCCCATGGTGATCCACCATGGTAATGGTGGTCCACGGTGGTCCACGATGGTCTATGTTGGTCCGTGGTGGTCCATGGCGGTAATGGTGGTCCACGGTAGTCCATGGTGACCCATGGTGGTCCACTGTGGTAACGGTAGTCCATGGTGGTCCATGGTGGTTCACAGTGATCAATGGTGGTCCATGTTGGTCCACCGTACCGCTGTATTGATCATAATAGCATCACTGTTTCCCGAGCAGCTCTGCCTGAGGGCTGGAAGGTCACATGCATCCTGCAGAGGCATTTATACAAGACTTCCCCAGACTCTGCAAATCCTTTTTTCTGGTTTTTATGTTTAAAGAACAAATTCTTTCTCACCTTGTTTGGAGAAACCGTTTTCTTTCAACCAGATCCAGACAGGAAAACCTGACAGGCATCTGCTGACTGAGAAACTCGTCAAACTGCAGCGTCTAATTGTAGATTTGTTGGTAAGTAAAGCAAAAATAAATAATTTCTTTGCATTTGCAGCTGTTAAAGCTCAAACAGATGAAGAAAAGAAGCTTTTCTTGGACTTCTACATCAGTGTATCATATATAAGAAACACTGCTTGTCTTGTCTTCATGCAACCAGATGAACTTTTAGCTGCTTGTAATCGGCTGCAGAGATCTGCTCTCACACAGTAAACTCAGGAACAATCAGTCGGGCTTCCAGGAGACGCCACATGCAGCATCTCTTTCAAACACTTGCAGCTTAAACTGTAAGACTTTTACTGAGTTTGCACCATTAGTTTTTGTAGATCCTTCCAACTAAATAAAAAGGAAACAAAGGTTAGTCTGACACAGTTAAGGGCAGCAGTTTAAATAAGGACACCTGAGAGTTGCATGAAAAAGATCAAGCAGAGAATCAGAGTGTCTTTATGTGTCACTATATGTATCATGAGATCAAAACTGTCATCATTTACAGTCGAGGAATCTCAGATTATTTATAAAAGATCTGAAAAGAGTATGAACGTAGAGGTACGGTGCAGTCCTGAAGATCATGGCAGAATAATACGCCGTGCTCACGTGTTGGATGGATTACACATACTGTATGTCAGACCTGAAGGTAATTACACATATAAATGTGGTTTATAAACAGTATAAATATATTGCTGACATCATATGTTGTCCGTTCTGGATGTCGGATGTTAAACCAGAGCATGTAGAAGCTCAGGGTGGTCCCCGCCTTCGGAGAGAAGCGTTTGTTTTAGTCTTGAGGCGCCGGTAGCGCCTCCCAGATCGCAGCCAGGGTGGAGATGTCAGTGGTCATCAGGCCGGGGGGGGGGGGGGGGGGGACAGCCGTACTGTACTGGGAACGGTCAGCAGCAGGTCAGGGATAAGGTCGAGCTTCCTGAGGACTCTACAACGTTGTGCGTGTGGTGAAAAGATATTTGACGTTCCCGAAATCCATCTGGTGGGTGTGCTGGATGTTCGCAGTACCGATCGTGTATAAAAGAAATAAAAACGACAGAAAAGGGAAGAAGAAAAGCGCCACGCTCGCCGCCATTTTCCTCAGGCAGGCGTTGGCCAGTGGCCAGAACTAAAACTCAACATTTTAACAGATGTTAATATCACTTTTAAGACACGTTACGTAACTTTCTGACCTCGGCGTCCTGGACGTGTTCGATGACACAGTGACATCTATGATGTGTATGTCTAGATCCGCTGCTGCCCAGCAGCGTCCCGAAGCTGAGAAACCGACATGATATCACATCCGGGACGTGACGTTTGGCTTCATGGTATAATAAGCAACTGGATGTCAAAAAGATTAAAAGAGAGAAACAAGAGTCGTGGTGAGATGTTCTTCTGCTGGCGGGAGGGCTGACAGGTCGGGTAGGATGGAGGCTGGGTTAGCCGTCGATGGGGGGCGCTGGCGGGAACATGGCTAAAGCTCTGCGGTCTTTAGGTGAATTAAGTTAAAGTCTGAATGAAACTCAGATAAAAACAACCCTGCTGACCTCCATGTGCAGAAGAAATGAGCTGGAAGAAGAAAAAAACAGCTAAATATCTCAAATTTTCTGTTGATTTTTACTTTAAAGTCACCGACGAAACAGCTGAAAGTCAGAAACCTGCTTCAGATCAATAACTATAATTACTTATTAAATGGTTTCTTTTGTGTGCTTGACACAGAAATCGAACATGTTTTGTTAGCAGATAAGCTCAGAGACTGTGACATTTATCTTTAAATGAAATATAACGTTCTGCCAACAGCCGCGCTGAAAACGACTCATGTGGAACAGAAACGATGCTCTTCAGGAGAAAGACGATGTTGACTGAATTATTCTCCACACGATGCAGTTCTGCTTAGTTTCTACCTTTCTCCGGCGGATCCCACACACGTCTGAAGCTGCTTAACGGAACACCTGCCTGGCTTTCTTCCCCAGCATCTCCATGCTACGTCACACACTCTGAACCTTCTGTGAACTGGAAGTCGGGCAGAAAGCCCGAGGCAACAATGTCCCCGTGCTTTCAGCTCTGTCAGCCTGACATGAGGATCCACAGTGCGGTCCCGCTCCATTCAGGCATTTTAAATCCTGTGACCCGTTAATTCATGTTTAGCATGAAACCATTTTCTGCAGCATATTCTAACCTTTACCTGCCGCAGCTCGCCGTCAGCCTGCCGTAACGACTGACAGGACTTCTCTGGAGCTTTCAGCAGACATGTGCTTCACATACTAACATCGTTCTGCGACCAGCCGGTTAAAATCAGAGCTAATGAGCGAAAAGACTGATTTACTTCCCAACTGATTGTTTCATTATTTATCATTGAGGGTTCAGACAACCTGAGGACGGAACGAAAGGTGTTTTTAACTGAAAGTAATCAGGACAGTAAAACTTCCTGCATATCCATCGTTACCTCGTCTAAACCTGCTTGTATGCGGGTTTGCACGAGGCGAGAGCAGGGTGCCCCCTGGACTACGAGCATTAACACCACCAGAACTGAAAACACAGAGGCTTCCACAAACTTGCTTCACGTACCTCCATCTCAGCTCGAGAGCCTTCGACGAGAAATGTTGGAAAATACATTTATGGTTTTTTGGCATTTCTGGTTTACTTTGGTGCTCAAACCTGACATGTTTTAACAAACATTTGTCCAGTATGAGCAGCCAGAGAGGCAGCTCTTCAGCTCGCTACTCTACATCATGTCCTCTCTCCAGTTCACTGCTCTGTTTGCTTTCACACTCCAAGGGACACAGTTCGCCGGGTTGGCACAACCCCCAGCGAGGCGTACTCCTGCAGCAGCGGACCAGGGTTCGCTTCAAGCCCAACAAACAGCGCCCATGTAAACGGGCTTTTTTCAACTTTTCTGAAGATTAAGTTTGACATTTGTTAGATTTAAGTATATATATATATATATGTATACATATATATATGTATATATATATATATATATGTATATATATATATATATATACATATATATATATATATATATATATATATATATATATATATATATATATATATATATGTATACATATATATATGTATATATATATATCATTGAGGGTTCAGACAGACATATATATATATATATATATATGTATATATATATATATATATATATATATATATATATATATGTATTTATATATATATATATATATATATATATATATATATATATATATATATATATATATATATATATATAAAACCTTCCTTTCCCTCACATGATCCTGCAGTAACCTTAAAGAGCCAGACCAAACTATGCCGGCGTTATGACCTGTTTATGGCATGTTTGGAAGTATTGTGAAGAACAGTTTCCACCACTAGGTGTCACTACGCCTGACACACCATGTTGGAAAAGAATGACAACTTCAGAAAGTTCAGAAACTTTGGCCTGATATCAGAGAGGAAGAAACCAGATGAGAAACTGGTCCCCCAGTTTTCCCCGAGTGAGGAAGAGCGCGTTCAAACATTAAGCGGCGTAAATCTTCCTGATCTCATTTCTTCCACAGCAAACGGATCTCAGAGCCGCTTCAAGGTGATGAATCCATTCTGTGTATCATTCAACTTGCTGGGTTCCATTGAAATGGAGGAGAATCCATAAGCTTTGCCCCATGAGAGGAAAAATATCCAAGAAGAGAAGATGGGAAACCTGCAGGATTGTGGCCCTCGAGGACCGGAGCTGGACACTCCTGGCGTAGCGTTTACCAGATGGAGACAGTTGATGAGGTGGAGGTTTCTGCTGGACAGGTAGGTTCATTCTGTCTAACAGAGAAGTATTTCCTCCCGTTTTATCATTTATTTCAGCTGATTTGTCAAGCGGCTATGAGCAGCTGTTAGCTGTTAGCGGTAGCTTGGTATCAGACACATAGAGAGCATGTTTGTAACTCATCACCATCAACGATGAAACAGATTTATGAATCGTTCAGACCCTCATCTCCTGACGACACTACAAATTGTGCAAAATGTTGAAATGTCCACATTTGTGACCCTCTGAGGCTTCAGTAGCGGTATAAATGTGCCAAAACGGCGAGGCACCAGAGAGCACTACTCTGTTGCTTGTGTTCTATTTGTGCACCGCTAAATGGGAGTAAGTCTCCCACACTGGGAGCTTTAACCTAAAGGCCTGCAGAGGAATCATTTATCCAATCAAGCGTCATGTACGACGGGACGTTATTTACGCAGCCTTTATGATAAATATGTCAAAATGGTTGAAGCATATTTTTGCACATCAATGCTCAAATCCACAATGCAGTGTACCTCTAGTGGCATTCAAATGAAGGTAAAAGTCTCCATTCCAGCTATCCTCAGACACATACCTGGGGGAGATGTAAAGCACTGAGAAGATGAATGGCATGGCCAATAAGCAGAGCTCTCCCAAAGCACTGAGCGATGGCGCTCCTGCAGAGCCATGAGGATGATGCAAGTGGCCAGGTGGAGCTGGGAATACTTCATGATTCATATCCAGTCATAACTGGAAGGAGGTTAGAAAAAAAGCTAGAATACTTAAAATTCACCAAAGACTAAACAAACTGATCAGAGTTTAAAGACTTGTTTCTTCACATTGCTAGGAAACAGGAAATACTGGAATTTACTGGAACATGTAGAAGCACTAATAAAGTCCAGCTCAGAGGCTAAAAACTGAGTCTGAAGGTTTTATCTTCATCACAGTCGGAATCTTCTTCATGCCCATTTCTGCTCCTTTACGTACGGAAACGGGGACGTCCATCTCAAACGTCGCCAAACGACGGCGTCCTCTAACTTCCATGCATCTTTCACGTCGCCATGTTTCAGTCATCCACTAGAGGGCAGCGCTGAGGTTCCAGTTCTCTAAACTCAGCACATGGTTGCAGTAATGCACCACTTTAATGTTGCTGACCAAAAACACCAGAAGAAGAAAAAGAAGAAAGTTTTTTGCTGTTCTCTTAAACTTTTGCATCTTTTTCACGTTTTTTTTTTTTTTTACTGAACAGTTTCTGTGCTCTCTTTTTCCTGTTCCTCTTCTTCTTCTTTGGTTTGTTACTTTCTCTGGTTGTGTGTCTGCTGTGCAACTCAACACTGCCCCTGGTGGTTTCCGGTTGTGTTGCTCCGTTTTCCTGAAAGTGAAGGATCGCTAAGCTTCTGGAAAACAGACCAAACTACGTTCGTACCCGAGTCCATCTCCTGCGTCCGTTACCTACGTACTCCGTCTTCTGCATTCACCATTAATGGATCTTTGAATAAACTTCCGTCTGATTTCTTTACAGAGTCTTCAGGAAAAGTTCTCCGGGCTTCTCAAAGCCTTTTCAAAGCTCTTTGGATGTTTCTGTGTTTGGTTCCATCTGTCCAGACTATTCCACACCGCTTCGGTGATGCTGAAGTCTCGGCTCTGGAGAGAATTCATCTCCTCACAAGACTCGATACAATTTTCCGTCCAGTTCTTGAGTCACATGGCAAAGCCCCGTCTCTCCTCCCTGCCTGAAGAGCGGCTCCTGGATAGCCAGCCTTCTGCGGAGACCAGTTCTGGTGACGCCTCGGCCAACAGCAGATGGATCGGTTCACATTCCGGATCTTCCGGTCTTTGCTGCATTTGTTCTTATTTTTCAACGACTGTCCTTCTAGAACATGTTCGCTTTTCAGGTCTGACACAGTTTCCTTATAATGTTTTGAGGACAAGCTGCACGCCAGGCTGAGAAATTAGTCAAAAGATATTCAACTAATTTGTCTTTGTTTTGATTACAAGTGAAAAAATGTCCACAAAGACAATTAAGCAAGGTTCAGAGCAAAGTTCTTCTATCTGTCGACAACACTGCTCCCGTGTTAGTGGCTGAAAATAAAGAAAAAGCAGCCAGTGTCCAACACAGCCTCACTTTTCAACACCACTGTACAGCATTAGAAGAACCTTTCAGTCATTTGCAGATGAATGAAGAGATTCACATCCTGCGTTGGACTGAAGTGGCTGTTCTCTGCGTTGTTTAGCCAGTTTTAAATGTTGATTTCATTCAGAGAAGCACTGTTGGTCTGAAAATACCAGTTAATGAAAAGCCTTTGATTCACATTCATTTTTCCCCACAAAGAAAAACTATGTAGAAAATGGTTTAGTGAAAAGCTTCACAGCTGCCGCTGCAGAGTCTAACAAAGACTTTAGGAATTTCTAAAGCCTTGTTAGTTATGCAGTCAGAGGGGAATTGTGACCTAAAACACTCCAAGAGAATCAATAGTTTCATTTCTTAGAAGTCAAACCTGAGGACTGGAGAATAAAAAGCTTTGTGAAGGCGAGTCTGCAGACATGGATGCTACTGAGGTTGCCGTACAAATATCCCAAGAATTCTACTCAGAGGTTAGCAGGAGCTACTTCAAAACATCTGCTGCACTTTGGACCCAAAGACACGGCGAAAAGAGAAGAGAGGAGGTTTTCTTTGGGATCAATAAGTCATAACCAGAAAATGCCAGCAGCTCAGCAGTGGTGAAGAGGCTTTCAGAGATGGATTTTATGTCTACGTCACCAGAAACTGCTCACAGATACAGCAAGGCTGGCGTCGGCTGCAGAACAGCAGGTTTTCACAGCTGCAGGGGGACAAAATGGCTTTGCACTCCATGACATTAGCAACTCTAGAAGTGGCAAGTTCATCTGCTGCAAGCGCGAACGTGCAGAAAGTCGCAGCACATTGAGGTTTTAATCTGTTAACAGTGCATGAGACGCACCATGCAGATCATAAAACTGGGTTATGGGAGCAGACTTACAGTCTTGTTTTTGTCTTTTCCTGCACCTGGATTCAGTCAGTCAATACCACACCTGCGCTGTGTTTATTACCTCCATAAATACTCCCTGGGTCCTGTTGTTCAGCGCCATGTTGTCCTGTGTTCCCCGCTGCTTAAGACCCGGCTCATTTCAGCCTGGATTCCCCGCATTAGCAGGGCCTTAGGTTTTAATAAAGCTTTATGCTTGTCAGGCTGGATGCTCCTGCTTTGGTCTGCATCTGGGTCCTCCAGCTAATTAACACAAGTGTTCCAGTTGTATTATATTGTTAAATACAGAAATCTCTCAAGATGCAGGGCTCATTACTGTGCTTCACTAGAAGAGCCTCTTTAATGAGCGTTTACAACGTGGTTACATATCTTTACTCCTGTCCAACTCATAACTGATGCTGGCTGGAACCATCTGGTGGAACTCCGTCGTAATGAGGCGGGACCGCGGCGATGTCGTCGCTTTGCATCAGCCAGACCTTCATTCCCCCCTCTCAGGGCGCGACCATGGTCTTCAACACTTGGATAACTGTACTTTAGAAGTCATGAGAATGTCGTTTATTCACCCTTTTCTCTGTGGAAGTGCGCTGGGTTCTGGGAACGTTACTCAATTCTCACAAACATATCTGGGTCATCGAGCGGCTCAGCCAGTAGCAGCCTATCTGTATCAGTCACCACACAACACACTTAATTTAACATGTTTTCTTAAAAAATCATCAGTCGGCCGTTTGCAGGGATGAGAGGGAAGAGGGAAGCAGTCACCTGGTGCATCTGCAGGTTGGTGCTGGGGACCCTCAGCTTGGCTTCCAGGCCGTTGGGGGAACTGGCAGAGTAGTTTTTCAGACCGCGGCTCTCCTTCAGGTGGGCCTGGAGCTTCTCCCTGCGCCTCCTAAAGACGGTGAAACACACAATGATGCAGGTTGACTTTCAGCGCTCTGTCTGCGGTCCGATCAGCAAGTCCTGTGTGAACACAGTCGGTACCGTTTCCTGCAGCATGGAATAAAAGTTCCTTCACCCTTTCATGCTTAGTGGCCACATAGTGGACACCCGTTTACAAGCTTTTTTATTGCACATTCATGGATGAGGATAATATTTTTGTTAATAAATCTCCTTCAGTGGATGTTAGTGAGTCGTCCGTTTCCACTCACTGGAAAATAAATAAATACATGATATCATTAAACATAATGTAATCACAGGTTTGCTTTTGGGATAAATAGGAAAAGAAAATGATACAGTGATATTTTATGGAAGATTTACAAAAAAGAGAGAAAAATGAGGAAAAAAATATTTTCATAATATAATATAATTCTATGTTATTTTAATAATATTATAGAATACATTAAAATAAGTCATAAATCATGATATTAAATATCACTACTAAACAAAAAAGTATTGTTGCATATGTATGTAGAGGTAAAATACTGTATTTAAAAATTGTTTTTTAGTAATTCATGAATGAAAGGGTTAATATGTGGTTCTTAATCAATTATAAATGATCAATACAGAGAGATGATGATCAATAACAGTCCAGTCAGTTGAGTAAAGCAGATTTTTGTATTGTGATAATTTAAGTTAAATTTTTTAATCTTCTGTCTTTTGATGCTAAAATGAAAGAAATAAAGATTTTTTCATATCAAATTGTTCCTTAAATGAAACTTTGTAGATAATTTTCCTTCAAGGTTGAATTTTGGTTCTGCAGATGATCTGTGTTATTCTGTCATTATTAAACAACACAATCATGTTCATTTATTAACAATTACTGTGAATGATCAAGTCACACTTTGAAGAAATGATTGGTTATTGATGCTGCAACAGTTCATGTCTGCACAGAGATTTCCAATAAATACAAAGTGACTTTATGGGAATAATGTGGGACCAGCTGACTGACCACGCGGTGCTGTCCTGACGGTCGGACAAACCAGAGAGGAGACGTTGGTTCGAACGGCACAGCAGGAACCCGAACGCAGCATGTGATTGGCTGATCTGCTGAGGAAAGGAACCATGAACTGGTTCCTGCAGGAGGACACTGGTCCCAAACTGGTCCAAATGTCCAGACCAGACGGGAACGCTGTGGAGGGACGGGAAGATAGCGGAGCATGAACTAACGCTGCAAACATCGACGAACTGAAACAACGTCAGAAAGAATAGAGGATGAAAGTCCCTCCGTGACCACATGAGATGAAGGAAAAGAAATGACTGAAGGAGGTTCTCCACAGAACATCTTCAGTTCCTGCAGACTGTCTGCTTGTTGTTAAACAGTGACGTGATGGAGACGTGTTCTCCTTCATTACGTTTCCAACATGAAGACCTGATCAGCAGGAAAAGGTTTATTTTATGCCTGATCATAAAACAGAACTCCGTGTTTAGATACAGACTATTCCTTGTGACTCGGGGAAAGCAGTTTTTATATCGCTGCACTTTCACACGTTTAATGAGAAGATGGTAAAAGCTGAGAGTGGACTCCATGATGAAAGGTCAACGGGTCATCATGTCAGAGGTGCAGAATGACGAGACCTCCAGGTCATCTTGTTTCCATCTGACAGAGGCTGCGTCGTCGTTCTGACCGGTCCACCGATCGGACTTATTCCAGCTGGAGGTTCTGCTCCCGACGGGGAGGTTCTGCTCCCGTCGGGGAGGTTCTGCTCCCGTCGGGGAGGTTCTGCTCCCGACGGCGAGGTTCTGCTCCCGACGGGGAGGTTCTGCTCCCGTCGGGGAGGTTCTGCTCCCGTCGGGGAGGTTCTGCTCCCGACGGCGAGGTTCTGCTCCCGTCGGTGAGGTTCTGCTCCCGACGGCGAGGTTCTGCTCCCGTCGGGGAGGTTCTGCTCCCGACGGCGAGGTTCTGCTCCCGTCGGTGAGGTTCTGCTCCCGATGGCGAGGTTCTGCTCCCGTCGGTGAGGTTCTGCTCCCGACGGCGAGGGTCTGCTCCCGACGGCGAGGTTCTGCTCCCGACGGGGAGGTTCTGCTCCCGTCGGGGAGGTTCTGCTCCCGTCGGGGAGGTTCTGCTCCTGTCGGCGAGGTTCTGCTCCCGACGGGGAGGTTCTGCTCCCGTCGGGGAGGTTCTGCTCCCGACGGGGAGGTTCTGCTCCCGTCGGGGAGGTTCTGCTCCCGACGGCGAGGTTCTGCTCCCGTCGGGGAGGTTCTGCTCCTGTCGGCGAGGTTCTGCTCCCGTCGGGGAGGTTCTGCTCCCCTCGGGGAGGTTCTGCTCCCGACGGCGAGGTTCTGCTCCCGACGGCGAGGTTCTGCTCCTGTCGGGGAGGTTCTGCTCCCGTCGGGGAGGTTCTGCTCCCGACGGGGAGGTTCTGCTCCTGACGGCGAGGTTCTGCTCCCGTCGGGGAGGTTCTGCTCCCGTCGGGGAGGTTCTGCTCCCGTCGGCGAGGTTCTGCTCCCGTCGGCGAGGTTCTGCTCCCGACGGGGAGGTTCTGCTCCCGACGGCGAGGTTCTGCTCCTGTCGGGGAGGTTCTGCTCCCGTCGGGGAGGTTCTGCTCCCGACGGGGAGGTTCTGCTCCTGACGGCGAGGTTCTGCTCCCGTCGGGGAGGTTCTGCTCCCGTCGGGGAGGTTCTGCTCCCGTCGGCGAGGTTCTGCTCCCGTCGGCGAGGTTCTGCTCCCGACGGGGAGGTTCTGCTCCTGTCGGCGAGGTTCTGCTCCCGTCGGGGAGGTTCTGCTCCCCTCGGGGAGGTTCTGCTCCCGACGGCGAGGTTCTGCTCCCGACGGCGAGGTTCTGCTCCTGTCGGGGAGGTTCTGCTCCCGTCGGGGAGGTTCTGCTCCTGACGGCGAGGTTCTGCTCCCGTCGGGGAGGTTCTGCTCCCGTCGGGGAGGTTCTGCTCCCGTCGGCGAGGTTCTGCTCCCGTCGGGGAGGTTCTGCTCCCGTCGGGGGGGTTCTGCTCCCGTCGGGGAGGTTCTGCTCCCGACGGGGAGGTTCTGCTCTTGTCGGGGAGGTTCTGCTCCTGACGGGGAGGTTCTGCTCCTGTCGGGGAGGTTCTGCTCTTGTCGGGGAGGTTCTGCTCCTGACGGGGAGGTTCTGCTCCTGTCGGGGAGGTTCTGCTCCCGACGGGGAGGTTCTGCTCCCGACGGGGAGGTTCTGCTCCCGACGGGGAGGTTCTGCTCATGACGGGGAGGTTCTGCTCCCGTCGGGGAGGTTCTGCTCCCGACGGGGAGGTTCTGCTCCTGACGGGGAGGTTCTGCTCCCGACGGGGAGGTTCTGCTCATGACGGGGAGGTTCTGCTCCCGTCGGGGAGGTTCTGCTCCCGACGGGGAGGTTCTGCTCCTGACGGGGAGGTTCTGCTCCTGACGGCGAGGTTCTGCTCCCGTCGGGGAGGTTCTGCTCCTGACGGGGAGGTTCTGCTCCCGTCGGGGAGGTTCTGCTCCCGACGGCGAGGTTCTGCTCCTGTCGGGGAGGTTCTGCTCATGACGGGGAGGTTCTGCTCCTGACGGGGAGGTTCTGCTCCCGACGGGGAGGTTCTGCTCCCGTCGGGGAGGTTCTGCTCATGACGGGGAGGTTCTGCTCCCGTCGGGGAGGTTCTGCTCCTGACGGGGAGGTTCTGCTCATGACGGGGAGGTTCTGCTCCCGTCGGGGAGGTTCTGCTCCCGTCGGGGAGGTTCTGCTCCCGACGGGGAGGTTCTGCTCCCGTCGGGGAGGTTCTGCTCCCGTCGGGGAGGTTCTGCTCCCGACGGGGAGGTTCTGCTCCTGACGGGGAGGTTCTGCTCCCGACGGGGAGGTTCTGCTCATGACGGGGAGGTTCTGCTCCCGTCGGGGAGGTTCTGCTCCCGACGGGGAGGTTCTGCTCCCGTCGGCGAGGTTCTGCTCCTGACGGGGAGGTTCTGCTCCTGACGGGGAGGTTCTGCTCCTGACGGCGAGGTTCTGCTCATGACGGGGAGGTTCTGCTCCCGTCGGGGAGGTTCTGCTCCCGACGGGGAGGTTCTGCTCCCGTCGGCGAGGTTCTGCTCCTGACGGGGAGGTTCTGCTCCTGACGGGGAGGTTCTGCTCCTGACAGGGAGGTTCTGCTCCCGACGGGGAGGTTCTGCTCATGACGGGGAGGTTCTGCTCCCGTCGGGGAGGTTCTGCTCCCGACGGGGAGGTTCTGCTCCCGTCGGCGAGGTTCTGCTCCTGACGGGGAGGTTCTGCTCCTGACGGCGAGGTTCTGCTCCCGTCGGGGAGGTTCTGCTCCTGACGGGGAGGTTCTGCTCCCGTCGGGGAGGTTCTGCTCCCGACGGCGAGGTTCTGCTCCTGTCGGGGAGGTTCTGCTCCCGTCGGGGAGGTTCTGCTCCTGACGGGGAGGTTCTGCTCCTGACGGGGAGGTTCTGCTCCCGTCGGGGAGGTTCTGCTCCCGTCGGGGAGGTTCTGCTCCCGTCGGCGAGGTTCTGCTCCCGTCGGGGAGGTTCTGCTCCCGTCGGCGAGGTTCTGCTCCCGTCGGGGAGGTTCTGCTCCCGTCGGCGAGGTTCTGCTCCCGTCGGCGAGGTTCTGCTCCCGTCGGGGAGGTTCTGCTCCCGTCGGGGAGGTTCTGCTCCCGTCGGCGAGGTTCTGCTCCCGTCGGGGAGGTTCTGCTCCCGTCGGCGAGGTTCTGCTCCCGTCGGCGAGGTTCTGCTCCCGTCGGGGAGGTTCTGCTCCCGTCGGCGAGGTTCTGCTCCCGTCGGCGAGGTTCTGCTCCCGTCGGGGAGGTTCTGCTCCCGTCGGCGAGGTTCTGCTCCCGTCGGGGAGGTTCTGCTCTTGTCGGGGAGGTTCTGCTCCTGTCGGGGAGGTTCTGCTCCCGACGGGGAGGTTCTGCTCTTGTCGGGGAGGTTCTGCTCCTGTCGGGGAGGTTCTGCTCTTGTCGGGGAGGTTCTGCTCCTGACGGGGAGGTTCTGCTCCTGTCGGGGAGGTTCTGCTCTTGTCGGGGAGGTTCTGCTCCTGACGGGGAGGTTCTGCTCTTGTCGGGGAGGTTCTGCTCCTGTCGGGGAGGTTCTGCTCCCAGGTTCTGCTCCCGACGGGGAGGTTCTGCTCCCGTCGGGGAGGCTCTGCTCCCGACGGGGAGGTTCTGCTCCCGTCGGGGAGGTTCTGCTCCCGTCGGGGAGGTTCTGCTCCCGACGGGGAGGTTCTGCTCCCGACGGGGAGGTTCTGCTCCCGTCGGGGAGGTTCTGCTCCCGACGGGGAGGTTCTGCTCATGACGGGGTAGGTTCTGCTCCTGTCGGGGAGGTTCTGCTCCCGACGGGGAGGTTCTGCTCCCGACGGGGAGGTTCTGCTCCCGTCGGGGAGGTTCTGCTCCCGACGGGGAGGTTCTGCTCCCGTCGGCGAGGTTCTGCTCCCGACGGGGAGGTTCTGCTCCCGTCGGCGAGGTTCTGCTCCCGTCGGGGAGGTTCTGCTCTTGTCGGGGAGGTTCTGCTCCCGACGGGGAGGTTCTGCTCCTGTCGGGGAGGTTCTGCTCTTGTCGGGGAGGTTCTGCTCCTGACGGGGAGGTTCTGCTCCTGTCGGGGAGGTTCTGCTCCCGTCGGGGAGGTTCTGCTCCCGACGGGGAGGTTCTGCTCCCGTCGGGGAGGTTCTGCTCCCGACGGGGAGGTTCTGCTCCCGACGGGGAGGTTCTGCTCCTGTCGGGGAGGTTCTGCTCCCGACGGGGAGGTTCTGCTCCCGTCGGGGAGGTTCTGCTCCCGTCGGGGAGGTTCTGCTCCTGATGGGGAGGTTCTGCTCCCGACGGGGAGGTTCTGCTCTTGTCGGGGAGGTTCTGCTCCTGACGGGGAGGTTCTGCTCCTGTCGGGGAGGTTCTGCTCCCGACGGGGAGGTTCTGCTCCCGTCGGGGAGGTTCTGCTCCCGTCGGGGAGGTTCTGCTCCTGACGGGGAGGTTCTGCTCCTGACGGGGAGGTTCTGCTCCCGTCGGGGAGGTTCTGCTCCTGATGGGGAGGTTCTGCTCCCGACGGGGAGGTTCTGCTCTTGTCGGGGAGGTTCTGCTCCTGACGGGGAGGTTCTGCTCCCGTCGGGGAGGTTCTGCTCCTGATGGGGAGGTTCTGCTCCCGACGGGGAGGTTCTGCTCTTGTCGGGGAGGTTCTGCTCCTGACGGGGAGGTTCTGCTCTTGTCGGGGAGGTTCTGCTCCCGACGGGGAGGTTCTGCTCCCGTCGGGGAGGTTCTGCTCCTGATGGGGAGGTTCTGCTCCCGACGGGGAGGTTCTGCTCTTGTCGGGGAGGTTCTGCTCCTGACGGGGAGGTTCTGCTCCTGTCGGGGAGGTTCTGCTCTTGTCGGGGAGGTTCTGCTCCTGACGGGGAGGTTCTGCTCCTGTCGGGGAGGTTCTGCTCCCGACGGGGAGGTTCTGCTCCCGTCGGGGAGGTTCTGCTCCCGTCGGGGAGGTTCTGCTCCCGTCGGGGAGGTTCTGCTCCTGACGGGGAGGTTCTGCTCCTGTCGGGGAGGTTCTGCTCCTGTCGGGGAGGTTCTGCTCCCGTCGGGGAGGTTCTGCTCCTGACGGGGAGGTTCTGCTCCTGTCGGGGAGGTTCTGCTCCTGACGGGGAGGTTCTGCTCCTGACGGGGAGGTTCTGCTCCTGACGGGGAGGTTCTGCTCCTGACGGGGAGGTTCTGCTCTTGTCGGGGAGGTTCTGCTCCCGACGGGGAGGTTCTGCTCCTGTCGGGGAGGTTCTGCTCTTGTCGGGGAGGTTCTGCTCCCGACGGGGAGGTTCTGCTCCCGTCGGGGAGGTTCTGCTCCTGATGGGGAGGTTCTGCTCCCGACGGGGAGGTTCTGCTCTTGTCGGGGAGGTTCTGCTCCTGACGGGGAGGTTCTGCTCCTGTCGGGGAGGTTCTGCTCTTGTCGGGGAGGTTCTGCTCCTGACGGGGAGGTTCTGCTCCTGTCGGGGAGGTTCTGCTCCCGTCGGGGAGGTTCTGCTCCCGACGGGGAGGTTCTGCTCCCGTCGGGGAGGTTCTGCTCCCGACGGGGAGGTTCTGCTCCTGTCGGGGAGGTTCTGCTCCCGTCGGGGAGGTTCTGCTCCCGTCGGGGAGGTTCTGCTCCTGACGGGGAGGTTCTGCTCCCGTCGGGGAAGTTCTGCTCCCGACGGGGAGGTTCTGCTCCTGACGGGGAGGTTCTGCTCCCGTCGGGGAGGTTCTGCTCCTGACGGGGAGGTTCTGCTCTTGTCGGGGAGGTTCTGCTCCTGACGGGGAGGTTCTGCTCCCGACGGGGAGGTTCTGCTCTTGTCGGGGAGGTTCTGCTCCTGACGGGGAGGTTCTGCTCCTGTCGGGGAGGTTCTGCTCCTGACGGGGAGGTTCTGCTCCCGTCGGGGAGGTTCTGCTCCCGTCGGGGAGGTTCTGCTCCCGACGGGGAGGTTCTGCTCCCGTCGGGGAGGTTCTGCTCCTGACGGGGAGGTTCTGCTCTTGTCGGGGAGGTTCTGCTCCTGACGGGGAGGTTCTGCTCCCGACGGGGAGGTTCTGCTCTTGTCGGGGAGGTTCTGCTCCTGACGGGGAGGTTCTGCTCCTGTCGGGGAGGTTCTGCTCCTGACGGGGAGGTTCTGCTCCCGACGGGGAGGTTCTGCTCCCGTCGGGGAAGTTCTGCTCCAGACGGGGAGGTTCTGCTCCCGACGGGGAGGTTCTGCTCCCGACGGGGAGGTTCTGCTCTTGTCGGGGAGGTTCTGCTCCTGACGGGGAGGTTCTGCTCCCGTCGGGGAGGTTCTGCTCCCGACGGGGAGGTTCTGCTCCCGACGGGGAGGTTCTGCTCCTGATGGGGAGGTTCTGCTCCCGTCGGGGAGGTTCTGCTCCTGACGGGGAGGTTCTGCTCCTGACGGGGAGGTTCTGCACCTGACGGGGAGGTTCTGCTCCTGTCGGGGAGGTTCTGCTCCTGACGGGGAGGTTCTGCTCCTGACGGGGAGGTTCTGCTCTTGTCGGGGAGGTTCTGCTCCTGACGGGGAGGTTCTGCTCCCGTCGGGGAGGTTCTGCTCCCGACGGGGAGGTTCTGCTCCCGTCGGGGAGGTTCTGCTCCTGACGGGGAGGTTCTGCTCCTGTCGGGGAGGTTCTGCTCCTGACGGGGAGGTTCTGCTCCTGACGGGGAGGTTCTGCTCTTGTCGGGGAGGTTCTGCTCCTGATGGGGAGGTTCTGCTCCCGTCGGGGAGGTTCTGCTCCCGACGGGGAGGTTCTGCTCCCGACGGGGAGGTTCTGCTCCCGTCGGGGAGGTTCTGCTCCCGACGGGGAGGTTCTGCTCCCGTCGGGGAGGTTCTGCTCCTGACGGGGAGGTTCTGCTCCTGACGGGGAGGTTCTGCTCTTGTCGGGGAGGTTCTGCTCCTGATGGGGAGGTTCTGCTCCCGTCGGGGAGGTTCTGCTCCCGACGGGGAGGTTCTGCTCCCGTCGGGGAGGTTCTGCTCCCGACGGGGAGGTTCTGCTCCCGTCGGGGAGGTTCTGCTCCCGACGGGGAGGTTCTGCTCCCGACGGGGAGGTTCTGCTCCCGACGGGGAGGTTCTGCTCCTGACGGGGAGGTTCTGCTCTTGTCGGGGAGGTTCTGCTCCCGTCGGGGAGGTTCTGCTCCCGTCGGGGAGGTTCTGCTCCTGACGGGGAAGTTCTGCTCCCGTCGGGGAGGTTCTGCTCCTGACGGGGAGGTTCTGCTCCCGTCGGGGAAGTTCTGCTCCTGACGGGGAGGTTCTGCTCTTGTCGGGGAGGTTCTGCTCCCGACGGGGAGGTTCTGCTCCCGTCGGGGAGGTTCTGCTCTTGTCGGGGAGGTTCTGCTCTTGTCGGGGAGGTTCTGCTCCCGTCGGGGAGGTTCTGCTCCCGACGGGGAGGTTCTGCTCCCGTCGGGGAAGTTCTGCTCCCGACGGGGAGGTTCTGCTCCTGACGGGGAGGTTCTGGTTCTGCTCCTGACGGGGAGGTTCTGCTCCTGATGGGGAGGTTCTGCTCCCGTCGGGGAGGTTCTGCTCCCGACGGGGAGGTTCTGCTCCTGACGGGGAGGTTCTGGTTCTGCTCCTGACGGGGAGGTTCTGCTCCTGATGGGGAGGTTCTGCTCCCGTCGGGGAGGTTCTGCTCCCGACGGGGAGGTTCTGCTCCCGACGGGGAGGTTCTCCTGCATGGCGGCAGAGTGAGGAGGTGCTTTCAGGCTCTCGGTACGTTCCGATTATCTCCACTTTATTGATGTTCTCAGTAGAACTTTGTGACATTTGCTTCATAATACTTGTGAAAAATTTCCTCCATGTTTCAAATAATTTCATGTTTTTGCACGAAAAGCTTTTCAGCAGTCAGAACAAACATTCAGCATCGTTTTTACACAACGTGTTGTTTAACGTCTTAAAAATCTTTTCCTGCCGAGGTTTTTTATAATAAAGCAATAAAAGCAGAAACATGCCGTTTGGAATCCTGCAGGGAACTTCAGATTAGAAAATCTCTTCAGCCTTTATTTTATATGGAAGTTAGTTAATGAGCCTCTTATCCTTTTCTTTTTATGCTCTCATCTGTATTTCTGCAGGTTCTTATTAAAACTGCTGCAGAAGGAGAGGTGATGCAGGACGAGTCGTCAGGCAGCCGGAAACTGAAACTTTTAGATAATTCTGTCCTAAAAACATCAACGTTCGTATTCTGCGCGCCCGTCCCAACGTTTGATCTGGATAATTTGCACGACAAGATTTTTTATGGAATCAAAGTCAAGTCAACGTGAACGTTCGCATCAGTGACCAAATTCTGTGGATTTTTCTTAATTTTCTCATCCGGCGATGCAGAACGGACCAATCAGAGAAGGCGTGTTGATGCGAGCGCCACTTTGTCGCTGCTGCTTCCTGCAGACTCTGTATCACCATGGCAACCATGGCCGAGCGTCTCATTGGCTGATTGTTCTCTGCTTCTTCAAGCTAGCAGCTGAAGCAGATCCTCAGATGGACGTGGTCCAGCTTCAGGTCCTGGACTAAACCGGTTCTCTCTTCTCCAGACCAGCGACGTTTCGTCTTGATGTGGAATCCATCTTTGTTTTGGTCGCTTCGCAGTTTGTTTTAGACTCTTCATCATTAATTTGCAGATGAAACCGGCGAAGTTTCACCTCTGAATCTTTTACAGTTTCATGTTTATTTGCATTTTACACGTTAGAAGTAAGTGATACATTTTGCTGCCTCACACCCACAGGTTTTTAATCTCAATGGGACTTTACTGGTGAAATAAAAGAAATGAATAAATAGATAAAATGTTTCCTGTTGTGTAAAAACCTTCAGAGTTCCACGTGAAGCTGGAGTTTCCAAAACTAAACATGTTACAGTAACTACAGTTTACAGATTGAACAATGTGGCTTCACTCGCAATCCTGAAATACGTTTTCTACGTAAACTCATGTAGTTGATGCTTTTGTGAAGGAAAACTATTTGAAACCCCCCAGAACCCGACCCGACCGTCCGACTCGCAGGTTCAGACGGCGTCCTCTCACCGGCTGCCAACCTGAAGCAGAAAATTCCACAACTGTTTCTATTTCATGAGGATCCAAAGTGATAAAACCATCAGAGAAGAAGTGAGAACCTTTCTGCAGACGTACAATCCAGCCGTTACCATAAAACTGTTATTGGCTGATTTCCATCTAATAAGCACTTTATGATAATTATTTCCTCAAATCAAAAGCATTTTTCCATTAAACTTTCTTTTAAAGGTCCCATTGTGACGCGCCTTCTGTCTCCCAGTCTGTGCCTCCGTTTGGGGAGATAAATTTAACACAACATCAGGCCAACTTGAAGCGAACTGTTTATCAGGAATAATAAACTGAAAGAAGGTTTAAGTTAAAATCCCTTAAAGAGAGTAATAAATAATGTTTAATGCAAACATCTGTGGGCCAGTGAGGAAGGTTGTCCACCCAGGATGTGATCACCGCAGTGAAAAGCTGTACGTCAGCAGGAGGACATGAGTAAAACAGCTCCTCTATAAACACACAGGCGATGCACTGATGGCAGCATGAAGACAGGAACCATTTAGTCTTTTATTCATCTGTGTTTGCATCGGGCTCTTTTCTTCTCTGTGTGAAAAACCTCCGAGTTCATCCTTATTCAGAGTGCTTGCATCTGCATTAGCCCTCCCTCCCTTCTCTGGATCTGTATGCATCTTCTCCACTGAACAAGCAAGTTCCCCGACTCAATTATAGATTCATTGAAAGAGCCTGTCCATCATGCCTTGATCCGATTATTTTGTTGTCAGGCTGCTCACTCACTCACATCATTATATTACAGAGGAAAGCCTATGGAATTACAGTTCCATCCATCACCCCCTGCTCCACAGTCCACACACTCTCTACGGCAAGCCTGCTGGTACACATTGGATGTTTGACCAGTCCTGGTGAGATACTCAGAGCTGAAGATACACAGGAGGCCATTCACACACCAATTACTGTGCACATATTAAACGGAGCCTTTCAGAAATCTGGAACTGGTGAGAAGGACAGAAAGGAGGCTCTGCTGGTCCCACGTGAGCTGAACTGTAGCTGATGATAGGCTGTGAACATGCATGTGCACATAATGAGCTTTACCAACGGTTGCCAATCCCCAAAGTGGGATTTTGTTCAAGATGTCGGCCTGGTTTTTACAACAACCCCCCCCCAGCTGAACATTTGGTCTGTCCACAAGCAGCGGCGCTCTCCACTCGGATCACAGCAGCAACTGTGGCCAGATTGACTTTAAATGTCTTCAGCAAATTAACATGTCATTTATGAAATCGGTATTATCTCACATTTTTTAGGTTCTCCGGCTAAAGCAGCATGTGGGGTCCCACAGGGATCAGTGTTGGAACCTGAACTGTTTATATTGGGCAGAAACTATATTTGCAATGTGTGAAATTTGTTTGATTCCATTTTATTTCCTTTGGATGACCCTGACCAACCCTTCATTAACACTAACTGGTAACTGGGTAACAGCAGCAGAACTTTCCCAACGTCCAACACGCTCAAATGAACCTGGGGTTGAGAAGGTGGTGATGGTCAAACAGCTGAGCTCTGACCAGCGAGGTCAGAGTTCCTCTACGTTCCCCATGAAGGCGTGGTGTCCCTGTCGGCTGATTAACATCAGAACTTTTAGTGCAGAGTCAGCAGGAGATGTAGAAAGTTCTCATCTGAGGCTCGTTTGTTTGTTTGATCAGGTTTTTAAGGTGTGTTTCAGTCACTGTGAATGTTTTCTGGATGTTTTCCTCTGTCTTCAAGGGCCGGAACCCTGCAGGTTTTCCATGTATCCCTGCTCCAACACACCTGATTCCAATCATATAAATCCAACAGCTGATCAGGATCTGCGATGTGATTCATTCAATTGAACTTGGTGTGTTGGAGACATGGATAAGGACGATGTCCAAGGTTCCCCACTCCTGGTTTAAGGTCTTCCATTTAAAACAGGGGGGCCCCAGTCTGGTCCTGGAGATGCTGCAACTTCTCCAACGCAGCTGAATCCAATGAGCGTCTCGTTCGCAGGCCTCTGCAGAGCTGCTGGTAGAGCGATGCATTCAGCTAAAACCTACAGGTCTGCAGTCCTGGAGGACAGACGTTGGACATTAATGCCGTTTGGACATTTGACGTGCAGTTAACACCGTCACCACTAGAGGGAACGTTTTACTGGAGCCTGGAATGGCTGAAGGATTTTCTCTTTCCGCAGCGACAGTCTCAAAAGGACGATACGAGGCCTTCAGGAACATTTTCAGCCTCAGTCTCAAACCGTCACTTCACATAATGCATATACTGTCATGTTCTTAATAACTGTGTGTGTTTGTGTGTCTTCTCTCACTTGTTGCGGCAGTACAGGGCCATGCACAGCGTTCCCAGAAGACTGATTGCCATGGCGATGGATGTGATTGACAGCACCTGTCTCTTGTACACGTCTTTGCTCTCTGCGGAAAACAAAACAGAGAAAGACACGATATTAATGTTTAAACAACACACACTCGGCAAATAAAGTCGTAGATGTTGAACATATCTGTCAGTGTGAGACACAGAGGGAGGAACAGACATGGAAGGAACAACATCTTCTCTGAGGCTGAGCTGTTGTTACAGCCAATTACCAGCCAAACAATTCAACGGCTTCAGCTCGACTCAGAATTAAAAATGGTTTGGTTCTTACCCGGTTTTAATTCCTAATGTGTGTGTGTCTCCAGCAGCCAAACAGCCATTTAAACCATCAAGCAGCCAGTTGTGGTGCAAGCGGCTCTCTGGGGCCTTTTCCCGCCTATCTGCCTCCAGATTCTTTTCAAAAGTAATTATGTGTGTGATAAATAAACCAAACAAAACTGAAATAAAAACACAACTCAAAACTCATTTTCAGTAAACAAACACATATTTCCAACTGTCCCGCAGCACCTGCTATTCCTAGTTAGCGCCCAGGCCTTCAGCTCATTTTATCAGCTCTACCACGTCGAGTAATGGTCCGATAGACACCAGACATTGCTTCTGAAATGGATGCCACATGTAATGGAGCTTGAACACTTGGAGACAAGAAGAGTTATGGCGCACAGGGACACCATTAGTGGAGAAAAATGGAAGCTGTCTTGTTTGTTCCGAACAAGTAAATCACAGTTGCCTTCAGATGCATTAATAGGTGATCAGTCAGGCTTTATTTTGCGATGCTCAGACCTTGGAAAACCATGAAAATGACAGGTGACGGGGTTTTACATTGAGGGAATTGAGACAAATTCTCACCATGGATGGGTTTCAATGACTACTTTGGAACAAAAACCATAATCGCTGCTCTGAGGATGATAGCAGCAGAAGCTACCACGACCCCCTGGGCTACACACCAATGCAAACGTCGCCCCGCGACACCTTGTTCAGAGGGATCCTGGCTGCAGTCGGGATTGCTGGAGAACGCCAATCTACCATTTTATGACCTCATCAGGATGTTTAAGCTTGTTTTGGAATTTGAAACGCGGATCTTTTAGCCTGAGTTTACCGCTGCAGGCTGAAAACCACGGTCCCCCACACATGTTGCATAATCCATCAAAGAAGGCATGTGATGTTCTGGATCCTTCTTCTGCTCTGAAAATAGATGGCAGAGTCCAGTAGCATGTTCTCAGCAACTTTTTGTCCTCTCTATGCCCTTATTTTTCCTTTACTGATGTCTAAATTTGGACCAATGGCGCTAATCAGACTTTACCATCAAACTGGCTCGATAGCTTTAATTACTGCCTATAATATGGCAGAGCTGAGGGATGTCCCACAATCACAGAGGTTGGCTGCAGAGACGCAGAGAAACTTCGGCAAAGTTGATAACAGACATGTTTGCATGTGGGAAGAGGTGAGAATGAGGCGATCATGCTTGATTGCTGATCCAACAAAGCTGCTTTGCTCCGTTCTGAGACTGGATCGATCCAGTTTTATTCAGTTTGTGATTTTAACTTCTGACTGAATTATGATCAGAAGAATAAAAAGACTGAGAAGACTAATATGCATATTTTATATGTATAAAAAACAAAAAAAACAAACAAACAAAAAAGACTCATCCCCCCTCCCCCACCCCTCCCATCTCCCCAGTGTTGGGCGGGGGGGCTGTTCATCTCTCCAGCTCAGGTTCTCTACCAGAGTCCTGGGAGGCTCCTCTTCAGTATCTCAGCTGTTCCTAGGACTGATCTCTTCTGGACGGAGATGTCTGATGTTCCACCAGGTATCTGTTGGAGCCACTTCTCCAGTGTGGGGGACACGGCCCCCAGTGCTCCCATCACTATGGGTACTACTGTTGCTTTCACCCTCCAGGCCTTCTCCAGGTCTTCCTTGAGGCCTTGGTACTTCTCCAGTTTCTCCTTTTTCCTGATATTTCTATCATTGGGGATGGATACATAGATCACTACGGCTTTCCTCTGCTGCTTCTCCATGATCACTATGTCCGCTTGGTTGGCCACCACCATTTTATCTGTCTGGATCTGGAAGTCCCAGAGGATCTTAGTCCTATCTTAGTCCTAAATTATATATATATATATATATATATATATATATATATATATATATATATATATATATATATATATATATATATATACATATATATATATATATACATATATATATATATATATATATATATATATATATATATATATATATATATATATATGTATATATATATATATATATATATATATATATATATACATATACATAAATTTATTTATAAAATGGAAAAAATAAAAATATAAAATACATTTTAAAATATAAAAGAAATTTGTATATATATATATATATATATATATATATATATATATATATATATATATATATATATATATATATATAGATTATATTTATTTATATAGTTTAATATTTCATCAGTTTTGCCGAAGTAGTCATACCCTAATAACTTGCTCCAAGCGTTATCAAGTACGTCTGAAGCTGTTTCTTTTGTTTCTTTAATGAATCTATGTTACTTTTACCAAATCATGTTAGAAATCTAATTAAAATCTCTGGAAATTGTGTCAGTTTGTGAAAAAAACTGCATCCCGCTTCTTTTAAAAACAGCTGCCACAATATAAACAACTGTATATATTCATTTGAAAAGTCCTTTCTGGGAAATCCATGCATGTTTTAAAGCTCTCCTCCAGCATGCAGCACAAGCTTTGAATTTTAAAAAAAGAGAAAGAAGAGAGCTGAAGCAATGTGGGCTGGGGTGATCTTGAAGACTTACAGAGCTAAATTCAGACTTGCAGAACACTTCAGAGTAGAGAGTGACCCAGATAGCAGCTGAGCAACATTCACAGATGAAAAAGGAAAACAGTGCAACAGCTTCTGCTACTGAAGGACAATAACTGAAGCTTGTATTCTTATTATATCGTCTGAAACAGTTCGCAGACATCATGTTCCTTTTTTAAAGTTTCTCTTAAAGTTTTGCAATGTTTATATAAAGCATGTTGTTATCTGAAGCAAATCAAACAGATAAAACACACAAGGTTTTTTTTTTTTATAACGAGGTGACTCTCATCAAGAGACTGGCTGAAAAATCCATGAAAAACTGTCCTGCCATCTTATAATGAAAGGTAAATAAATAAAAAGCTCTGTCTCAAGGTGTAGCCACTTTCACTGGAAGTGAACATAAATTTATTTGCTTACAGCAAAAATGCTTCATATTTTCCAAGGATTTTTTAACTTGGGTTTTATTCAGACCCTGTCAAGGTTCTAGTGGCTGAATGTTAAGAAACCAGCATATGATTAAAGGTTGCACGGGGGAAATGGGAACACAAAACTAAATCTCAGACCATGAAAGGCTTACAGCTCCCATATTTCCACTTTTCACTGCTTTGTGAAGCTGAAAGCTGAGAGAAACCACTTTAATAGATATGTTTGGCCTTTCCTCTTTGCTTCTCATGGACAAACTTGTGGGATTTATTCCTGTCATGATGTCTAAAAGTCAAATTATTTCGGCATAAATCACCTTTTCAGGTATTTTTGCTTTTTTTTTTTTTTTATCCTCCTATAATTCTACTTTTGTTTCGGTAGTTTTCCGTCAGCTTGTTTGTCGGCGAATAATTTTTGACAGCCAATCAGCATTAAGATCACACTGATGTCTGTTTGTGAGAACTGGAGACATTGAGAAGTGTGTCGAGCCGTCTTTCAACACAGATTCCTGACACTAAGCTGCTTTTGTGTCTACCAGTCAGGTTTTCAGACACATTACAGCACAGAAACGGCTCTTTTAAGGTCTTTTAAGGTCTTCACTGCATCTCAGTGTTGCATTTAACACAGTGAACCTTTACAACTTATTCCACTGGCTGGAAACTGGGTCCAGCTTTATGGTTTATGGTTCCAGTCCCATTGAAAGAGCAAGAGGTTAGAACCACACCTTAAGTCAGTATGTAGAAAAATACTGTTAAATAACAGCACCTCACCTGCAGATAGCATGTATTCATCATTACCCCACTGTACTACGGTGGCCCTGAAGTGTCACAGCAAAACAAAGCCATAACACAATGGTGTGTTGTGGCTCTTTGTGTTGTGGCTTTTGTTTTGCTGTAACACTTCAGGGCCACCGTATTACCCTTTAAAAGAAGAAATGCACGCCATCTACAGGCAAGATGCTGTTACTGCGCTTCTTGATTGGGTGCTTTTCACAGCTGGGGCACTTTTTTTGGCATAACACCATCTCCATTTTCCTATGTCACTTCCTGTCTTGTGGTTTAAGAAGCAGTGTATTTCTAAGTGTGTTTTTATTCTACATATTGATTTGGGGGGAAGGGGGGGTTCTAGCCTGCAACATATCATTTAAAAGAAAAGGGACTACTTTGTGTTTACAGGTAATTTTAACTGAGCAACAAATAACCTGTGGAGTTCACCAAGGCTCCATTGTGGGACCCCTGCTGTTCAACATCTATGTTTCCACTTAATGAAATGAAAAAATAATAAAATATGTAACCATAGCTTTGCTGATGACATACCAGTCTACATATCCATTACAACAAGGGACAATCCTCTGATCTAAACCCGAATCACAGCTTGGATGTGCCAGAAAACCCTTCGGTTAAATGAAGACAGAACTGAAATTAAAAGTTTTGGAGCCAAACAAGAAAGAAAATTTAGCTTCTAGCAGCTGCGTTAGAAACCAACAACAAAGCCAGGAATCATGGTGTAGTCCTGCACAGAGACCTGAATTTCAGCCGCTACATTAAGACCGATGTGAACCCACCTTTTATCACCTAAAAAAAGTTACAGAGAATTCAAAGGTTGGTGACTCAGAAGGATTTAGAAAATCTTGTCCATGCGTTTGTCTTTAGCAGACCGGAGAACGCTAGCATAAGGTCTGCTGAAAAAGTCCACCAGACAGCTGCAGTTAGTCCACATGCTCGAGTCCTCACTGAGATCAAGCTGGATCATCAGATCTTTCCACTGGCTTGTAAATCCTGCTGGTGGTTTATGGAACAAACTCCCAGAAACTTGCAGGTCTGATGAAACTCAGCTGCATTAAGCTCAAGTTCACGCGTTCTATCATATCAGCTGTTAATTCCTCACATTAAAACTTTAAATTACTCTTATTTTATTTATTTTTTCTGCCTTAAATTTCTTTTTAAAGTTTCTTTGTAATGGGCTTTTTAAAGGCTTTATCTGCACCCTGCTGTAATGCTATTATATGAAGCACTGTGGATTGTCTTGTACGCGCTGTAATAAACTCACCTTATGACTAATTAATGAATAGATAACAGTGATTTTACAGTAATGGAGGACAAATGTAGCGCAGCTCTCTGACCGCTGTTGTTGATCAAAACAAAGATGAAAAAGAAAAAAAGGAAAAGTTGAGCAGCACTGCAGGATTTTCTGGTGAAATGATAAAGATGGGTTGGCTGCTTTTCATCATGGACCAGCTTAGCATTAGCATTAGCATTAGTTGACACCATCGGGTAGCCGTCTAATTAGCATATTTTAAGAAGCAGGGAAAATGTAACCATGTTGAAAAGTTAGATTAGTGATTAGTATAGGATGCCTTTTTTAGCATTTCACTGTGTGTGTGTTTGTGTGTGTGTGTCTGTGTGTGTGTGTGTGTGTGTGTGCCTCAGCCATGACAGGTACAATCTAGGGCTGTCAAAGTTAAGGCTTTATTAATGCATTAACTCAAATTCCTTTTAACAGCATGAATTTATTTAAGGTAGATTAACGCATGTGTTCTCTGCAGAGAAACAGACAAACTGTTCACAGACTGTTTGCATGTGGGAAGAGGTGAGAACAAGGTGATCATGTTGGATTGCTGATCCATCACAGCTGCTTTGCTCTGTTCTGAGACTGGATAGATCCAGTTTTATTCATTTTTCTGCTTTTAACTTGAGACTGAATTATGATCATATGAATGAAAAGGCTGATTTTATATATATATATATATATATATATATATAGTTTTTTAATATTTTGATTTTATTTGCACTTCTCACGAAGAGATGTAGAAATAAGGTTGTAGTTCTGCAGCATAAATGAACTAAGAATGGATCTTTTATATGTTTAGCTGTAGAGATCCAAAAGTTGCTTCTCTGGATGAATCTCAGCTCATTTTTTAACTACTGTTGAAGTTTATGAAGTTAATACATAACACGTGTTGCGTCTGAAATAGCAGCTGCTGCACTGCGGACTGTTTCTGTTACGCTGGCTGTGTTTAAATAATCGGAGCACAGGAGTTGTGTTTTCACGGGACTCGGTACCAAGTCGGAACCAGCCTTATATCTCCATCAGTTCCTGTATTTTCATTTACCGGAGGTACTGGAAGGTGTTTATCCGCCAGTTGAACCAGCTATGACACATGTAGAAATAACTAAATCACTTAAACAACATGTGATGGCTAGCCATGAAGTCAGGTTGCCATTTATCGCTGAATAATTTTACACAAATTATTGAAATAGTGAAAAAACATGGTGGACAGAAAGAAGTGATTTAATGTCCAGATGAAACTTTTTATTCAGAGTTGCTGCAAATATTCCTAAAGTTCAGATTTCAGACAACGTGTTGACGTTAACAAACCTCTAAAACATATAAATCTATATTTACCCATAATATAACTTCGAAATGTAAACAATGATGGTAAATTCAGCCGGATCAGCTGTGTACGTTCCCGCGGTGTGCACGGCGTTCTCTAACACCGCAGCGGGATGAATACTCAGATTACTCCTCCATGGAGAGCAGGTGATTCACCTCCTGGTAGAGTTTAACAGACTGATATTTTTGTTGGATTTTCAGATGGGAGGTCATTTTTCCCGATGCGTGCTGTGTACGTGGTGCTGGCAGAGGAGCACGCTAACCTGTGTGCACGTGCTGCTTTGTGTGGTCGCATCATGGGGACGCTCCGAGAGCGCGACACAGAGAGCAGCTGAGACTCTGTGTCTGAATATCCACACTATTCCCTAACCCCTAATCTGCTACTCAGGACTGCAACGTATAGCAGATTATTTAGCGAATTTATTCTGATGTTGATTAAAGCTGCCTATTTTCTCCTGTTGGAGATCACGTGACAACTGGCTGTCACCATGGCAACCACCATGTCGTTCCAAATTCAATTCAAGCTCCTGTGAAAATCTTCTCTTTTATTGTATTTTATTCTTTGTTTCTTATTTATTCAACAAATACAGATATAAAATGAATAATTTACAGTTTTTTAAAAACCTGCTTTGACGGTGTCTCTTGCTCCTTCCCACAATGCATTGTGCTTTCTATTGACCATCTAGTGACCATCGATGCTCACTACTTTGCAAGACGCGTTGCGTGTAATGTTGAGTGCACTACACTTTTCTCTCTGGACATTCAGACACCAATAGAAAATGATACGAGCACTACATATGGAACTATGTAGGGAACAGGATGGACATTCAGACATAATGAGGCATTACTAACCTGTTATATTTATATTTACTTATGTAATTGTTCATGTTGAAACTTTGTTTATCATAGTAAAAAGCACAAAGTTTGTTTTAATTGCTGTTCAGGTTTCTATATTGCAAAGAAGTGAATATTTTAAAAATGTCCTGATAATTCGACAGGCAGAAACCTTTCAGCAGCTGATCTGGATAAACCGAAGCTAAAAATGCTGCTGGAGCCCTGCAGAATATTAAGTCCTGTTCATATGTTTGTTTCTTAATGAAGGTGACGTCAGAAGGGTCATGCCCGAGAGGGTTTGGTGTGCATTTATGTGCATGTATGGTAAATTTAGAGACATATACAAAATATATGATTAGTATGCGATTTATCGTGAGTTAACTCAGGATATTATGAGTTTAATTGCGATTAAAAATTTGGAACGACTGACAGCACTATTACAAACACATGCAAATCCATCAACACTACACTCTCAAAAATAGAGGTACAAGATAAGGACATTTCTGTACCTATAGGTACATTTTAAAGAAATGTTCTCTCAAAAGTACAATTTAGGTCTTCAAGAGACCAGAAGCACCTTCAGAGTACGAAAAAGGGTTCAAAGTGACATAAAGTACAAATTTGTACCATTTTAACCATAAGGGTACCTGCAGCACTGAAAAATGTTTGTTGTGACAAAAACTATTGTTAGTAGCGGTGCTTTAAGTGGGCCGGCACGCAGCGGCACGCAGCGGCACGCAGCGGCGCAGCGGCGCAGCGCAGCGGCGCAGCGCAGCGGCACGCAGCGGCACGCAGCGGCACAGCGGCACGCAGCGGCACTTTTAAATTCTATCCTTTTGCGTACCGGGACTATTTTTTACAGCGTATGGTGCATACTGGGACTTTTACCAGCTTTTCTTCAGCAATCAGTATACCCTCCTACGACTTCACCACATATTACAACTGATATTTGATGATTTTATTTTTTGTTTTGAATTTTTAAAAAGTCGCCTCAAAAGAAATGTATTGTTCAGACCGGTTTAGACGCACAACACTTGCTGTAGCCCACAATGTCAGTGTTTTGAGTTTTTGAAGATTATTTCTAGATTAAAGATAAGATAATATTGCTAAGTGGCATGGACCAGGTCTAATGCTGTGAAAAACATAAAAAACATAACTTAATAAGGTGAGGTTGAACTTGATAAGGTACAAAAATAGACCAGAACTGAAGGGTACAGAAATGTCTCTCAAAAGAGTACACCCCCAGCGACAAGCATTTGTACCTTTTTAGGTACAAGCTGGTACCTCTATTTTTGAGTGTGTAAGCTAATGCTTATAAACAGCATTTTAATTCAATACAATTCAGCTTTATTTGTACAGCGCCACTTCACAATAATGTTGTCTCAGGACACTTTACATCATTTCCAGCCAGTTCATACATATCCTATAACAGAAACCAACTGATTGCATCGAGTCATGACTTGGATCCAATCCTCCATCCTGAGCTGCACGAGGCGACAGTGGGAAGGAAAAAACTCCCCTTTAACAGGAAGAAAACCTCCGGCAGAACCCGGCTCAGGGAGGGCAGCCATCCGCCTCGACTGGTTGGGGTGGACTGGTACTTACCTGTAGCCAAAACATTCCTTTATCATGCTAAACCATGACTAGCACCAGCAGTGGAGCAAAACTACTCTGAAAATGTCAGAGTACTTTCCTAATCTAATTAAATAAGTAAACTACATACTCGGATTTGTGTTCATGTCTAAAAGAAATCCTAAAATGACTAAATGTGATGTGTACATAGCAGTTCTATATTGATTATTGATTGGACGAGCTGGCTTGAACCTTGAATAAATAAAGTGTCTTTGATTGATTAATTGATTGATTATTGAAATAATTGTGGCAAAGTTGCAGAGTGTCCACAAACTGGAGCTGGAAGCATGTGTTGCCGTATGGTTTAAAAACACTCCGCCAGGTAAATGTGTGTGAGTGAAGCAAGGCTAAATGAATGCTTGATGATGTTCCCGTTGGACAGTTTCATCCAGTGACCTTCATGAGTGCTTTTGTTGGAACCAATCAACCTGATTTGATATCTTTGCTGACTGTTGTCATGCCACCCTCCCCCATCCCATCTCCACTTCCTCATGATTCCCAGAGAGCCTCATTACCTGATTACCTGCTAGCCCTTAAGTCCAGACTTATTTGCTCCCATCACCTTCGCTCTTATAAGGGCTTCATGTGATGTCTGATTGCAAATAAAAAGGTTTCATATTATCTGCCAGGATATTTTGCTCCATTCTTTCATGAAACAAAATGTTATGATGCAGTTTAGATGTGTGCCGACTGCAGTCTAAAGAAAAAAAAAACAAGTGTTTGGAACTTTTCTTGATAATTTGTGAAGGCACCAGTTAGTTATTCTAACAATAATCCAGGGTGATGCACGCCTGATCTTGCAGTCTTTGTTTGCACCTCCAACATGATGGCAGACTTACTGACACCCGGAAAGTTTGCGTGTAGGTGAAAGAACAAAACAGCTTCCTTCGTCTGTTCATGGTCAGACTGAGTAGGAGTGTGACATTTTGCTTCTTAAAAATCTCCTTTCTCCCAAGCAGCATGTTTCTTTTTTGTGTTTCTGTCTTTCCATCTCATGTCCACATCAAACTGCTCAGGTGTCCGAGTATTTTAATGTTAAATTTATGCATATGGAGCAAATTTGATTGAAATTCTTGTCACTCTTGCAAGATGCCATTAGTTGCCATGCAACCAGAAGTTTTCTACAAATAGCTGCTTCATCCCCAACAGATGCTTGTTAGGGGCCACAGTTTGACATGGTGGTTGAGTGATGTAAAAATAAGTGTTGCCTGCAGCATGATCCTTCATTTTCTTCTTCTTTTTAATGATCACGTCTGCTCTGGACTGAAAAGTCACTTCCTGGTCAGGCACTGTTCATAGCGATTTTACGTTCGTTACCAGTTGTCCTTATTCTGCTCATCTACAGATTTAAATGATAAAATGGTCAAATATCTGACATATGCAAAGTTAAATCACTATCATTTCTTAATTTCAGAACATGGAAGGCCACATTTCTTGTGTAACTGATTAAATCCTACTAGTTGGGAACGGCACTATGACCACCAGGCTAATATGGAAGCCAGTTGGGGTGTGTCATGGAGAATCTAGGATCCTGTCATTAGCAATAAATCCTTTACAACCTTAGCCTGGTTGAAGTGATATTCTAAGAGATACAATTAGTCCCAAGGCTGTACTTTGAAAAAAAAAAAGGCCTCATTAAACAACAGTCTTCCTTTTGAAGAGGTCATTTTATACCTCAGCCTATTAAAACTTCAGCCACAATGTGCCTGAAATGATGCAAACCAAAACCATTGAGTACCCGGCAGCTAGCTCTCAGAAGGCTAATTATTGCACTTTAAAGTAACACGATATAACTTTCTGACCATAAAAATGTTTATTTCTGACTTGTTTTAATGGCCCATTGGCATATGTTATGTACGTTCCTAAAGCCGTTCTGGCTGAAAAACTGCATCTCATTTTGCTTTTATGATGCTTTATCTCACTGAGTTTCACACAATAGTAACTGGATATCAACACAATGACCATTTTAAATATGCACAGTGCTGAGTCATCACAATACTGACAGAAATAAGAACAAAAAAGAAAGAGAGCCATAATAATAATAAAAAAACCCCAACATTGCTGACTGATGAGAAAGAGAGTACAGGTTGGGGGCACCAGGGGTGCAGAATTAGCCGTCGTCTGGGGGCACTTTTGGCTTTTGTGCTATGTTAGAGCCATTTGGTTAATATTGTATGTAAAATATTCAGTTGTTTAATTGTGAGAAAGTTTTGGGCTTTAAGAAGCTTGACTGAGGACAATAAAGGCTGTTCTGAGTTCCGGCTTCGGATTGGTTCTGGTTTAACAAGCCATCCATGAGGCTTGAGTTTCTCTTCTGTTAATTGTTGCTGTGGAGCCCAGAGATCACGCTGGTCTTTGACCATGCTTCAGTGTGTTTAATTCATAAGGAGTACCTTTATTTTTTGTTTATCTTTTTTAATCTTTTCTGTAATGCTGAAAAGATTTAGTAAAGAACATAGAACCAAGCCATGTACTTTCAGTGGTTTTTGGAAGCATGTGTCAACTATATGCTTGGTCTCTACAGCTAGAAGAAGGCCTTTATAGTCAGTGCCATTCTTTCATGCTGTGAATTGTTGTGATAAACAAGGTGCATATTGAAGTAGGGCATCACAATTAATCAGATTTTGATCATGATCACGATTTTGGTGGCCACACTTGAGACCATCTTTGAGATATTTATATTCAAAACGGGAGCCCAGCTGCATGTGTCTCTGATCACTCATATTCTCAACCAGCAGTCTGCCAAAGAGGCGTTGCCTGCGCTGTATGAAAAATGTTGAAGGAATAATGAGCGCTAATGTATATATGTATGTGTATATATATATATATATATATATATATATATATATATATATATATATATATATATGTAAAACATAATGTAGAGTTGCCAGGTAGGTTGTTAACAAGTGGTGCATTAAAAATGTTTTTACAGACACAATGAATGATCGTGATTAATAATCGTGATTATCGTGATAATGAATTGTGATTATTATTTTGGTCATAATCGTGCAGCCCTACATTGAAGTGAAGAAAATAATTTAATTAATAAGGCAATTTAATTAATAGGTGAAAGCAGCGGAAAACATAATCTGCCAGTAAACAGAAAAACGATGTGCTAAAGAAGCAACATTTTCAACACGCTTTGGCATAATGCTCATAAAACAGTTGGATGATTTAGCTGTATGGCCATCTTGGTATGATGCCCAGCCTGTTAAAACTTAGCCATAGGAAGTGTCTAACACAGTGGGTCACCACCCGAGGGAAAGTAGCCCTTACCCTTTTGAATACAAAGACCAGGATCTCCATGCTAATAGACAGCAGAGGGATTATCTAACATATTAAGTCATCAGCCTAAAGAAGCTGGTCGTTAGCTTCTCCAATGCTAGCAGCTGCATCTTCTTGCTAATGGACAGCAGAGGGAATATATAATCTAGTAGGTCACCAGCAAAGGTAGAAGCTAATAATTTGCCTCTCCAATGCCAACGCATATCTGAGCCATTATACAACCCAATAAGTAGCTGCACTAGATGCATTATGCTGAATTACTGCCCAGGAGGAACGAGCATTTCCATTCTCATTTACCTCTGCTCACTTATAGCTGCAGCCTCATTACTGATCAGATCTGCAGGTTTCAGGTAGAAACAGCCTCCTGCTGCAAGTCGATGCAGACTCATTCGTCCTTGTAAGCCCTTATCCTTTGCCATACTAGAATAAAGCTACCTCGTGTTATTTCTAAGCCAGGCATAAACAAAGCATGTAGAGAACGCGTCCAATGACTGAAATAATGCAGAAAGAAAGGTGACAGTCGAAAAGTCAAGATAGCGGTCAGGATTTAAAAGACAGGGACTTTTAAATTCATGTGATGGTGTCCTGTATGAAAGCAGATGAGCATGTGTAGGCATAACCACCTTCATGCAGATGAACTGTAGTTTACGGCAGATAAAGGGAAAGCATTGACATCACATAGAATATGACTTGCATTTTACTCATACAGAATCCTCAGTGTGAGGTTAATGAAGTCAAGGTCAGGCGGTGCTTCCACCTCCCGTGTGTTTGCACACACCTTCTACACACACAAACACACTCTTGATGTGAATAAATCATACGGCTCAAGAGAGGGAAAGCATGTTCGTGTTCCATCTGTGGGGCCTCGGGGTCACATTTTCTATTTATTCCCACTTCAAACTCCCAGAACTGCCCTGCAGAGGCCCGCTGGTCACTTATTCTCAGCAGCAGAAAACTGTGATTAATATTTTACACTGAGGGTGATAGCAGCTGTAATGTAGAGGTGCTGCTGCGATGCTTTGTGTGTAACCACATTCGACAGATTGCATTCCTTTGAGTTGAGGCCAAAAAGAGAAATGATAAGTGGTGAAGTCTTCCTTTGTAGCTGTAACAGATTTAACTGGAAAAACTGACCATGTAAACCACTGTGTAATATTCTCAATGTCACATTAGCATGTTGCATATGGTTGATGAAAATAAAACACGAAGACAGCGTGAATCGGCTTTTTGACAACGAGTCTTTTGGGTCAAACAGCCATGCGGAGCTCATCACAAACACAAATAAAGGCCCGCTTGGCCAATAGCTTCACATTTTTAAGTTAATCACTGACCACATCCCTCTATCTGAAACATTTCTTCTTAGGTTTTTAACCACATTTTGAATTAAAAAAATAATAATTTTTTTTTTAACAGACTTGACCAAAATTTGTTGTGCTAAAAATAAATACCACATTTAATGTAGGATTTTTCATCTTCAGTGTAACAGATTTGCGAGTTTCAACCAATCAGCAACTTTCGGCGGTGAAAAGTGAAGCCTATGCAGATGTGCCAAAACCTGCAGTTCCCCCTTCATCCACTAGGGGCTCCAAAACCAAACGAATCCCCATAGACTCCCATGTTAAAAAGACCAACTTCACAGCAGAAATAAACATGTTTACAGCAGAAATAAACATGTTTACAGCAGAAATAAACATGTTTACAGCCTGGTACAAACAACATTTTAGGTTTAATAGGTCAGGTTTACCTTCATGACTTCATAACTGTGGGGGGAGTGATTTTTTTCCTGACTTCTCTGTTTAGAAGTAATTTCATATTAGAATCCTTTTGATTGACAGGTACTCGGTATCCAGCAGCAAGAAGGAGAAATGTAGAACAACCACGGGTTTTAGGCGCCTAACATGTGACTTAGCTTTAGCCCGTTAGCTGATGTTAGCGCCGGCTTAGCTTGGTTAGCTTTTTGCTACAGACCAGTCAGAGTTCGCTAGATGTCAATAATCCACCCCCACGCTTCAGAAACTGACAAGTGACTTCACAGAAGCTCTGCCCATCTTTTGTATACAGTCCATGGTTTCAACACTTTTTCTTGTTTTTTTATGTTTTGGATGGAAGGACACAGAGACAAGTCAGTACATTTTTCATTTGTACAGCAGGACATCAAAGATTTTGCTGACATATTAAGATCTGAGAGATCATGCTGCACGATATGCTAAAGACCCCATAGGTCCACACTTTCCTCTCAAACTGCAGGTTTATTTATGGCATTGAGGCAGGACCACGAGGTATTGGAACCCTCTCTTATGGAATCAACTCATGGTTTTAGGTACAATGCACAAGTAGTACTAACACCTCGTGGTAAACAGGGACATAGAAATTAATCAAATTCCAGCTGTGAATGGATGGTAGTCCCTGATGGCAGCAAGTCCTCTTTGAGTGGATCCAGTGGACTAGTGTACTACAGGTATTTACTTCAAAATAGCGTACATGTTTCTTTGTGTCCCATCAGGCACTGGTAATCCTAAATGGTGCTCTGACACCAATGAAACAAGATTGCTTCTGCAGTTCTAAAGCTCAGGGGGTTTTCAGTTCACACACAAAATAGTTTGTCCACTCAGAGACACCGTAGTGAAAAATAATATGGTGGCTACCATGGCAACTAAACAGAAGTTTCTCATGGTAAGAGTATAAAAATGTAACGATTATTTTAGTGACGTGATTAGATACAAATAAAAACGCAGCTTTGAATGATACAATCTAATGATAAGTGAGTTTCTTACAAAATGCACCTTGAAGAGTCAACTTAAAAGTTTCCTTTTTGATGAAGTTTATAGTTAAAGCTCGCCTGTGTGACCTTCAGCTGTCCCTTTAGCGTTGCCACCAATGCCTTACAATTCAGGGGGACGTCCACGATGCACTGAGCACTTCCCTCCATTTATCTCTGTACTATTTTTCTCCTTGTATAGGAATGACATTTTCATTGTCATTAACTTGTGCCTGTCCTTTTCTTTATCAGCAAGTATCCCTGCTGTTGAACCTTTTGTCCTGTTCTCTCTGCTTCCAGCCAGCGGAAGCAGACGGCTGCCCTTCCTGAGCCCGCTTCTGCAGGTTTTCTTTCCTGGTTGTCCAGACTTTTTCCTTTCCATAGCTGTCTGCCACCTCATGCAGCTCAGGATGAGGAATTAAACTGAAGAGAAGACTTGCTGCAGTACATTGCTTCCATTTTCATGAACTGGTTTAAATGAACTCAGTTCTAATAAATTGGACCAATGTTGATGACATAATAGTGTCCTTTACCTGAATATAATTGAACAGAACAAACTGGAGTTAATTGGACTGTATCTGGATAAAAACCTGTCCATGTCTTTGTTGTGCTTTAAGTAAAACTGAACTGAAATGAAAAGGTTGTGAACTATGTATGAATGGAGTAAAGTTGAGCATTAAATAGCAGCAAATTAGATTTAATTGCCAGAGAAAAACGTCACGCAAACAATGCAAGTTGAGCTGATTTACAAAAAGCAGATACCTTGAAAACGTCATCAGTCAGGTGTTCAGTGTTATGTTTAAATATGAGAATGACTTTCTGCAACTGAATCCTCCGGAAAACTAGAAAACATGTCAAATACGTTGCCCTGCGATGGACTGGCGAGCTGTCCAGGGTGGACCCTGCCTTTCGCCCAAAGACTGCTGGGATAGGCTCCAGCTTCCTATCATCAGACTAAGCAGTTAGCATGATGAATGAATGAATGAATGAATGAGTGAATGAATGAATGAATGAATGAATGAATGAGTGAATGAATGAGTGAATGAATGAATGTAAATAAGTTTAAAAAATGTTGTCATCTCCTCATAACCTTTTTTATTTTTTAAATGGAGGAACTTTTTATCTTCACAGAGGATGTTATGATTATCTGTTTGTTTGCTACTGGACAGATTTTTATGATTTCTTTTTTCCTGAGAAGGGGTCTCTGCCTGGATCCTGGCAAGATGCTGCATACTACCATCCAGACCAGGAACAACGTTCTGGATACTACCATCCAGAACAGGAACAACATTCTGGATACTACCATCCAGACCAGGAACAACATTCTGGATACTACCATCCAGACCAGGAACAACGTTCTGGATACTACCATCCAGACCAGGAACAACGTTCTGGATAATACCATCCAGAACAGGAACAACGTTCTGGATACTACCATCCAGACCGGGAGCAACGTTCTGGATACTACCATCCAGAACAGGAACAACATTCTGGATACTACCATCCAGACCGGGAGCAACGTTCTGGATACTACCATCCAGAACAGGAACAACATTCTGGATACTACCATCCAGACCGGGAGCAACATTCTGGATACTACCATCCAGAACAGGAACAACGTTCTGGATACTACCATCCAGACCAGGAACAACATTCTGGATACTACCATCCAGAACAGGAACAACATTCTGGATACTACCATCCAGACCAGGAACAACATTCTGGATACTACCATCCAGACCAGGAACAACGTTCTGGATACTACCATCCAGACCAGGAACAACGTTCTGGATAATACCATCCAGAACAGGAACAACGTTCTGGATACTACCATCCAGACCGGGAGCAACGTTCTGGATACTACCATCCAGACCAGGAACAACATTCTGGATACTACCATCCAGACCGGGAGCAACGTTCTGGATACTACCATCCAGAACAGGAACAACATTCTGGATACTACCATCCAGACCGGGAGCAACATTCTGGATACTACCATCCAGAACAGGAACAACGTTCTGGATACTACCATCCAGACCAGGAACAACATTCTGGATACTACCATCCAGAACAGGAACAACATTCTGGATACTACCATCCAGACCAGGAACAACGTTCTGGATACTACCATCCAGACCAGGAACAACGTTCTGGATACTACCATCCAGACCGGGAGCAACATTCTGGATACTACCATCCAGACCAGGAACAACATTCTGGATACTACCATCCAGAACAGGAACAACATTCTGGATACTACCATCCAGACCAGGAACAACGTTCTGGATACTACCATCCAGACCAGGAACAACATTCTGGATACTACCATCCAGACCAGGAACAACGTTCTGGATACTACCATCCAGACCGGGAGCAACATTCTGGATACTACCATCCAGACCAGGAACAACATTCTGGATACTACCATCCAGAACAGGAACAACATTCTGGATACTACCATCCAGACCAGGAACAACATTCTGGATACTACCATCCAGAACAGGAACAACGTTCTGGATACTACCATCCAGACCAGGAACAACATTCTGGATACTACCATCCAGAACAGGAACAACATTCTGGATACTACCATCCAGAACAGGAACAACATGCTGGATACTACCATCCAGAACGGGAACGACATTCTGGATACTACCATCCAGACCAGGAACAACATTCTGGATACTACCATCCAGACCAGGAACAACGTTCTGGATACTACCATCCAGAACAGGAACAACATTCTGGATACTACCATCCAGACCAGGAACAACATTCTGGATACTACCATCCAGAACAGGAACAACGTTCTGGATACTACCATCCAGACCAGGAACAACATTCTGGATAATACCATCCAGACCAGGAACAACATTCTGGATACTACCATCCAGAACAGGAACAACATTCTGGATACTACCATCCAGACCAGGAACAACATTCTGGATACTACCATCCAGAACAGGAACAACATTCTGGATACTACCATCCAGACCAGGAATAACATCCTGGATACTACCATCCAGACCAGGAACAACATTCTGGATACTACCATCCAGACCAGGAACAACATTCTGGATACTACCATCCAGACCAGGAACAACATTCTGGATACTACCATCCAGACCAGGAACAACATTCTGGATACTACCATCCAGAACAGGAACAACATTCTGGATACTACCATCCAGAACAGGAACAACGTTCTGGATACTACCATCCAGACCGGGAACAACGTTCTGGTAACTACCATCCAGACCAGGATCAACATTTAATCCCTGCAAGAGAACAAACACCACAATGTATCCAATACACTGTGGATTAATTAATAGTGGATCAGGAATCTGATAGTGGATCCATATAAGCTGGATATCGGATCAGCTGGAAATCACCATATTGGTGAAAATGAGCTTCTTTGTGGAGTCCTTTGTATGTTCCTACTTTCTTATGTTTTATCTTCATCAGTTCAAGATGTGTTGGTCTCAGCATCGGCCTTTGTGCATGTCATGTTTTGTTTCGCTGTGTTTGACTGTTGTTTTATCATTTGGTTGTTTCAAAGCGTCTCTGAAGAGCTGCTTTAGCTGCAAAGTGCAGTAACTCTGATTTGTTCATCTTAAGCCCGAAACAAGAGGCTACATTAGAGAACAAATGAATCTGATGTTTACCAGATTGGGTTTGGGCTGATCCACTGTGAAATCAACTGTAATGCGTAAGATCAACTGCACTCTTTTCTGTTGTTGCCATGAGCATCTGATATGGAAGGAGATGGATAAATGAGGGGAATGATATGACAAGTGCAAGAGAAGATCTAAGGATGCAGACAGCTTCAGTCTTGCAGCACTGATAAGAGATAAAACCTTTTTTCTTTTTTCCTTCCTAGCTGTTCTGATGTGCAAGGATAAAAAACACTTTCTAGTCTTGTCATAATCTTTTATCTGTAACTTAGATGGCTTCATTCTGCTTTTTACTGCAAACTGTAGATCTGTTTATGTAAAGGTGTCCTTTACATGTGTCCTGCCATCCAAAACATAAAAAAAAAAAACCCAAAACAATAAAATGTGTTCAAACCATAGACTTTACATAAAGAGATGGGCGGAGCCTCCGTGACGTCACCCGTAGGTTTCTGAAGAGCTGAATTGAAGCTCGGTGGGCGGTTCCTACCATCACCATCTTGGCAGGGTCATGCGTGTCGTCTCACCCAGAAAATACAAATATGGGCAAAGAGGTGGAGCTGAGAGGGGGGCTATGAGCGTCATGGTGGATGATTGACATCGAGTGAACTCCGAGCTTTCTGTAGCTAAGAGCTAACCGAGCTAACCCGGAGCTAACAGGAGCTAACCAGCTAACGGAGGTAAGCGGGCTAAAGCTAAGTCACGTTGTTAACCGGATAAAAACTGCGGTTGTTCTATGTTCTTCTGACTTGAAGCGGGAGATTGGGTACCTGTCAATCAAAAGGACACGCCCCTAAATATGCTTAATTTAGAGATTAATTTACTTTTAAACGGGCGAGTTAGAAAAAAATTCACTCCCCCCAGTTGTCATGAAGGTAAACCTGACCTATTAAACCTAAAATGGATTTTTGTACCAGGCTGTAAACATGTTTATTTCTGTTGTGAAGTTGGTCTTTTTAACATGGGAGTCTATGGGGATTTGCTCTGTTTTGGGGCCCCTAGTGGATGAAGGGGGAACTGCAGTTTTTGCATTGGCTTCACTTTTCACCGCCGAAAGTTGCTGATTGGTTCAAAATCTCCTACAGGTGTAAAACTGAAATAAGAAATGGGAATGCATATGATTCACATCTAACCATCAGTCCTATTGGTGTTGTCATGGTAACGCTGCTGGCCTTGAGGAAGCCAATACTCTGAGGATGGAAATGTCTTTTTGTTTTCCTGATGCAGATTTCCATTTGTTCATGTTGGCTGCTTCATTCTTCTTTGCTTTAAACAGACCTTAAAGCATCTGGAAGGAAAATGAACATGAGCTCCTCCAGGTTCACCTGAAACAGCTGCCTGTAACACTTTGCTCCAGCATTGATTTACAATCAGGTGGAACATCTTCCGGTCTGCGCTCCCTGATCTCTGATGGAAAGAAATATTGATGGAAGCCCGCATGACTGGCTGACAAGATGCAGAGAAGTTTTCTCCTACTTTCGCCCTGATACATAAAAGATTTATCTGGAGGAAGGAAGGATCCAAGAATTCTTGAATATATTCTGTGTTTTATTAAACACCGGGTGAGTGATGTACAAGGTGGAGACTTCTCAGCCTTCAGAAGCTTCTTTTCAAATTTGAATCAAACTGACTTTGTAGGAGGAGAGGCTCCTTCTCTGTGAATCCTGGATACATACCGGCTGCTTCTAAAGGACAGCGGGACTATTTTTATTTTAATCAAATATCAAAATGTGCATTTTGGTTCATGCTAAGCCTGTTTATGATGTTTCTCTCATTTGATTTAAGTTCTAACATGTGACAGTGGGAATGCATTTGACTTATGAAGAAACACGTGTTACCAGATCTACAGAAACACATGCAGGACACACACTGAGCAGATGATCCAAACACAAGTGTTGGAGGGTTAAACCATGAAATAAAGTGTACATTCATGCCACACTGCACCAAACAGCTGTGAGGAGCAAGTGTGTGGTGCTTTCAGGCTTCTGCAGAGGGCTGTAGATTTATTTACCATTCAGCAGTCTATTAATAAAATCACACAAGCCTTATTATTCTACATCCCCATTCCTTTGCTGCCAGAGATAATCACACATCAGTGGGCACAGTTTGCTGGAACAGCCTGCTGGACAACGGCTCCTCTACCTGAGTCTCAGCCACCTGCTCAAGCCTGAAAGCAGGTTTGGCATTTTTACAAGAATGAAAGCTTGACTCACCCAGAAATATATTTTCTCTTCTAATGACCCAGAAGGTTTCCATCAGAGCAGCCTTTAGTGATGTCCTGGTTGATAATGTCACTAAATCATTTAGTGAGTGGGAAATATTTAACCACTAAAAGCTCATGTTGGAGAAACTGTGCTTGTATGGGTTCAGTTTCAGACCCAACATTCGCATATGTTCACTGTTATTTCAGATATGTTAAAATTGTGTATTGTTTTCTCCTCCAGACACTTGATAACTGGTATTAAAATCCTGTGCAATGATTAAAATGTCATGAAAGTTATCACAAAGTGTCCAACTAAGAAAAAAAACCTTTTAATAATCTGCTCTGTCAGTTCACTGAAATATTCTGGCTCAGTATCTCCCCAGGCCTAATACCTGCGTAGGGCCTGAGTATTAGACTTTTTAAAGTGACTCCCACCCTTCCGGTGAGTTAAACTGGACCTTAGTTAAACTGGACCTTAGTTAAACTGGACCTTAGTTAAACTGGATTGTAGTTAAACTGGACCTAACAGTTAAACTGGACCTTACAGATAAACTGAACCTTGGTTAAACTGGACCTTAGTTAAACTGGATTGTAGTTAAACTGGACCTAACAGTTAAACTGGACCTTATAGATAAACTGTACCTTAGTTAAACTGGACCTAACAGTTAAACTGGACCTTATAGATAAACTGTACCTTAGTTAAACTGGACCTAACAGTTAAACTGTACCTTAGTTAAACTGAACCTTAGTTAAACTGGACCTTACAGATAAACTGGACCTTGGTTAAACTGGACCTTACAGATAAACTGGACCTTGGTTAAACTGGACCTTACAGATAAACTGGACCTTAGTTAAACTGAACCTTAGTTAAACTGGACCTAACAGTTAAACTGGACCTTAGTTAAACTGGACCTTACAGATAAACTGTACCTTAGTTAAACTGGACCTTAGTTAAACTGGACCTTACAGATAAACTGTACCTTAGTTAAACTGGACCTTAGTTAAACTGGACCTTAGTTAAACTGGATTGTAGTTAAACTGGACCTTAGTTAAACTGGACCTAACAGTTAAACTGGACCTTAGTTAAACTGGACCTTACAGATAAACTGTACCTTAGTTAAACTGGACCTTAGTTAAACTGGACCTTACAGATAAACTGTACCTTAGTTAAACTGGACCTTAGTTAAACTGGACCTTAGTTAAACTGGATTGTAGTTAAACTGGACCTTAGTTAAACTGGACCTAACAGTTAAACTGGACCTTAGTTAAACTGGACCTTAGTTAAACTGGACCTTACAGATAAACTGTACCTTAGTTAAACTGAACCTTAGTTAAACTGGACCTTAGTTAAACTGAACCTTAGTTAAACTGGACCTAACAGTTAAACTGGACCTTAGTTAAACTGGACCTTAGTTAAACTGGATTGTAGTTAAACTGGACCTAACAGTTAAACTGGACCTTATAGATAAACTGTACCTTGATTAAACTGGACCTTAGTTAAACTGGACCTTAGTTAAACTGGACCTTACAGTTAAACTGTACCTTAGTTAAACTGGACCTTACAGATAAACTGGACCTTACAGATAAACTGGACCTTACAGTTAAACTGGACCTTACAGTTAAACTGAACCTTAGTTAAACTGGACCTTACAGTTAAACTGAACCTTAGTTAAACTGGACCTAACAGTTAAACTGTACCTTAGTTAAACTGCACCTTAGTTAAACTGGACCTTACAGATAAACTGTACCTTGGTTAAACTGGACCTTACAGATAAACTGTACCTTGGTTAAACTGGACCTTACAGATAAACTGGACCTTAGTTAAACTGAACCTTAGTTAAACTGGACCTAACAGTTAAACTGTACCTTAGTTAAACTGAACCTTAGTTAAACTGGACCTTACAGATAAACTGGACCTTGGTTAAACTGGACCTTACAGATAAACTGGACCTTGGTTAAACTGGACCTTACAGATAAACTGGACCTTAGTTAAACTGAACCTTGGTTAAACTGGACCTAACAGTTAAACTGGACCTTAGTTAAACTGGACCTTACAGATAAACTGGACCTTAGTTAAACTGGACCTTAGTTAAACTGGACCTAACAGTTAAACTGGACCTTAGTTAAACTGGACCTTAGTTAAACTGGACCTTACAGATAAACTGTACCTTAGTTAAACTGGACCTTAGTTAAACTGGACCTAACAGTTAAACTGGACCTTAGTTAAACTGGACCTTAGTTAAACTGGACCTTACAGATAAACTGTACCTTAGTTAAACTGGACCTTAGTTAAACTGAACCTTAGTTAAACTGGACCTAACAGTTAAACTGGACCTTAGTTAAACTGGACCTTAGTTAAACTGGATTGTAGTTAAACTGGACCTAACAGTTAAACTGGACCTTAGTTAAACTGGACCTTAGTTAAACTGGACCTTACAGATAAACTGTACCTTAGTTAAACTGGACCTTAGTTAAACTGGACCTAACAGTTAAACTGGACCTTAGTTAAACTGGACCTAACAGTTAAACTGGACCTAACAGTTAAACTGGACCTTAGTTAAACTGGACTGTAGTTAAACTGGACCTTACAGTTAAACTGGACCTTAGTTAAACTGGACCTTAGTTAAACTGGACCTTACAGATAAACTGTACCTTAGTTAAACTGAACCTTAGTTAAACTGGACCTTAGTTAAACTGAACCTTAGTTAAACTGGACCTAACAGTTAAACTGGACCTTAGTTAAACTGGACCTTAGTTAAACTGGACCTTACAGATAAACTGTACCTTAGTTAAACTGGACCTTAGTTAAACTGGACCTTAGTTAAACTGGATTGTAGTTAAACTGGACCTAACAGTTAAACTGGACCTTAGTTAAACTGGACCTTAGTTAAACTGGATTGTAGTTAAACTGGACCTAACAGTTAAACTGGACCTAACAGATAAACTGTACCTTAGTTAAACTGAACCTTAGTTAAACTGGACCTTAGTTAAACTGAACCTTAGTTAAACTGGACCTAACAGTTAAACTGGACCTTAGTTAAACTGGACCTTAGTTAAACTGGACCTTAGTTAAACTGGATTGTAGTTAAACTGGACCTAACAGTTAAACTGGACCTTAGTTAAACTGGACCTTAGTTAAACTGGATTGTAGTTAAACTGGACCTAACAGTTAAACTGGACCTAACAGTTAAACTGGACCTTAGTTAAACTGGATTGTAGTTAAACTGGACCTTAGTTAAACTGGACCTTAGTTAAACTGGACCTTAGTTAAACTGGATTGTAGTTAAACTGGACCTAACAGTTAAACTGGACCTAACAGTTAAACTGGACCTTAGTTAAACTGGATTGTAGTTAAACTGGACCTAACAGTTAAACTGGACCTAACAGTTAAACTGGACCTTAGTTAAACTGGACCTTAGTTAAACTGGATTGTAGTTAAACTGGACCTAACAGTTAAACTGGACCTTAGTTAAACTGGACCTTACAGATAAACTGTACCTTAGTTAAACTGGACCTTAGTTAAACTGGACCTTAGTTAAACTGGACCTAACAGTTAAACTGGACCTTAGTTAAACTGGACCTTAGTTAAACTGGATTGTAGTTAAACTGGACCTAACAGTTAAACTGGACCTTAGTTAAACTGGACCTTACAGATAAACTGTACCTTAGTTAAACTGGACCTTAGTTAAACTGGACCTTACAGATAAACTGTACCTTAGTTAAACTGGACCTTAGTTAAACTGGATTGTAGTTAAACCGGACCTAACAGTTAAACTGGACCTTAGTTAAACTGGACCTTAGTTAAACTGGATTGTAGTTAAACTGGACCTAACAGTTAAACTGGACCTTAGTTAAACTGGACCTTACAGCAGTCTCTGCTTTTGGCATCACAAATGTGTTTTCACAAACTCTGACTTTCACCTCCTGAGCAGAAGGATTGACTCTTTCCCACCAACACACACACTGTGTATTATTCCTTACACTACCCAGCAGGAACACTGCAGTTCTGGGAGACTAGTCGTCCATTATGATCAGTGCTGGCTGAGCACGGCCTTCTCCAGGGACCCATTAAGACTTTACATAAACTCGCAGCACCAGAGAGGGGCGTGCTCCAGCTAACCAGGTCCGACACTTCCAGCTAACAATGACTGACACTTCATTCGCTCTCAGATTGCAGAGCTTCAATCCGAACAAAGAAATGTCGCTTTTTGCAGAATGATGATTCATTCATTCAGCCTTTTCATTTCCTGTACAGCTTTTTCCAGATCAGGGTCGAGGGGGGGGGGGGTCTGAAGCCAATACCAGCTATTAGCGGGCGAGAAATATGATCCATTATCTGAAATACATGATTAAATGAATTGATGTTGATACATTTAGTCAAATCGATCAGCGTCACCAGTGGGTTTATGTGGGTGTATCTGACACTGAACTGCATCGACTCATGGCTGACATGATTCTGCTGGAATAATGCTTGAATCTAACAGCGGAAGTCCTTGGAAGGAGAAATTAAGATGTTCAAACCGTGTTTTTTCTTTAATCAGACCTTCATCCTGCAGGTTTGTTGTTTCCTGTGTAAAGTCTGGTATTATTACAAGAGTGTTTGGCAGAGGAGTTCAAGCACATTTAGATTTATTCCATTTTCTCAGGGATAGACAGTCTAAGTCACAGACACTGACACAACACAGCAGAGTGTGGGAGGTGCTCATCTATCTGTGCACTGCTTAGCACAATGCTGGGGGAGACGTTGGCAGGACTGGAGACGCTAGCGAGGCGAAGAAACTGTGGCAGCCTGAACAACGTTGCAGAGGTAGAAGCTCTTGCTGAATAGAAATGGGAGAAACTGGCAGTCATCTCAAAGGGGAATTTCATCTCTTACTGCCATGGTTGGAAAAAAGTTTGTTCGTTTAGTGATTGAGCGGCATGAAAAGGATGACTCTGCTTGTTCCTGGGAAATGTTCAGAATCTAGAAGGAGTGCTGTCAAACAATGGGGAGGCTGTTTCCTTCATGATCCATTGCTTTGCAGAGCTGACTTTCTGAAAAGAGCCCAACAAGCATGGAGCTTGTGAGGGGGAGCTTGGCAGCGCCGAGGCTGAGCTGCTGGCATTCATCCATCACAGCCTCGCAAGCTGGTGCACGGGAAACGCACGTTCTGTACACGCTGTATGCATGTCATCTAATCTGTGGGCTTCAGACACACACTTCTGAACTTTTGCCATTAACGTGCACATGTGTACATGTGTACTAATGAGGAATGTATTTGGCAACAGCGCCAACATCACAAAAACTCCCTCGCTGCTCCCTGCCCGCCTCTCTGTTCTCACTGTTTCCAAGGAGACTGCAGCACATTGGTATTCTGAGGGGACACTTCATAAGCAATTGTGAGGGAAAGTCAGATCGTACAAGACAGAGAAAGACAGAGATGGAGACGGTCAAGAGACCAAGACACATAAATACTTTGTATATCGACCACAGAGCAGTGTTTACAGACATGTGTACATTTGTCTGGAGATTTTATGCAGCACAGTTTGTAAAATGATATAACGCCATGTGTGACAGCACTCAGGTGTGTCAGTGCATGTTGTGCACGTATGTGGAGAATCACACGGTGGATTGTTGATCCAACACGAGACCTTGTGGTGTGTACAGTCATGAGTCATGCAAAGAAGACAAAAACAGCGTTCTTACCCATGAACTCAATGCCCAGGTGATCTGTTGTTTCAGGCGGCAGCAAGGAGAGAGAGAGGAGAGAAAAAACACAAATGTTATTTAGAAAAGTGAACAACAGCAGGAAGTCAGTGCAGAACCAGATCATCGTGGAAACTGCTGTATTCGTGTCGAATCTGCTGTTGCAAAGCTCGGAGGGCAGCTCTTAGTAAGGCTCAGAGACACATTCACACACATGCTCCCTGCACTGTAAGGAGTCCTGGTGATAAAAATACACAAACTGACCCTAATTTTCACCCTCAAGTGTGTTAACACTGATTTTTCACTCTGTCCGTTTGGTTCAGATCGGCTCAGAGTTTTCCTCTGTCATCCCAGCAGATCCTCACCATTCAGAAGTCACTTCATGTGCAACCGAACTGCGATAAGTAACACATTTCAGAGAAAATCCCACTGACTGCAGTTTCCAGAACAAGCTGTATATAATGGATCCTCTTAGCATGTTCCAAGCGCACTCGGCTTGAATTATCAGTAAAACACATGTTTTTCACCACAATTTCCATTTGCAGTAAACGCAGCATCTTTTCTGCTCATGTTTGTGCATGAAGAACATTGTGAAGGAACAAGAAAAATAAGAAAATGAAGAAAGAGCTGAAAACATGCTTTTGTTCTCCATGCAAACTGTGTTTTCAGCGTCCTTGTCTTTTCTTTTCAGATTTCCATTAATGCTTCTGGGTTATTTAGATATTTTAAGGCTTTCAGAGAAAATTTAGGCGTCTGTCTTTCTTTTGAAATGATTAGAAGAAACAAAAGGAAACAGTTTAAGATAAATCAGCCATCAGACATTATGACCATCTGCCTACTGGGCAAGTCGTGTCCCAGCAACCGACAGGGCTTTGACCAGTCAGGGTTCACCCCGGATTAGTGTTCGTACTTCCCTGAACAAACCGTAGTGCCAGTGGAAGTCAACCAGGTTTAATTTAACCCTTTAAGGCCTGACCTATGAACATACGGGAAGAGAAGACAAATTTTTTAAATATGATTACTTTATGTGTTATGTTTCTTTTATATTTATCATTTATTACCTTGTGATATGTCAAAATGATTATCCTATAGTCTCCTGTTTCCTCTTATCTATTAAGAAGCAGAAGTTTCAGATTCTGTCCAACAGCATTTTGAGCAAAGTTTTTACCATGAAATGATGCAAAATTTTCCGGACCCAAAACTCTAAAAATGAAGGAGAATTTTAACGGACCCGGCGTTAGACCCAAACATCCGCCTGATGTGAGTCATGATGGAGGGTTTCTGGGGCCTTGATGTGTGGTGGCGCTCCGAGGAGGCTGAACCTCTTTAGAAACCAGACATCGTGACTCTGCAGGAGCGGATCCGTCTCTCATGGGGTCATGTGACCTGCAGGGCTTAACTTTACGCCATTTTTCCTCTTCTTCCAACCATTTCATCACCGCTGGCCAAAGTCAGGAGGTGAAACGGTGTCAGAAGAGCCAGAAAGAGATGGCTCCAGAGGAAAGACATGAGTCCACCTGCTGGTTGGAGTTGTGGATGGAAAACTCTGTTAGCATCAGTGTTAGCAGACTGCTAAGCTAGCTCTGTGGCTGTTGTGCACACGTAGCAACATGTGATGAACTTTTTCACATCTTCATCACAGACTTTATTCAGAACAACGACAGTAAATGTCTGATGAGCTGAGAATGTTGCAGGATACGTCTGCGTCTTTATTTTGCTGTTCAGTAGAAGCTAAATGCAGCTAGTTGAAGCTAATCGGCTACAGACCAAAGCTAACGTGACTCCCTGAACACTGAAGACACCCACATCTCCATCCTTTAATGGTGAAGAATCCTGTATTCCTGACTGAATTATTCCTCCATCAGCTGGGCAGAGTGGTCTGCAAACACGGAATCAGACGTTTTGTTTTGCAGCGGTGTAGTGCGGCCTGTGAGAAGTTACACGTTACACGTATCCCTTCAGATTCAACACAGTTGATGTCAACAGAACTGTGGCTTATCCAGTGACAAACACGTAGTGATGCTGGCTAAACGTCACCAAACAGCAGCTGAAATGTGACAATACAGCATCAGCCTCTCCTGATGGCAAATGTTGACTTCTGCTGGTCTGTCCAACATTTAACAAAACAAATGGAATTGTAGTAGATTTTGTCTCTGCATGATGCAATGTAAAGCAGACATGGTAAATATGTCAGAGACAACAGGATTAACTGTGGCGCTTCATTAACTCCAAACTACACTGAACCGGGTACAACGAGTTGGTACAGGATCTCAACACGGTTGCTAAAACTAGATGAATTCATGTCATTTTCTGCAGACTATGATGCACATAGACTGGGGAAAAAAGAATTCCTAACCCAACATTTTCATCAGCAAACAACAAAAAGCGCAACACTCAACACAAAATAAATATGAAGGCTTGTGCATATTGTTGTCTGAATCACATCAGGGAAATAGGAGGTTGTTTGTAGTTATGGCAACATAAATTGCTTGTATTTTTGACACTGGAACCCCAATTACATTTTTGTAGCAATTTTCTAGAAAAGCATAGGGTAAGCAAAGGGTGAGGCAGGTTGCTGGTGTTAATAGAAACATCTAACATATGCGAGAAGCGATTACTGCTGTACAATGTAAAGCAATTTTCCTCATCAGAAGAAAAAAAACCTCTTACTATTCATACTGAATATTATTTGTCACTATTTGTATTCTTGTTCTTTTCATCTGCTTTATGCTTGGAAATAAGCAGCGAAAAAACAGGCTGGACAAAAATTTAGTTAACATGCAGCCATGTTGAGGTGGAGATGTGATCACTGCTACGCTAGCTGCATCTCTGCTAGCTGCACCCCTGCTAGCTACATCCCTGCTAGTTGCATCCATGCTAGCTGCATCTAGCTGCATCCCTGCTAGCTGCATGCTAGCTAGCTGCATCCCTGCCAGCTGCATCTCTGCTAGCTACATCCCTGCTAGCTGAATGTAGTTGCATCCATGCTAGCTACATCAATGCTAGCTACATCCACACTATCTGCATCTAGCTGCATCCACGCTAGCTGCATACCTGCTAACTACATCCCTGCTAGCTACATCAATGCTAGCTACATCCCTGCTAGCTACATCCATGCCAGCTGCATCTAGCTGCATCCACGCTAAATGGATCCCTGCTAACTACATCCTTGCTAGCTGTATCCCTGCTAGCTAAATCCCTGCTAGCTGCATCCATGCTAGCTACATCCATAGTAGCTACATCCCTGCTAGCTGCATCCATGCTAGCAACGGTCCTGCTAGCTGCATGTATGCTAGCTGCATCTAGCTGCATCACTGCTAGCTGCATCTCTGCTAGCTACATCCCTCCTAGCTGCATCCATGCAAGCTGTATCCCTGCTAGCTACATCCCTGCTAGCTGCATCTAGCTGCATCCACGCTAAATGCATCCCTGCTAACTACATCCCTGCTAGCTACATCCATGCTAGCTACATCCCTGCTAGCTGCATCCATGCTATCTGCATCTAGCTGCATCCCTGCTAGCTAGCTGCATCCCTTCTAGCTGAATGTAGCTGCATCCATGCTAGCTACATCCATGCTAGCTACATCCACGCTAGCTGCATCCCTGCTAACTACATCCCTGCTAGCTACATCAATGCTAGCTACATCCCTGCTAGCTACATCCATGCCAGCTGCATCTAGTTGCATCCACGCTAAATGGATCCCTGCTAACTACATCCTTGCTAGCTGCATCCATGCTAGCTGCATCCATGCTATCTACATCCCTGCTAGCTGCATCCATGCTAGCAACGGTCCTGCTAGCTGCATCCATGCTAGCTGCATCTAGCTGCATCACTGCTAGCTGCATCTCTGCTAGCTACATCCCTCCTAGCTGCATCCATGCAAGCTGTATCCCTGCTAGCTACATCTCTGCTAGCTGCATCTAGCTGCATCCACGCTAAATGCATCCCTGCTAACTACTTCCCTGCTAGCTACATCCCTGCTACCTGCATCTATGCTATCTGCATCTAGCTGCATCACTGCTAGCTAGCTGCATCCCTTCTAGCTGAATGTAGCTGCATCCATGCTAGCTACATCCACGCTAGCTGCATCCCTGCTAACTACATCCCTGCTAGCTACATCAATGCTAGCTAAATCCCTGCTAGCTACATCCATGCCAGCTGCATCTAGCTGCATCCACGCTAAATGGATCCCTGCTAACTACATCCTTGCTAGCTGCATCCATGCTAGCTGCATCCATGCTAACTACATCCCTGCTAGCTGCATCCATGCTAGCAACGGTCCTGCTAGCTGCATCCATGCTAGCTGCATCTCTGCTAGCTACATCCCTCCTAGCTGCATCCATGCAAGCTGTATCCCTGCTAGCTACATCCCTGCTAGCTACATCCCTGCTAGCTGCATCTAGCTGCATCCATGCTAGCTACATCCCTGCTAGCTGCATCCATGCTAGCTGCGTCTAGCTGCATCCCTGCTAGCTAGCTGCATCCCTTCTAGTTGAATGTAGCTGCATCCATGCTAGCTACATCCACGCTAGCTGCATACCTGCTAACTACATCCCTGCTATCTACATCCCTGCTAGCTACATCAATGCTAGCTACATCCCTGCTAGCTACATCCATGCCAGCTGCATCTAGTTGCATCCACGCTAAATGGATCCCTGCTAACTACATCCTTGCTAGCTGCATCCATGCTAGCTGCATCCATGCTAGCTGCATCCATGCTAGCTGCATCTCTGCTAGCTACATCCCTCCTAGCTGCATCCATGCAAGCTGTATCCCTGCTAGCTACATCCCTGCTAGCTGCATCTTGCTGCATCCACGCTAAATGCATCCCTGCTAACTACTTCCCTGCTAGCTACATCCCTGCTAGCTGCATCATGCTATCTGCATCTAGCTGCATCACTGCTAGCTAGCTGCATCCCTTCTAGCTGAATGTAGCTGCATCCATGCTAGCTACATCCACGCTAGCTGCATCCCTGCTAACTACATCCCTGCTAGCTACATCAATGGTAGCTACATCAATGCTAGATACATCCATGCTAGCTGCATCCATGCTAGCTGCATCTAGCTGCATCCACGCTAAATGGATCCCTGCTAACTACATCCCTGCTAGCTACATCAATGGTAGCTACATCCCTGCTAGCTGCATCCATGTTAGCTGCATCTAGCTACATCCCCGCTAGCTAGTACACCCCTCATTGACGGCCTGTAGAAAGTCTGGGTGTTGGTGTGGCTTTTATAAATGATGTGAGTGACTTTATCTCCACAGAACCTGCATCACCACAGAGACCAGATCCCACACATCTTATTGGGGGATCTGGTCCCTCTCATGCTCTGTCCAGTCCATCCCGTATCTCACGGAGCAACATTTGCACATATGTTCAAGGATTATTTTTCAAGTTACCAACGACCCAGAGACATCTGTGTGATGCTTCCCTGATTTATCCACCATAGAAATGCCCTGATGTAAGACAGCTTCGGGCCAACATGATAAATCGTATCGCTTTGTATTCAGGAAAATGTGAGGTGTCTTTATTTTTCTGTTCCTTCATGTTAATAAAACTGTGAAATGTTGCTGCTTTAATTTATCACGAATGAAACTGCCATTCTTTATCTTCATTTGCAGCGTGGCGAATGCGTCACACATGATAAATACCCACACAACACAACTGTGTTCATATTTTTTAGCCTTGGCGACCTCATTGGCCTCTGCAGAGCTAAAAGAAAATGACAGCATGATCTGTTCTTTGAAACTCTGCAGTTTCTCAGCCTTTGGGTTGAGCTAAAAGCACTGCTGCTGCCGATGCTGCCGGGGTTGGAAACTCAATTTCCCATGGAGCTCAATGAGAAGAGCCTAGCACTAAAGCTGCCAAGGTCAGGGATTTCATTTTCTCTATAGCTTGGTGGATAGACTATATATCAGAACCAGCATTGTCAGGATATGAGTCTTAGTTCCCATCGGGGCAAGCCATACTCAAGATGTATGCACTCTGGCTTGTGTCAACCTCTTCAGATCCACACAGTGTCACATGTTAAATATGCTGTGTGGAAACTGAGCCACTGCGCTGCTCCCAAACGGCATCTCATTTCAGAACGGCCTGGAAATTCCTCTAAAATGAATTTCTCTACATCTATCAGAAGGATTTTCTCCTGTAAAAGATTCATCAAAGGAGGACACAAAGAAGCGTTCAGAGGAGACGGAGGTAAAGATAACGCGATGAAAGGGAGATACTGTCATCTTTATCATAAAATGGCTTCACTATTCTAAGTGTAAAAACGTTCAGATGGTTTTGTACATGAAGTGCACATCAGCCTGCACCAAACTAAGATCTTTGCATTCAGTCTGAGTGTTTATGGACCACGGCGTTCAGTGTGATGCTTTTCAGAGGGAGATTCTGGGGTGTGTGTAATTGGACAGAGGTTGACCTCTACAGCTGTCGGAGGAGATGCACATGCAAGGCGCTGTGTCTGAGAAGACATGACGCTTTCCGTACCCTGATCAGGGATTCTTTTTCAACTTTCAGCAGCTCAGATCGAGCAGAGAGCAAAGCTGCAGCTTAATGCAGAAGGAAAATGAACTTGAGAATATCTGTCCGGAGAAAAAAAACACACGTTTCATGTGATGCCATGTTATGCACATGTCAAAGACAAATTTTGCAAATCTGGTGCGTGTGTGTGTGTGGAGCCCATGTTCTGTTTCTGTTGGATCCCTGTCAGCTGCAGCCAACAGCTGCTGCTCTTCATGCAGATATGTACTCACAAATACATCACATAATGCTTGCAAGGTCCACAAACTATTCAGTGAAATCTCCATTATGTGTACAGATATACATACACACCTCCCTACGTACACACTCTCACACACTTCAGTGACAATGCAGCAAAATTCTAAACTTAATGGTGCTATTTACTTTTCATATGCAGGATGGTTTTCTAGGCAAGTTTATACATTTTACATCTTTTTCTAAATGTTTATCAGGACTTTAAATGAGAATTCACACAGATTTAACATTTTTATTAGGATGAAAATGTTCTGAAACCATTTTCCCAAGAATAATAAGTGTTGCACATGTACCCTGCTGACATAAGTAAAACTTTACAGCCTCATGTGTGAAACATCTTTATGTTACCGCCATAGACTGTATAAAGAGATGGGCGGAGACTCCGTGACGTCACCCGTAGGTTTCTGAAGAGCTGAATTGAAGCTCGGTGGGCGGTTCCTACCATCACCATCTTGGCAGGGGCATGCGCGTCGTCTCACGCATGCCCCTATGGGCAAAGAGGTGGAGCTGAGAGGGGGGCTGTGAGCGTCATGGTGGATGATTGACATCGAGCGAACTCCGAGCTGCGAACAGGAGCTAACCAGCTAACGGAGGTAAGCGGGCTGTTAAGCAGCTAAGAACCACAAAAAATATTCAATGGGAAAATAATATGCAAATAAGATTTAAAATAATCAGCTTGACTAAATTAAACTGATATTTGCCTCTGTGGGTGAAAACATAAAGAACTGCAACATGTTCAATGAAGACAAAGATTTTAGTTCATTATTTCTTGTGTGGTGGAAAAGAAACAAAGCGGGACGGTTTGCTGAGTCATAAAGCTGTTCTTCTCCACGTCTGAGCGACTTCTAGCTTTAGCTCACACCTCCCTACACCATCTGCTCTCTGACGATGTGGACCGGAGGAGATGCAGAGTCGTCATTAGTGCAGAATGCAAACCATCTCTTTAAATAAACTCAGCATTTGCCCCGTGCAGGGTAGCATGTTTCTGCCATCAGAACGTCAGCTGTGTGTCTGGTAAACGTCTGCTACAGCTGGATCAGGTCTCAGAGCCTGTTGGAGCCAAATGGACGGATCTGCTGATCACATCCAGGCAGGATTATTGTGTTGGAGTTATTCTGGATGCGACTCAGACTGATGCAAATGTCCTTGAATTGTCTAAATTCTTAACTTTTCAGTACTCAAGGAAATAAAGTGCACACCATGGAGGAGCGGAAATGAAAATGCCGGTGGCATTCTAGGAGAAAGTAGCTACTCCCCACTGAGTGTGTACCTGCAGCCGGAGGCGAAGACAGGTGTGGGTGGCAGGGAGTCTGCAGCGTGTCGCCCCATTTCCCCTCCCTGTGGACCCACATATGCTGATGGGGATAGGCACGATGTCAGAGTGTGTGTGTGTGTGACTCCACCTCTGGAGGGAGTCTCATAGAGGAAAACAGATTAGCTCACCTTCACTGGGACACACACACACACACACACACACAGTGGTGAAGTGCCACACACTGACATATGTATTGTGTTTTAATGTGAAAATGATGCAGTTTGTATGGAGACAAAACCTAATCCTGCCTGCGCCTTTTCAGCCGCCTGACATGTTGCATTAATAACTGCTCAGCTCAAGGCCAGGAGGAAATTCTGCTGAAGCGGTTCCAGTCCGAAAACACACACATCCCAATCTGTTTCAGTCGTTAAGGTGCTGGTTCCGGTCCGAAAACACACACATCCCAATCTGTTTCAGTCGTTAAGGTACTGGTTCCGGTCCGAAAACACACACATCCCAATCTGTTTCAGTCGTTAAGGCGCTGGTTCCGGTCCGAAAACACACACATCCCAATCTGTTTCAGTCGTTACGACGCTGGTTCCGTTCCGAAAACACACACATCCCAATCTGTTTCAGTCGTTAAGGCGCTGGTTCCGGTCCGAAAAAACACACATCCCAATCTGTTTCAGTCGTTAAGGCGCTGGTTCCGGTCCGAAAACACACACATCCCAATCTGTTTCAGTCGTTACGACGCTGGTTCCGGTCCGAAAACACACACATCCCAATCTGTTTCAGTCGTTAAGGCGCTGGTTCCGGTCCGAAAACACACACATCCCAATCTGTTTCAGTCGTTAAGGCGCTGGTTCCGGTCCGAAAACACACACATCCCAATCTGTTTCAGTCGTTAAGGCGCTGGTTCCGGTCCGAAAACACACACATCCCAATCTGTTTCAGTCGTTAAGGTGCTGGTTCCGGTCCGAAAACACACACATCCCAATCTGTTTCAGTCGTTAAGGCGCTGGTTCCGGTCCGAAAACACACACATCCCAATCTGTTTCAGTCGTTACGACGCTGGTTCCGGTCCGAAAACACACACATCCCAATCTGTTTCAGTCGTTACGACGCTGGTTCCGGTCAGAAAACACACACATCCCAATCTGTTTCAGTCGTTACGATGCTGGTTCCGGTCCGAAAACACACACATCCCAATCTGTTTCAGTCGTTAAGGTGCTGGTTCCGGTCCGAAAACACACACATCCCAATCTGTTTCAGTCGTTAAGGTGCTGGTTCCGGTCCAAAAACACACACATCCCAATCTGTTTCAGTCGTTACGGCGCTGGTTCCGGTCCGAAAACACACACATCCCAATCTGTTTCAGTCGTTACGGCGCTGGTTCCGGTCCGAAAACACACACATCCCAATCTGTTTCAGTCGTTACGACGCTGGTTCCGGTCCGAAAACACACACATCCCAATCTGTTTCAGTCGTTACGACGCTGGTTCCGTTCCGAAAACACACACATCCCAATCTGTTTCAGTCGTTAAGGCGCTGGTTCCGGTCCGAAAAAACACACATCCCAATCTGTTTCAGTCGTTAAGGCGCTGGTTCCGGTCCGAAAACACACACATCCCAATCTGTTTCAGTCGTTACGACGCTGGTTCCGGTCCGAAAACACACACATCCCAATCTGTTTCAGTCGTTACGACGCTGGTTCCGTTCCGAAAACACACACATCCCAATCTGTTTCAGTCGTTAAGGCGCTGGTTCCGGTCCGAAAACACACACATCCCAATCTGTTTCAGTCGTTAAGGCGCTGGTTCCGGTCCGAAAACACACACATCCCAATCTGTTTCAGTCGTTAAGGTGCTGGTTCCGGTCCGAAAACACACACATCCCAATCTGTTTCAGTCGTTACGGTGCTGGTTCCGGTCCGAAAACACACACATCCCAATCTGTTTCAGTCGTTAAGGTGCTGGTTCCGGTCCGAAAACACACACATCCCAATCTGTTTAAGTCGTTACGGCGCTGGTTCCGGTCCGAAAACACACACATCCCAATCTGTTTCAGTCGTTACGATGCTGGTTCCGGTCCGAAAACACACACATCCCAATCTGTTTCAGTCGGTAAGGCGCTGGTTCCGGTCAGAAAACACACACATCCCAATCTGTTTCAGTCGTTACGATGCTGGTTCCGGTCCGAAAACACACACATCCCAATCTGTTTCAGTCGGTAAGGCGCTGGTTCCGGTCAGAAAACACACACATCCCAATCTGTTTCAGTCGTTACGACGCTGGTTCCAGTCCAAAAACACACACATCCCAATCTGTTTCAGTCGTTACGGCGCTGGTTCCAGTCCAAAAACACACACATCCCAATCTGTTTCAGTCGTTACGGCGCTGGTTCCGGTCCGAAAACACACACATCCCAATCTGTTTCAGTCGTTACGGCGCTGGTTCCGGTCCGAAAACACACACATCCCAATCTGTTTCAGTCGTTACGACGCTGGTTCCGGTCCGAAAACACACACATCCCAATCTGTTTCAGTCGTTAAGGCCCTGGTTCCGGTCCGAAAACACACACATCCCAATCTGTTTCAGTCGTTACGACGCTGGTTCCGGTCCGAAAACACACACATCCCAATCTGTTTCAGTCGTTAAGGTGCTGGTTCCGGTCCGAAAACACACACATCCCAATCTGTTTCAGTCGTTAAGGCGCTGGTTCCGGTCCGAAAACACACACATCCCAATCTGTTTCAGTCGTTAAGATGCTGGTTCCGGTCCGAAAACACACACATCCCAATCTGTTTCAGTCGTTAAGGTGCTGGTTCCGGTCCGAAAACACACACATCCCAATCTGTTTCAGTCGTTAAGGTGCTGGTTCCGGTCCGAAAACACACACATCCCAATCTGCTTCAGTCGTTAAGGCGCTGGTTCCGGTCCGAAAACACACACATCCCAATCTGTTTCAGTTGTTAAGGCGCTGGTTCCGGTCCGAAAACACACACATCCCAATCTGTTTCAGTCGTTAAGGTGCTGGTTCCGGTCCGAAAACACACACATCCCAATCTGTTTCAGTCGTTAAGGTGCTGGTTCCGGTCCGAAAACACACACATCCCAATCTGTTTCAGTCGTTAAGGTGCTGGTTCCGGTCCGAAAACACACACATCCCAATCTGTTTCAGTCGTTAAGGTGCTGGTTCCGGTCCGAAAACACACACATCCCAATCTGTTTCAGTCGTTACGGCGCTGGTTCCGGTCCGAAAACACACACATCCCAATCTGTTTCAGTCGTTAAGGCGCTGGTTCCGGTCCGAAAACACACACATCCTAATCTGTTTCAGTCGTTAAGGTACTGGTTCCGGTCCGAAAACACACACATCCCAATCTGTTTCAGTCGTTAAGGCGCTGGTTCCGGTCCGAAAACACACACATCCCAATCTGTTTCAGTCGTTAAGGTGCTGGTTCCGGTCCAAAAACACACACATCCCAATCTGTTTCAGTCGTTAAGGTGCTGGTTCCGGTCCGAAAACACACACATCCCAATCTGTTTCAGTCGTTACGGCGCTGGTTCTGGTCCGAAAACACACACATCCCAATCTGTTTCAGTCGTTACGACGCTGGTTCCGGTCCGAAAACACACACATCCCAATCTGTTTCAGTCGTTAAGGCGCTGGTTCCGGTCCGAAAACACACACATCCCAATCTGTTTCAGTCGTTAAGGTGCTGGTTCCGGTCCGAAAACACACACATCCCAATCTGTTTCAGTCGTTAAGGCGCTGGTTCCGGTCCGAAAACACACACATCCCAATCTGTTTCAGTCGTTAAGGTGCTGGTTCCGGTCCGAAAACACACACATCCCAATCTGTTTCAGTCGTTAAGGCGCTGGTTCCGGTCCGAAAACACACACATCCCAATCTGTTTCAGTCGTTAAGGTGCTGGTTCCGGTCCGAAAACACACACATCCTAATCTGTTTCAGTCGTTAAGGTGCTGGTTCCGGTCCGAAAACACACACATCCCAATCTGTTTCAGTCGTTAAGGCGCTGGTTCCGGTCCGAAAAAACACACATCCCAATCTGTTTCAGTCGTTAAGGTGCTGGTTCCGGTCCGAAAACACACACATCCCAATCTGTTTCAGTCGTTAAGGTGCTGGTTCCGGTCCGAAAACACACACATCCCAATCTGTTTCAATCGTTTAGGTGCTGGTTCCGGTCCGAAAACACACACATCCCAATCTGTTTCAGTCGTTACGATGCTGGTTCCGGTCCGAAAACACACACATCCCAATCTGTTTCAGTCGTTACGACGCTGGTTCCGGTCCGAAAATACACACATCCCAATCTGTTTCAGTCGTTACGACGCTGGTTCCGGTCCGAAAACACACACATCCCAATCTGTTTCAATCGTTTAGGTGCTGGTTCCGGTCCGAAAACACACACATCCCAATCTGTTTCAGTCGTTAAGGCGCTGGTTCCGGTCCGAAAACACACACATCCCAATCTGTTTCAATCGTTTAGGTGCTGGTTCCGGTCCGAAAACACACACATCCCAATCTGTCTCAGTCGTTACGACGCTGGTTCCGGTCCGAAAACACACACATCCCAATCTGTTTCAGTCGTTAAGGTGCTGGTTCCGGTCCGAAAACACACACATCCCAATCTGTTTCAGTCGTTACGACGCTGGTTCCGGTCCGAAAACACACACATCCCAATCTGCTTCAGTCGTTAAGGTGCTGGTTCCGGTCCGAAAACACACACATCCCAATCTGTTTCAGTCGTTAAGGCGCTGGTTCCGGTCCGAAAACACACACATCCCAATCTGTTTCAGTCGTTACGGCGCTGGTTCCGGTCCGAAAACACACACATCCCAATCTGCTTCAGTCGTCAAGGCGCTGGTTCCGGTCCGAAAACACACACATCCCAATCTGTCTCAGTCGTTACGATGCTGGATCCGGTCCGAAAACACACACATCCCAATCTGTTTCAGTCGTTAAGGTGCTGGTTCCGGTCCGAAAACACACACATCCCAATCTGCTTCAGTCGTCAAGGCGCTGGTTCCGGTCCGAAAACACACACATCCCAATCTGTTTCAGTCGTTACGATGCTGGTTCCGGTCCGAAAACACACACATCCCAATCTGTTTCAATCGTTTAGGTGCTGGTTCCGGTCCGAAAACACACACATCCCAATCTGTCTCAGTCGTTACGACGCTGGTTCCGGTCCGAAAACACACACATCCCAATCTGTTTCAGTCGTTAAGGTGCTGGTTCCGGTCCGAAAACACACACATCCCAATCTGTTTCAGTCGTTACGACGCTGGTTCCGGTCCGAAAACACACACATCCCAATCTGCTTCAGTCGTTAAGGTGCTGGTTCCGGTCCGAAAACACACACATCCCAATCTGTTTCAGTCGTTAAGGCGCTGGTTCCGGTCCGAAAACACACACATCCCAATCTGTTTCAGTCGTTACGGCGCTGGTTCCGGTCCGAAAACACACACATCCCAATCTGCTTCAGTCGTCAAGGCGCTGGTTCCGGTCCGAAAACACACACATCCCAATCTGTCTCAGTCGTTACGATGCTGGATCCGGTCCGAAAACACACACATCCCAATCTGTTTCAGTCGTTAAGGTGCTGGTTCCGGTCCGAAAACACACACATCCCAATCTGCTTCAGTCGTCAAGGCGCTGGTTCCGGTCCGAAAACACACACATCCCAATCTGTTTCAGTCGTTACGATGCTGGATCCGGTCCGAAAACACACACATCCCAATCTGTTTCAGTCGTTAAGGTGCTGGTTCCGGTCCGAAAACACACACATCCCAATCTGTTTCAGTCCTTAAGGTGCTGGTTCCGGTCCGAAAACACACACATCCCAATCTGTTTCAGTCCTTAAGGTACTGGTTCCGGTCCGAAAACACACACATCCCAATCTGTTTCAGTCGTTAAGGCGCTGGTTCCGGTCCGAAAACACACACATCCCAATCTGTTTCAGTCGTTAAGGCGCTGGTTCCGGTCCGAAAACACACACATCCCAATCTGTTTCAGTCGTTACGGCGCTGGTTCCGGTCCGAAAACACACACATCCCAATCTGTTTCAGTCGTTACGGTGCTGGTTCCGGTCCGAAAACACACACATCCCAATCTGTTTCAGTCGTTACGACGCTGGTTCCGGTCCGAAAACACACACATCCCAATCTGTTTCAGTCGTTAAGGTGCTGGTTCCGGTCCGAAAACACACACATCCCAATGTGTTTCAGTCGTTAAGGCGCTGGTTCCGGTCCGAAAACACACACATCCCAATCTGTTTCAGTCGTTAAGGCGCTGGTTCCGGTCCGAAAACACACACATCCCAATCTGTTTCAGTCGTTAAGGCGCTGGTTCCGGTCCGAAAACACACACATCCCAATCTTTTTCAGTCGTTACGACGCTGGTTCCGGTCCGAAAACACACACATCCCAATCTGTTTCAGTCGTTAAGGTGCTGGTTCCGGTCCGAAAACACACACATCCCAATGTGTTTCAGTCGTTACGACGCTGGTTCCGGTCCGAAAACACACACATCCCAATCTGTTTCAGTCGTTAAGGCGCTGGTTCCGGTCCGAAAACACACACATCCCAATCTGTTTCAGTCGTTACGACGCTGGTTCCGGTCCGAAAACACACACATCCCAATCTGTTTCAGTCGTTACGATGCTGGTTCCGGTCCGAAAACACACACATCCCAATCTGTTTCAGTCGTTACGACGCTGGTTCCGGTCCGAAAACACACACATCCCAATCTGTTTCAGTCGTTAAGGTGCTGGTTCCGGTCCGAAAACACACACATCCCAATCTGTTTCAGTCGTTAAGGCGCTGGTTCCGGTCCGAAAATACACACATCCCAATCTGTTTCAGTCGTTACGACGCTGGTTCCGGTCCGAAAACACACACATCCCAATCTGTTTCAGTCGTTAAGGCGCTGGTTCCGGTCCGAAAACACACACATCCCAATCTGTTTCAGTCGTTAAGGTGCTGGTTCCGGTCCGAAAACACACACATCCCAATCTGTTTCAGTCGTTAAGGTGCTGGTTCCGGTCCGAAAACACACACATCCCAATCTGTTTCAGTCGTTAAGGTGCTGGTTCCGGTCCGAAAACACACACATCCCAATCTGTTTCAGTCGTTAAGGTGCTGGTTCCGGTCCGAAAACACACACATCCTAATCTGTTTCAGTCGTTAAGGTGCTGGTTCCGGTCCGAAAACACACACATCCCAATCTGTTTCAGTCGTTAAGGTACTGGTTCCGGTCCGAAAACACACACATCCCAATCTGTTTCAGTCGTTAAGGTACTGGTTCCGGTCCGAAAACACACATATCCCAATCTGTTTCAGTCGTTAAGGTACTGGTTCCGGTCCGAAAACACACACATCCCAATCTGTTTCAGTCGTTAAGGTGCTGGTTCCGGTCCGAAAACACACACATCCCAATCTGTTTCAGTCGTTAAGGCGCTGGTTCCGGTCCGAAAACACACACATCCCAATCTGTTTCAGTCGTTAAGGCGCTGGTTCCGGTCCGAAAACACACACATCCCAATCTGTTTCAGTCGTTACGGCGCTGGTTCCGGTCCGAAAACACACACATCCCAATCTGTTTCAGTCGTTACGGCGCTGGTTCCGGTCCGAAAACACACACATCCCAATGTGTTTCAGTCGTTAAGACGCTGGTTCCGGTCCGAAAACACACACATCCCAATCTGTTTCAGTCGTTACGATGCTGGTTCCGGTCCGAAAACACACACATCCCAATCTGTTTCAGTCGTTAAGGTGCTGGTTCCGGTCCGAAAACACACACATCCCAATCTGTTTCAGTCGTTAAGGTACTGGTTCCGGTCCGAAAACACACACATCCCAATCTGTTTCAGTCGTTAAGGTACTGGTTCCGGTCCGAAAACACACACATCCCAATCTGTTTCAGTCGTTAAGGTGCTGGTTCCGGTCCGAAAACACACACATCCCAATCTGTTTCAGTCGTTAAGGCGCTGGTTCCGGTCCGAAAACACACACATCCCAATCTGTTTCAGTCGTTAAGGTGCTGGTTCCGGTCCGAAAACACACACATCCCAATCTGTTTCAGTCGTTAAGGCGCTGGTTCCGGTCCGAAAACACACACATCCCAATCTGTTTCAGTCGTTACGACGCTGGTTCCGGTCCGAAAACACACACATCCCAATCTGTTTCAGTCGTTACGGCGCTGGTTCCGGTCCGAAAACACACACATCCCAATCTGTTTCAGTCGTTAAGGCGCTGGTTCCGGTCCGAAAACACACACATCCCAATCTGTTTCAGTCGTTTAGGTACTGGTTCCGGTCCGAAAACACACACATCCCAATCTGTTTCAGTCGTTAAGATGCTGGTTCCGGTCCGAAAACACACACATTCCAATCTGTTTCAGTCGTTAAGGTGCTGGTTCCGGTCCGAAAACACACACATCCCAATCTGTTTCAGTCGTTTAGGTACTGGTTCCGGTCCGAAAACACACACATCCCAATCTGTTTCAGTCGTTAAGGCGCTGGTTCCGGTCCGAAAACACACACATCCCAATCTGTTTCAGTCGTTAAGGCGCTGGTTCCGGTCCGAAAACACACACATCCCAATCTGTTTCAGTCGTTACGACGCTGGTTCCGGTCCGAAAACACACACATCCCAATGTGTTTCAGTCGTTACGACGCTGGTTCCGGTCCGAAAACACACACATCCCAATCTGTTTCAGTCGTTAAGGCGCTGGTTCCGGTCCGAAAACACACACATCCCAATCTGTTTCAGTCGTTACGACGCTGGTTCCGGTCCGAAAACACACACATCCCAATCTGTTTCAGTCGTTACGACGCTGGTTCCGGTCCGAAAACACACACATCCCAATCTGTTTCAGTCGTTACGATGCTGGTTCCGGTCCGAAAACACACACATCCCAATCTGTTTCAGTCGTTAAGGTGCTGGTTCCGGTCCGAAAACACACACATCCCAATCTGTTTCAGTCGTTAAGGTGCTGGTTCCGGTCCGAAAACACACACATCCCAATCTGTTTCAGTCGTTAAGGCGCTGGTTCCGGTCCGAAAACACACACATCCCAATCTGTTTCAGTCGTTACGACGCTGGTTCCGGTCCGAAAACACACACATCCCAATCTGTTTCAGTCGTTAAGGTGCTGGTTCCGGTCCGAAAACACACACATCCCAATCTGTTTCAGTCGTTAAGGCGCTGGTTCCGGTCCGAAAACACACACATCCCAATCTGTTTCAGTCGTTAAGGCGCTGGTTTCCGGTCCGAAAACACACACATCCCAATCTGTTTCAGTCGTTAAGGCGCTGGTTCCGGTCCGAAAACACACACATCCCAATCTGTCTCAGTCGTTAAGGTGCTGGTTCCGGTCCGAAAACACACACATCCCAATCTGTTTCAGTCGTTAAGGTACTGGTTCCGGTCCGAAAACACACACATCCCAATCTGTTTCAGTCGTTAAGGTGCTGGTTCCGGTCCGAAAACACACACATCCCAATCTGTTTCAGTCGTTAAGGCGCTGGTTCCGGTCCGAAAACACACACATCCCAATCTGTTTCAGTCGTTAAGGTGCTGGTTCCGGTCCGAAAACACACACATCCCAATCTGTTTCAGTCGTTAAGGTGCTGGTTCCGGTCCGAAAACACACACATCCCAATCTGTTTCAGTCGTTAAGGCGCTGGTTCCGGTCCGAAAACACACACATCCCAATCTGTTTCAGTCGTTAAGGCGCTGGTTCCGGTCCGAAAACACACACATCCCAATCTGTTTCAGTCGTTACGACGCTGGTTCCGGTCCGAAAACACACACATCCCAATCTGTTTCAGTCGTTACGGCGCTGGTTCCGGTCCGAAAACACACACATCCCAATCTGTTTCAGTCGTTAAGGCGCTGGTTCCGGTCCGAAAACACACACATCCCAATCTGTTTCAGTCGTTTAGGTACTGGTTCCGGTCCGAAAACACACACATCCCAATCTGTTTCAGTCGTTAAGATGCTGGTTCCGGTCCGAAAACACACACATTCCAATCTGTTTCAGTCGTTAAGGTGCTGGTTCCGGTCCGAAAACACACACATCCCAATCTGTTTCAGTCGTTTAGGTACTGGTTCCGGTCCGAAAACACACACATCCCAATCTGTTTCAGTCGTTAAGGCGCTGGTTCCGGTCCGAAAACACACACATCCCAATCTGTTTCAGTCGTTAAGGCGCTGGTTCCGGTCCGAAAACACACACATCCCAATCTGTTTCAGTCGTTACGACGCTGGTTCCGGTCCGAAAACACACACATCCCAATGTGTTTCAGTCGTTACGACGCTGGTTCCGGTCCGAAAACACACACATCCCAATCTGTTTCAGTCGTTAAGGCGCTGGTTCCGGTCCGAAAACACACACATCCCAATCTGTTTCAGTCGTTACGACGCTGGTTCCGGTCCGAAAACACACACATCCCAATCTGTTTCAGTCGTTACGACGCTGGTTCCGGTCCGAAAACACACACATCCCAATCTGTTTCAGTCGTTACGATGCTGGTTCCGGTCCGAAAACACACACATCCCAATCTGTTTCAGTCGTTAAGGTGCTGGTTCCGGTCCGAAAACACACACATCCCAATCTGTTTCAGTCGTTAAGGTGCTGGTTCCGGTCCGAAAACACACACATCCCAATCTGTTTCAGTCGTTAAGGCGCTGGTTCCGGTCCGAAAACACACACATCCCAATCTGTTTCAGTCGTTACGACGCTGGTTCCGGTCCGAAAACACACACATCCCAATCTGTTTCAGTCGTTAAGGTGCTGGTTCCGGTCCGAAAACACACACATCCCAATCTGTTTCAGTCGTTAAGGCGCTGGTTCCGGTCCGAAAACACACACATCCCAATCTGTTTCAGTCGTTAAGGCGCTGGTTTCCGGTCCGAAAACACACACATCCCAATCTGTTTCAGTCGTTAAGGCGCTGGTTCCGGTCCGAAAACACACACATCCCAATCTGTTTCAGTCGTTAAGGTGCTGGTTCCGGTCCGAAAACACACACATCCCAATCTGTCTCAGTCGTTAAGGTGCTGGTTCCGGTCCGAAAACACACACATCCCAATGTGTTTCAGTCGTTAAGGCGCTGGTTTCCGGTCCGAAAACACACACATCCCAATCTGTTTCAGTCGTTAAGGCGCTGGTTCCGGTCCGAAAACACACACATCCCAATCTGTTTCAGTCGTTAAGGTGCTGGTTCCGGTCCGAAAACACACACATCCCAATCTTTTTCAGTCGTTACGACGCTGGTTCCGGTCCGAAAACACACACATCCCAATCTGTTTCAGTCGTTACGACGCTGGTTCCGGTCCGAAAACACACACATCCCAATCTGTTTCAGTCGTTAAGGTGCTGGTTCCGGTCCGAAAACACACACATCCCAATCTGTTTCAGTCGTTAAGGTGCTGGTTCCGGTCCGAAAATACACACATCCCAATCTGTTTCAGTCGTTAAGGTGCTGGTTCCGGTCCGAAAACACACACATCCCAATGTGTTTCAGCCGTTAAGGCGCTGGTTCTGGTCCGAAAACACACACATCCCAATCTGTTTCAGTCGTTAAGGCGCTGGTTCCGGTCCGAAAACACACACATCCCAATCTGTTTCAGTCGTTACGACGCTGGTTCCGGTCCGAAAACACACACATCCCAATCTGTTTCAGTCGTTACGGCGCTGGTTCCGGTCCGAAAACACACACATCCCAATCTGTTTCAGTCGTTAAGGCGCTGGTTCCGGTCCGAAAACACACACATCCCAATCTGTTTCAGTCGTTTAGGTACTGGTTCCGGTCCGAAAACACACACATCCCAATCTGTTTCAGTCGTTAAGGTGCTGGTTCCGGTCCGAAAACACACACATCCCAATGTGTTTCAGTCGTTACGACGCTGGTTCCGGTCCGAAAACACACACATCCCAATCTGTTTCAGTCGTTAAGGCGCTGGTTCCGGTCCGAAAACACACACATCCCAATCTGTTTCAGTCGTTACGACACTGGTTCCGGTCCGAAAACACACACATCCCAATCTGTTTCAGTCGTTAAGGTGCTGGTTCCGGTCCGAAAACACACACATCCCAATCTGTTTCAGTCGTTACGACGCTGGTTCCGGTCCGAAAACACACACATCCCAATCTGTTTCAGTCGTTAAGGCGCTGGTTCCGGTCCGAAAACACACACATCCCAATCTGTTTCAGTCGTTAAGGCGCTGGTTCCAGTCTGAAAACACACACATCCCAATCTGTTTCAGTCGTTACGGCGCTGGTTCCAGTCTGAAAACACACACATCCCAATCTGTTTCAGTCGTTAAGGCGCTGGTTCCGGTCCGAAAACACACACATCCCAATCTGTTTCAGTCGTTACGGTGCTGGTTCCGGTCCGAAAACTCACACATCCCAATCTGTTTCAGTCGTTACGACGCTGGTTCCGGTCCGAAAACACACACATCCCAATCTGTTTCAGTCGTTACGACGCTGGTTCCGGTCCGAAAACACACACATCCCAATGTGTTTCAGTCGTTAAGGCGCTGGTTCCGGTCCGAAAACACACACATCCCAATCTGTTTCAGTCGTTAAGGTGCTGGTTCCGGTCCGAAAACACACACATCCCAATCTGTTTCAGTCGTTAAGGTGCTGGTTCCGGTCCGAAAACACACACATCCCAATCTGTTTCAGTCGTTAAGGTGCTGGTTCCGGTCCGAAAACACACACATCCCAATCTGTTTCAGTCGTTAAGGTGCTGGTTCCGGTCCGAAAACACACACATCCCAATCTGTTTCAGTCGTTAAGGCGCTGGTTCCGGTCCGAAAACACACACATCCCAATCTGTTTCAGTCGTTACGACGCTGGTTCCGGTCCGAAAACACACACATCCCAATCTGTTTCAGTCGTTAAGGTGCTGGTTCCGGTCCGAAAACACACACATCCCAATCTGTTTCAGTCGTTAAGGCGCTGGTTCCGGTCCGAAAACACACACATCCCAATCTGTTTCAGTCGTTAAGGCGCTGGTTCCGGTCCGAAAACACACACATCCCAATCTGTTTCAGTCGTTAAGATGCTGGTTCCGGTCCGAAAACACACACATCCCAATCTGTTTCAGTCGTTAAGGCGCTGGTTCCGGTCCGAAAACACACACATCCCAATCTGTTTCAGTCGTTACGACGCTGGTTCCGGTCCGAAAACACACACATCCCAATCTGTTTCAGTCGTTACGGCGCTGGTTCCAGTCTGAAAACACACACATCCCAATCTGTTTCAGTCGTTAAGGTACTGGTTCCGGTCCGAAAACACACACATCCCAATCTGTTTCAGTCGTTAAGGCGCTGGTTCCAGTCCGAAAACACACACATCCCAATCTGTTTCAGTCGTTAAGGCGCTGGTTCCGGTCCGAAAACACACACATCCCAATCTGTTTCAGTCGTTACGACGCTGGTTCCGGTCCGAAAACACACACATCCCAATCTTTTTCAGTCGTTACGACGCTGGTTCCGGTCCGAAAACACACACATCCCAATGTGTTTCAGTCGTTAAGGCGCTGGTTCCGGTCCGAAAACACACACATCCCAATCTGTTTCAGTCGTTAAGGTGCTGGTTCCGGTCCGAAAACACACACATCCCAATCTGTTTCAGTCGTTTAGGTACTGGTTCCGGTCCGAAAACACACACATCCCAATCTGTTTCAGTCGTTAAGGTGCTGGTTCCGGTCCGAAAACACACATCCCAATCTGTTTCAGTCGTTAAGGTGCTGGTTCCGGTCCGAAAACACACACATCCCAATCTGTTTCAGTCGTTACGGCGCTGGTTCCAGTCTGAAAACACACACATCCCAATCTGTTTCAGTCGTTAAGGCGCTGGTTCCAGTCTGAAAACACACACATCCCAATCTGTTTCAGTCGTTAAGGCGCTGGTTCCGGTCCGAAAACACACACATCCCAATGTGTTTCAGCCGTTAAGGCGCTGGTTCCGGTCCGAAAACACACACATCCCAATCTGTTTCAGTCGTTAAGGTGCTGGTTCCGGTCCGAAAACACACACATCCCAATCTGTTTCAGTCGTTAAGGTGCTGGTTCCGGTCCGAAAACACACACATCCCAATCTGTTTCAGTCGTTACGATGCTGGTTCCGGTCCGAAAACACACACATCCCAATCTGTTTCAGTCGTTAAGGTGCTGGTTCCGGTCCGAAAACACACACATCCCAATCTGTTTCAGTCGTTAAGGCGCTGGTTCCGGTCCGAAAACACACACATCCCAATGTGTTTCAGCCGTTAAGGCGCTGGTTCCGGTCCGAAAACACACACATCCCAATCTGTTTCAGTCGTTACGATGCTGGTTCCGGTCCGAAAACACACACATCCCAATCTGTTTCAGTCGTTACGACGCTGGTTCCGGTCCGAAAACACACACATCCCAATCTGTTTCAGTCGTTAAGGTGCTGGTTCCGGTCCGAAAACACACACATCCCAATCTGTTTCAGTCGTTACGACGCTGGTTCCGGTCCGAAAACACACACATCCCAATCTGTTTCAGTCGTTAAGGCGCTGGTTCCGGTCCGAAAACACACACATCCCAATCTGTTTCAGTCGGTAAAGCGCTGGTTCTGGTCCGAAAACACACACATCCCAATCTGTTTCAGTCGTTAAGGTGCTGGTTCCGGTCCGAAAACACACACATCCCAATCTGTTTCAGTCGGTAAAGCGCTGGTTCTGGTCCGAAAACACACACATCCCAATCTGTTTCAGTCGTTAAGGTGCTGGTTCCGGTCCGAAAACACACACATCCCAATCTGCTTCAGTCGTTAAGGCGCTGGTTCTGGTCTGAAAACACACACATCCCAATCTGTTTCAATCGTTAAGGCGCTGGTTCCGGTCCGAAAACACACACATCCCAATCTGTTTCAGTCGTTACGACGCTGGTTCCGGTCCGAAAACACACACATCCCAATCTGTTTCAGTCGTTAAGGCGCTGGTTCCGGTCCGAAAACACACACATCCCAATCTGTTTCAGTCGTTACGACGCTGGTTCCGGTCCGAAAACACACACATCCCAATCTGTTTCAGTCGTTAAGGCGCTGGTTCCGGTCCGAAAACACACACATCCCAATCTGTTTCAGTCGTTACGACGCTGGTTCCGGTCCGAAAACACACACATCCCAATCTTTTTCAGTCGTTACGACGCTGGTTCCGGTCCGAAAACACACACATCCCAATGTGTTTCAGTCGTTAAGGCGCTGGTTCCGGTCCGAAAACACACACATCCCAATCTGTTTCAGTCGTTAAGGTGCTGGTTCCGGTCCGAAAACACACACATCCCAATCTGTTTCAGTCGTTTAGGTACTGGTTCCGGTCCGAAAACACACACATCCCAATCTGTTTCAGTCGTTAAGGTGCTGGTTCCGGTCCGAAAACACACACATCCCAATCTGTTTCAGTCGTTAAGGTGCTGGTTCCGGTCCGAAAACACACACATCCCAATCTGTTTCAGTCGTTACGGCGCTGGTTCCGGTCCGAAAACACACACATCCCAATCTGTTTCAGTCGTTAAGGTACTGGTTCCGGTCCGAAAACACACACATCCCAATCTGTTTCAGTCGTTAAGGTACTGGTTCCGGTCCGAAAACACACACATCCCAATCTGTTTCAGTCGTTAAGGCGCTGGTTCTGGTCTGAAAACACACACATCCCAATCTGTTTCAATCGTTAAGGCGCTGGTTCCGGTCCGAAAACACACACATCCCAATCTGTTTCAGTCGTTACGACGCTGGTTCCGGTCCGAAAACACACACATCCCAATCTGTTTCAGTCGTTAAGGCGCTGGTTCCGGTCCGAAAACACACACATCCCAATCTGTTTCAGTCGTTACGACGCTGGTTCCGGTCCGAAAACACACACATCCCAATCTGTTTCAGTCGTTAAGGCGCTGGTTCCGGTCCGAAAACACACACATCCCAATCTGTTTCAGTCGTTACGGCGCTGGTTCCAGTCTGAAAACACACACATCCCAATCTGTTTCAGTCGTTAAGGCGCTGGTTCCGGTCCGAAAACACACACATCCCAATCTGTTTCAGTCGTTACGGCGCTGGTTCCAGTCCGAAAAATCACACATCCAAATCTGTTTCAGTCGTTAAGGCGCTGGTTCCGGTCCGAAAACACACACATCCCAATCTGTTTCAGTCGTTACGACGCTGGTTCCGGTCCGAAAACACACACATCCCAATCTGTTTCAGTCGTTACGGTGCTGGTTCCGGTCCGAAAACACACACATCCCATTCTGTTTCAGTCGTTAAGGCGCTGGTTCCGGTCCGAAAACACACACATCCCAATCTGTTTCAGTCGTTAAGGTGCTGGTTCCGGTCCGAAAACACACACATCCCAATCTGTTTCAGTCGTTAAGGCGCTGGTTCCGGTCCGAAAACACACACATCCCAATCTGTTTCAGTCGTTAAGGCGCTGGTTCCGGTCCGAAAACACACACATCCTAATCTGTTTCAGTCGTTACGACGCTGGTTCCGGTCCGAAAACACACACATCCCATTCTGTTTCAGTCGTTAAGGCGCTGGTTCCGGTCCGAAAACACACACATCCCATTCTGTTTCAGTCGTTAAGGCGCTGGTTCCGGTCCGAAAACACACACATCCCATTCTGTTTCAGTCGTTAAGGCGCTGGTTCCGGTCCGAAAACACACACATCCCAATCTGTTTCAGTCGTTAAGGTGCTGGTTCCGGTCCGAAAACACACACATCCCAATCTGTTTCAGTCGTTAAGGTGCTGGTTCCGGTCCGAAAACACACACATCCCATTCTGTTTCAGTCGTTAAGGCGCTGGTTCCGGTCCGAAAACACACACATCCCATTCTGTTTCAGTCGTTACGACGCTGGTTCCGGTCCGAAAACACACACATCCCAATCTGTTTCAGTCGTTAAGGCGCTGGTTCCGGTCCGAAAACACACACATCCCAATCTGTTTCAGTCGTTAAGGCGCTGGTTCCGGTCCGAAAACACACACATCCCAATCTGTTTCAGTCGTTAAGGCGCTGGTTCCGGTCCGAAAACACACACATCCCAATCTGTTTCAGTCGTTAAGGCGCTGGTTCCGGTCCGAAAACACACACATCCCAATCTGTTTCAGTCGTTAAGGCGCTGGTTCCGGTCCGAAAACACACACATCCCAATCCCGGATTTCAGCTCCTGAGAAGTTGATGACGATGACGACTTCCTGTTTTGCGTCTTCATCGTTGGTTAACTGATGCAAAGCAAACTCTGCTTTGGAACGTATCCTGATACGGAGGAAATTTTCTCCTTATTATTCATATTTTTTCCTTATTAATATTCATGTGTGTGTCACATTCATTTATTAATCACACACAAGCTAATCCTTATTGAATAAATCCAGCTTTTGCTCGTGTGAGGCTCATGATGTGCTGATAGGAAGTGACGTGACCCTAAGAGACCCGTGCTCGCCGTGCGACCCATGTGAGCAGAGCACCAGCGTGCCGATGCAGGACGCCGCGCTGCTGAATGGAACCTGAGACTGTTGGGGCAGAGAAGCATTTCCCAGTTTCCAGAACCTCGCCGGGCTCCGTGACGGTGTGTGTGTGTGTGTGTGTGTGTGTGTGTTTCAGGTTGTTGTCATAAACGTTGTTTAACTCATCCAGACTCTTGATAATCACATTTCTACAAGTCGTTTAGAAAAAGGAGAAAAGTTCATTTGCATATTTCAGCTTTTTTCTGGCTGAATCCCAAACTGCTTGCAGGTGATGTTCCGTAACGAACAGCGCTCAGGAACTCCACATCATCTGTCCCTCTCACAGACAACGTGATCCTCATCTGTTGGATAAAAGCAGAACGATCCTGCAGACTCCCTCTCCTCGTATGCTACGTGCTAATTAGCGCTCAGCAGTCTTTGGCGAGCCGGTGGAAACGGATCTTTTGACAGAGGCTGGACGTAACGGACTGGTACCAAACTACATGATGCCGCTTCGTCGTCCAGCGCTCGGCTTTGATGAAGTTCAGTGTAGAAAATTCATGATGCATCAGAGAGTCTGAGTCTGGGAGTCTGCTCCTCTGTTTTATCAGCAGATTTTATCAGCAGGTTTCGGGAATCTGGGATCTTTGCACGTGAAAATGTAACAGAGCAAATTAAAATGGAGCTGCCATCTGAGTGAAGCAGCATTTTGTGGAAAAGATGGAGCCGAGGATGCGTTTCCATTTGACAGAGACATGCGGTACGGTTGCCTCGTGCCTTGAAGTGACTTCATTGTTCTTCAGATTGCTCTGTCGGAGTCTGACAGGACGCGTCGCGTGGACAGCTACAGCCCGGCAGACGCAGAGCTGAGAAAACTGTTTGCTAAATTCTTCTCTCAGTCACTGATGATAAAATATCATCTTCTACTGGCCTCTTTTATCATTTCATCATGTTTCTGCCTTTCACCGCTCTTTTTTTCTGGTTTTGTTGCCTACAGCAGTTGCTATAGCAACAAGGTGTCCACATCTTCACCCTCAAAGAAAAGTCTTTCATCTGAGCTGTCGGCTCTGCGTCCAGAAGTCCGAGCTGTCCAGACGGCGGGCCGCGGAAGCTGCTCTGCTCACGGTTTAAAGCCACAATGAGCAACAAAACTACTTTCTGATGGCGGAGACGTTTTCATGGTGACGGCGTCGGGTCTCGGCTCTGTCGTCATCTCTGTCCCTGCAGCAACAGCTCTCTGTTTTACTGATGTTTGAACACTTTGCTGTAGCAAACAGACAGGATGAAACGGCTCCATGAAGCAGAACCGCTAACAGCAGGATTATGTTGCATGTTCATACGGAGAGCAAACACGTTTTACAGGAGTTTATTTATCTACACAAACTTTACTTTGACCTCTCTGCAGAATGAATCAGCTCCTCGTTTCCTTTCAGATGAAATCCCAACAAGATTCCAGCTTGTTAAGAACAGAAGTGTTGGGACCACTTCTGTTCTTATTGTCCATCCTTCCTCCTGGTCAGATTATCCAGCAGTGTAAGGATGTTTCCGGTCTTTATTCTCTGATGACCTCCAGCTGTACTGTTCATTTAAAGCTTCTGAAACCCACAAATTAAGCTCCTTACATAACTGTCTTTCAAAACTAAAACAGTGGTTCAGAGATAACAGTCTCCAACTTAACTCCAAAAGACCGAGGCACTTATTATTGCTCCAGACAGTGAAATCCCCAACATAAAGCAACATGTAGGCAACCTGAGCTCTTCAGCAGAGCCTAAGCTGAGAAACTTAGGGGTAATATACGATGAGGCCATGTCATTCGACCATCATTCGAGACAGTTGGTTAAAAATAGCTTTTTTCAGCTACGTAATATCGCAAAGCCGAGACCAATGATGTCTAAGCGAGAGCTCGAAATGATTATACACGCATTTGTGTCCTCATTATTAGACTGTTGCAACAGCTTATTTACATGCCTAACCATGAAAGCCCTGGCTCGTCTTCAGACAGAGCGAGGCTTCTGACTGGAACCAGCAGGAGAACCCACATCACACCCATGTTAAAGTCTCTTCACTGGCTTCCTGTTGAACATCGTATTCGTTTTAAAATTCTGGTTTCCGAGCCCTGTATGGACAGGGTCCTAGTTACATGGAGGACTTAGTTAAACCCTACAGTCTGGCTCGAAGTCTAAGGTCGGCCGGGAAACACCTGTTGATGGTCCCACGAACCCGTTTTAAAACCCGAGGAGACCGTTCTTTTAAAGCTGTCGCTCCCCGTCTCTGGAATGAGCTTCCCCAGGATCTGCGCTCTCTGGATTCAGTAGATTCAGAAGTCGCGACCAGCTGACAAAGTCTGATAAATAAAATCTTGCCCTTGATATTTGGCTGCTTTTAGGAAACCGTGTTGCTGCGGATTCTGCTGCTGAGATGATGTAAACAACTGTCATCGTGTGCAAACAGTTTGCTCGAGCCGCTGGAATTTTCCAGTTTCAAGTCATTTTATATCTGTGTGTGAAAAAAGCTCCATGGTGGGTTTGTGTTTCAGCAGCAGGTAAAAGGTAACAGGTAACACCGTTTAAGCATGCTAAAGTTAGCATCTTGTCATGTCGTAGCAGAGCTACAGCAAGTTTTTGAGCTGAAGTGTGACGGTGGACTAAGGCCGTTAACAACTTTCATCCATTCTTTTCTGAACCGCTTATTCCAATTCAGGGTCGCGGGGAAGCTGGAGCCTATCCAAGCTGGCTTTTGGCCAATTAACCTAACATCATGTCTTTGGATGGTGGGAGGAAGCCGGAGTACCTGGAGAGAACCCACGCATACACGGGGAGAACATGCAGACTCCACACAGAAAGGCCACTGACCAAACCCCTCCCCAGCCAAGGATCGAACCAGTGACCTTCTTTCTGTGAGGCCACACTGTGCCACCGTGCAGCCCTGTTAACAACTTGTCGAGTTTAAAACATGACAATAAAGATCTTCTTTAAAGCCCCAGTGTGGAGAATTCCTCCCATCTAGCGGTGCGCTAACTGAACACAAACCTCCAGTAGCGCTCCATGGCACCTCGCCGTTTAAGCACGTTGTTACTGCTACGGAAGCCGCGAGAGTCACAGATGGGAAAACATCTTGTACAAGAGTACCTTCCGCTGATGAACGATACATAATTCTGTTTCATTATTGATGCTGGTAAGTTCCAAGCATGTCCTCCATTTATTTGATACCAAGCTAATGCTAACAGCTAATGTCATGCTGTGGCTAGAGGACATCAACCCCCCCCCCTTTAACAAATCAGCTGAAATAAATGATGAAACAGCAGGAAAAACTCTGGAGTTCAGTTCTGAAGTCCCTCATCCACCGTCTCTGCTGGTGCGTCGCCGCTGCCGGGGCATACAAACTACTCATTTTACGCTACGAGAAGGCTTTCATTGTCATCGTAAGGTTGTGACTTTGGTCATTACGTATTTCTGATCCTTGATTTTTGCTGATAAAAAGCTGAATGAGTTTCACATGAGGGAAATTTTTCTGGTAGTTTGCATTGAGCTGTATTTAGCTTCCAGATGTGTTACTTTACAATCTGCCGTCTAGTAAAGAGACATGACATGATAAAATCATAAATCAGTGTGAATACTGATCTACATTCATGTGGCAGGTTTCCATTAGTTTGTTAAAAGCATTGCCACAGATATTTTACTAAGATCTCAGAAAATTTGCTCAACTTCTGGAAAAAAATGCAAAATGTCTCCTTTAGTTAAGAGATTTTTAGCTTTATGTACAACGGAAGCTTCATTGGAGCTTCTGAACTCAAATGTACATTAAACAAAACCAATTTATAATACACCAAAATAAACCAGGCCAACCTTTATATGATCACAATATATGGACTGAAGGAGTCAAACTGTAGAGACGTCTAACCCCTTCAGTGTCGTTCAGGTGCCACTGCTTCCATCGGGAGCTTTCATATCGAGTCAGAGCAACTCGTCGCCAGCTTAGTTTGGTGCCACAAAGACAGACTTTAGTTCTGGTTTTGGAAGCCTGAAGTGTTTTTCATAAGTGTCTCTTGGAACTGGTGCAGAGTTTTACCCAGTTTACCAAACAAAACACATTAGAAATGTCAGATAATGGTATTTTATCCATAAAAAATGGATTCATATGATCAGTAACCGTCCAATCTGTTAAGACCGCGGCGTATCATCTGTTCAACGGGGAGAAAAGCGATGAAATAAATAATCAGTGACAGGTTCTGAGTCACTGTGGGAACGCCTTCAGGGAGCTGTCAATCATCACAGGTTGGATTGCCGGGAAGGCTGTTCTGGCCCAAAGCTACGATGTGCACGTGCTCACAAACACACACATCCCTGAAAGCTTTTCATTTCATTCCTTTTCATCAATTTCACTTCATAAACTTCCTTTACATCCTTCTGCTCTGATGAAACATCAGTTTATGATGTTCAGCTTGTTGACTTGATGGGATTTTATCCCCCCCCCGCACACACACACACACACGCACACACACTTTTCCTCAACATGCGCGTTTCTCCTGTAACTTTTCCAGGATTTCTACCAGGAAGTCTGCATGGTCACGCCTAGTGTTCACCTGCAGCTCTTCATTCATCATCTACTGCAGACGCTCTGCTTGTTTAAAGGAATCTGATCCTTCTGTCTCCTGCAAAGGAACCATTTTTGTGTGACAGTGAAGAATAAAACTATCAGTAATGGAGGCTGGGTTAGGCTTTCTGCCATGCTGAAACCAGCTTCTTATCTGTCAGGATATCAGCTGACATTGGTCTGATTGACTGTTATAGATGTAATGGAGACTATTGACATGTGTAGCTAACCAATCTAAGCTTTAATATCCTACAAAAAAAAATAAAACGGCGATAAATGAGGAAATTCTTTGGTGGCAACATAATAACTTTATGTTTGAGGACATCCTGATGAGGATGTCTTTGCTTATGGGACCACTGGCGGCAGATCGTTCTGTTAAAATGATCCAGTTAAGCCTCGTTTCCACACAAGACTCTTACATGCTTTCATTCTGCTGTAACATTTGAACGCGACAGAAAAATGCCCTTTTCTTACTGATTATTAATGACTCTGAATGCAACAAGCCACCAGGATGAAAACACGTATTCCTCATCAGTTGGATCCAGTAGAAACCTGAACGTGCTAGCAACCAGCCTCCAGTCTGCTCCAGTCTGCTCTTATGGAGGTCGTGGAGGGCCGGGGTCCGGAGGGTCGGGGTCCTGGAGGGCCGGGGTCCTGGAGGGCCGGGGTCCTGGAGGGCCGGGGTCCTGGAGGGCCGGGGTCCGGAGGGTCGGGGTCCTGGAGGGCCGGGGTCCTGGAGGGCCGGGGTCCTGGAGGGCCGGGGTCCGGAGGGTCGGGGTCCTGGAGGGCCGGGGTCGTGGAGGGCCGGGGTCCTGGAGGGCCGGGGTCCGGAGGGTCGGGGTCCTGGAGGGCCGGGGTCCTGGAGGGCCGGGGTCCGGAGGGTCGGGGTCCTGGAGGGCCGGGGTCCTGGAGGGCCGGGGTCGTGGAGGGCCGGGGTCCTGGAGGGCCGGGGTCGTGGAGGGCCGGGGTCCTGGAGGGCCGGGGTCCTGGAGGGCCGGGGTCGTGGAGGGCCGGGGTCCTGGAGGGCCGGGGTCCTGGAGGGCCGGGGTCGTGGAGGGCCGGGGTCCTGGAGGGCCGGGGTCCTGGAGGGCCGGGGTCCGGAGGGCCGGGGTCGTGGAGGGCCGGGGTCCTGGAGGGCCGGGGTCCTGGAGGTGTGGACGTTTCCTGCAGCAGCACCTGATTGGATCATTAACGGTTAATCTGCTGGAGATCCGTTTGACTCTAACCAGACGTGTTGCAGCAGGAGACATGCAGCACCTGCAGGACTCCAGCTCTGAAAGCTGAATGGTTGCGTTGGTCACATGACTTTACCTGGAAGCTAAAAACAACGGTAACTTAGAGGCTAAAACGACGGCTTGTCAGAAAAGGGAAAAGGAGAGTGAAAGCTTCTTTACTGGGCTGGAACCGGCTGCTTCAGTGTTTCCAGGCTACATTCTCTGGTGTTTCAGGGAAGTGTCTCATCCCAGGGCAGAAATCTGCAGGAATCAACGTCCAGCTTCACTATCCTGTTTTCAGCGTTTGAGTTGATGATTTCGGCGACGTGCTTTGAGAAAATGGGTTGTGCTCTCCTCACAACACAGTTAGACAGCCAGCAAACAAAGCAGCAAATATAAACAAAAAGTTTTTTTGTTTCTTACTGGATTACATTTGCATTTCCGTTTTTTGTAACTGAAACATACAGAAAATCAAAACAAATTACTAACTAATACACACATCTGAATGCTACAGTGGAAGTTCGTTGGCCCAGCTTTAACATCATGTTCATATCACATTATCAACATATATCTCGTAACAAAAATAATACCAACACATATGCCAGTGTTTTCTGAACATATTAACACTTACAAAGACGAAGGTTTCCCAAGGCACAAGCCTGTAAGAATACATTTACTGTTTATGAGCTGCTGCTTTACTTTCATTGCGTCAGAGAGCTTTTCTATGTTAAGAGCGCTCACTCGCTCAGGTAACTGTACGATCGATATAACAAAGATTGTTGAAATTTTAACATATTTAACCCATTTAAGCATGAACTTATTCTTAATATTTATTAACTATGAACTCTTGTTTTTAACCCTTTTTATGTACATCATTAACAAAATAGAATTAGTACTGTCCTTGGCCAAAAGGCATGACAGGTGTTTAACATGCGTACAACTGTCCGTTCATGCTGAAGAGACTGCTGGCTCCAACGTATGCAGTGGAAAAGTTGCATGGAGTTGCATGGATCCCTCCATGCTGGATTTGTTTTCTCACTTATATATAAATATTTATTTATTAATGATTAATACTATGCATGAAAAACCTACATTACAATTTCCATGTGGGATAAATATTTTTAATTTAATTTAATTAGTTTAATTTTATTCCAAGTATTTGTGGGAACTTTCCTCTTGTTGCCTGCAGTGTAATAAGAAGCATCTGTCAGAGATTAATTTGATTTAGATATGATATTTTATGCCCATTAGTCACTATGTAAATTGCATCTCTCTTGTTATCCTGTAATTTATCATTATTACGTATCGCAGTATTTTCCATGGCAGACAGTTCAGAACTCTCCATTCCACAGGCCGGATCAGTTTCTTTAATAAACCAAGCTTTCATTTGTATTCAGCAAGTTTCACGAAGATGCATCAGGACAACGAAACGAGGACTTCATCACTGAGTTAACGTGACAGTCTGAAAGGTATCGAGACGCAGATTAAACTGCAATTGCAGAAATGCAAAGCAGAAAGTGAGTCATCTGCTCTGAAAATGTTTCGCTGCAAGGTCAGTGAGTGAACGGCTGATGCCTCGGGGGCTTTTGGAAACCACGGAGAAGAAGGGAAAGTGTGCGGAGGGTGGCTCGCTGGCAGGCTTTGCCAGGATGAATGAGTAAGAGAGGAGGAGGAGGAGAGGGTGGAAAACTGTAACTACTTTCCAAAGGAAGGAGGAGGCAGCAGTGAGGAGGAGGAGAGCAAGAGGCAGGACATGTCAGAAACAGAGTTTGGATACTTCTGCTAAGTGATATGAAGAGTTTCAGTGTTGAGGGCAAAGAGGACTGACAGAGAGGGAAGAGGAGACTGTAGAAGAAGAATGGGATGAAGATAGGCAGAGGTCAAGGCATGATTCAGCAGGCCAGGCCTACATGTCATGTACGTAACTCACAAGCAGTTCATGACTGTCATTCCCCCTCTCTCCTAGTGTCTATCCTCTGTTTCACTCTCCATTTCATTACCCAAAATAAAGTAGGAATGTCAGATAAACAAGCCAAGCTCTCGACAGCGCTGAGACATCACCAGAGAAGCAGCGGAGAGAAAAAAACCCGGCAGGCATGAGATCTGGCGTTTCAGACTCCTCACCTGAAAATCTGTCCAGAAAATGTAAAATATCTGCACGGTGTACATCCACAGCTCCTTTCCACATTGGTAGGTGGACTTCTCCAGGCTACCCAATGAGCAAAATGATCCCATCTTACATGTTGGAGCGTTTCTCACGTCTGCTAATCAGTCCTGCAGGAACTTCAGCTTGTTTCTCCTCTTCGAGATGTTGGTGGGAGTCCCAACACCAGCGAATCGGGTCAGGTCGACGATCCAGACTCCCAACCGGCAGCTTTGTTTTTCTTTATAAAAAGCTTTCGTAGCGTTAGAATGTAAAGAATTTCAGTCTCACAATACTGAGGTGGAATCTACAGCTGAGTACACACATACAGGTGCTTTTATGTTCCAGACATAAAAATCATGTTCCATGGTTTTGCATTTGGTGTTCCGATGATCTAAAAATGATTCTGTCCCACAAGAGATCCAGAATCTGGTCCCCAGAAGTCTCGCGTGATCAAACTTGATCTAACAAACACAGAAGAAGAAACTCAGCAACAAACACAACAGATGGGGGTCTCAGGACTACAGATGACAGAAAATCCTGAACAGAAGATGAGACTTTAGATAAAAGCCTGGAGACGGCATCTACTGAGCGTCGGCGTGCTTGTTGTTTTCATCAGCTCGCTCTCTTTATCGGCTACGCTCTGTTCCACGCCACGACGCCAACACCAAGACGCCACGGCGCCACGACGCCACGACGCCAACACCAAGACGCCACGGTGCCACGACGCCACGACACCACGACGCCACGGCGCCACGACGCCAAGACGCCACGACACCACGACGCCACGACACCAAGACGCCACGACACCACGACGCCACGACACCAAGACGCCACGACGCCACGACGCCGGCGCCACGACGCCACGACGCCGCGGCGCCACGACGCCACGGCGCCACGACGCCACGACGCCACGACGCCGGCGCCACGACGCCACGGCGCCACGACGCCACGGCGCCACGACACCAAGACGCCACGACGCCACGACGCCGGCGCCACGACGCCACGGCGCCACGACGCCACGACGCCGGCGACACGACGCCACGACGCCACGACGCCACGGCGCCACGACGCCACGACGCCGGCGACACGACGCCACGACGCCACGACGCCACGACACCACGACGCCAAGACGCCACGACGCCACGACGCCGGCGCCACGACGCCACGACGCCACTGGAAGCAGGTATGACTGCAGCCATCCTACCAGCTTCACTCCCTCCCTTTCAGGCTAACGGAGCGTTTCCACGTTGCCTCTTCATGGATTTATACATACAGCAGGAATATTGTCCAAAGAAAGATTATCTGGGGATATCTGCTTTTACATCAGTGACTTGAAAAATATGACTTTCTTTTACTGCAGTGTGATTTAAAAAGGCCACATGACCTGTGCATTGATCCCTGATCAATTCTGCTGTTCTTGGTGGCTTAATGACCACCGGAGGTAAGGAAAAAACCTAGAAGCGTGTCTTAAAGTACTCCAAACTTATCTTCAGAGGGACAGAGCTGGGCAGGCGGTAACAAACTCACTGTGACGAATTCTGTCTTAGAGAGAAGAAAAAGAGGGAACAAGACGCAGAACTGTGGAAGAAAAGTGTAAAAAGTCAGAAAGAAAAGAGTTTCAGAGAAAAATAAATCACTTATGAAGTAATGCTTGGCTTACAGCGCTAAAAACAAAAGAAAATCTGCTGCAGTCTCTTCAGTTTGCTGTGAATACACGTCTGTGTAACCAGGAGCGCTTGAACCCTGGTTCAGAATCCAGTCTTAACATACCTGAAGGGATCTCTAAAAGTCACTGCAATCCACTCTAAGGTATCACCCCTAACTTCTCCCTACGCCCCTCCCCCTTTGTGAAATCTCCCGTTGGAGTGGTCGGTGTCACTCTCATTTAACCATGTTGTAATCCCAATCCATCGTGGTGCTGGTTCATGAACGCAGCATCGCGTGTCACTAAATGGGTTCCGGTTGGCAAAGGAAATCCAGGAATAATGACATTTCATTTTAAAAGTTAAAGTTGTAGTATTAAAGTTGATGAAATGAAAGAGCCGTCACCTTATCGTGGTGGAGGGGTTTGTGCATCCCGAAAATCCTAGCAGCTATGTTGTCGGGGGCTTTATACCCCTGGTAGGGTCACCCATGGCAAACAGGTGTCTAGGGGAGGGACCAGGTCAAGCACGGCTCATAGACCTCTATGATGACGACCAACCTGGGCATGAATGTTCCCTTGCCCGGACGCGGGTTACTAGGCCCCCCTCTGGAGCCAGGCCTGGAGGCGGGGTACGAGAGCGAGCGTCTGGTGGCCGGGTCTTCGCCCATGGGGCCCGGTCGGGCTCAGCCCGAAAGGGTTACATGGGCCCCACCTCCCGTGGGCTCACCATCTGCGGGAGGAGCCGTAGGGGTCGGGTGCAGTGTGAGCTGGGCGGCAGCAAGGGGCGGGGACCCTGGCGGTCCGATCCCCGGCTGGCTCTAGGGACGTGGAACGTCACCTCTCTGGTGGGGAAGGAGCCTGAGCTTGTGCGCGAGGTTGAGCGGTTCCGGCTAGATTTAGTTGGACTCACCTCGACGCATGGCTTGGGCTCTGGAACCAGAACCCTCAAGAGGGGCTGGACTTTCTTCCACTCTGGAGTTGCTCATGGTGAGAGGCGCCGAGCAGGTGTGGGCATTCTCATCAGCCCCCAGCTTGGTGCCTGCACGTTGGGGTTTACCCCGGTGGATGAAAGGGTAGTTTCCCTCCGCCTCCGGGTGGGGGGACGGGTCCTGACTGTTGTCTGTGCTTATGCACCGAACAGCAGTTCAGAGTACCCACCCTTTCTGGAGTCCTTGGAGGGAGTGCTGGAGGGTGCTCCTTCTGGGGACTCCATTGTTCTGCTGGGGGACTTCAATGCTCACGTGGGCAATGACAGTGAGACCTGGAGGGGAGTGATTGGGAGGCATGGTCCCCTCCCCCCCCCTGAACCCAAATGGTGTTTTGTTATTGGACTTCTGTGCTCGTCATGGATTGTCCATAACAAACACCATGTTCCAGCATAAGAGTGTCCATATGTACACCTGGCATCAGGATTCCCTGGGCCGCAGTTCCATGATCGATTTTGTAGTCGTATCGTCGGACCTGCGGCCACATGCCTTGGACACTCGGGTGAAGAGGGGGGCGGAGCTTCAACTGATCACCACCTGGTGGTGAGTTGGCTCAGATGGTGGGGGAGGAGGCCGGTCAGATCTGGCAGACCCAAACGTGTTGTGAGGGTCTGCTGGGAACGTCTGGCTGAGTCCCCTGTCAGAGCGAGCTTCAACTCCCACCTTCAGCAGAGCTTCAACCATGTCCCGAGTGAGGCGGGGGACATTGAGTCCGAATGGGCTGTGTTCCGTGCCTCTATTGCTGAGGCGGCCAGCCGGAGCTGTGGCTGTAAGGTCGTTGGTGCCTGTCGTGGCGGTAATCCCAGGACTCGTTGGTGGACACCAGCAGTGAGGGATGCCGTCAAGCTGAAGAAGGAGTCCTATCGGGCCTTCTTGGCCTGTGGGACTCTGGAGGCAGCTGATGGGTACCGACAGGCTAAGCGGCATGCGGCTTCGGCTGTCGCCGAGGCAAAAACCGAGGCATGGGAGGAGTCTGGCGAGGCCATGGAGAAAGACTTCCGGACAGCTTTGAGGAGATTCTGGTCCACCATCCGGCGGCTCAGGAGGGGGAAGCAGTGCTCCATCAACACTGTGTACAGTGGAGGTGGGGAGCTGCTGACCTCAACTCGGGACGTTGTGGGTCGGTGGAGGGAATACTTGAGGAGGGAAAACCTCCTCAATCCTACCAACACGTCTTCCGATGAGGAAGCAGAGCTGGGGAACTCAGGGGTGGACTCTCCTATCTCTGGGGATGAAGTCGCTGAGGTGGTCAAAAAGCTCCTTGGCTGTCATGTTTTTGCCATCCTGATCTCCTGGCGCTCATCATTGGTAACTCGATCCACCTGTTGGCTTCCTAATTGCCTCTGCTGTCTCATTCAGTTCACCTGGTTTCCTTTTCTCACTGCCTACTTAAGCTCCCTCCAATCTCTCCTTCTCTGCCAGATAATAATCAGACCTATGTCTAGTTGTGTTCCAGCATTCTACGGATTGTTCCTCAGTTGCCGACCTTCTGCTTCATGCCCCCGGATTACCCTCCTTGCCTTGCCCTCGACGGACACCGCTACTTTTCGGATCTTCTGGTTACCGACCCTGCTTGTCTTTGGATCTCTGAGCCTTGTCTTTGCCTGGACGAGTAATTTGCCATTCCGTTTACCTCCCAGCTGGAGCCTGGTTTCTTCTGCAGACCAGTCACCTGGATTGATCTTCTGCTCATACTCCTTCGCCAATAAACTGGTCATTTGTCCAGAACTCCTTGTGTGTGGCTGTAATTACGGATCCTCACGGTAACTCATTACACTTGGCAGCAAGGCCCCGGGGATGGATGAGATCCGCCCGGAGTTCCTTAAGACTCTGGATGCTGTGGGGCTGTCCTGGCTGACACGCCTCTGCAGCATCGCGTGGACATCGGGGACAGTGCCGCTGGACTGGCAGATTGGGGTGGTGGTCCCCTTTTTAAGAAGGGGGACCGGAGGGTGCGTTCCAATTACAGGTGAATCACACTCCTCAGCCTCTCTGGTAAGGTCTATTCAGGGGTCCTGAAGAGGAGGGTCCGCCGGATAGTCGAATCCCAGATTTAGGAAGAGCAGTGTGGTTTTCGTCCTGGTCACGGAACAGTGGACCAGCTCTATACCCTCTTTGGGGTCCTGGAGGGGGCATGGGAGTTTGCCCAACCAGTCTACATGTGCTTTGTCGACCTGGAGAAGGCATTCGACCGTGTCCCCCGGGGGCTCCTGTGGGGGGTACTCCAGGAGTATGGGGTACCGGACCCCCTTGTACGAACTGTCCAGTCCCTGTACGACAGGTGTCAGAGCTTGGTCCGCATTGCCAGTAGTAAGTTGGATTTGTTTCCAGTGAGGGTTGGATTCCACCAAGGCTGCCCTTTATCACCGATTCTGTTCATAACTTATATGGGCAGAATTTCTAGGCGCAGCCGAGGTGTTGAGGGAATCCGGCTTGGTGGCCTCAGGATTGGGTCCCTGCTTTTTGCAGATGACGTGGTCCTGTTGGCTTCATCTGGTCATGATCTCCAGCTCTCACTTGAGCAATTCGCGGCAGAGTGTGAAGCAGCTGGGATGAGAATCAGCACCTCCAAATCTGAGACCATGGTCCTCAGCTGGAATAGGGTGGATTGTCCTCTCCGGGTCGGGAGTCCGGTCCTGCCTCAAGTGGAGGAGTTTAAATATCTCGTGGTCTTGTTCACGAGTGAGGGAAGGATGGAGCGTGAGATGGACAGACGGATCAGTGCGGCGTCTGCAGTAATGCGGACTCTGCGCCGGTCTGTCGTGGTGAAGAAGGAGCTGAGCCAGAAGGCGAAGCTCTCCATTTACCAGTCGATCTATGTTCCTACCCTCACCTATGGTCATGAGCTGTGGGTCGTGACCGAAAGAACGAGATCTCGTATACAGGCGGCTGACATGGGTTTCCTCCGCAGGGTGGCCGGGCTCTCCCTTAGAGATAGGGTGAGGAGCTCGGTCATCCGGGAGGAGATTAGAGTAGAGCCGCTGCTCCTCCGCATCGAGAGGAGCCAGTTGAGGTGGCTCGGGCATCTGGTCAGGATGCCTCCTGGACCTCCCTGGTGAGGTGTTCAGGCACGTCCCTCTGGGAGGAGACCCGGGGAAGACCCAGGACACGCTGGAGGGATTATATCTCTCGGCTGGCCTGGGAACGCCTCGGGATCCCCCCGCAGAGTTGGCAAATGTGGCTGGGGAGAAGGAAGTCTGGGCTTCCCTGCTTAGGCTCCTGCCCCCGTGACCCAACCCCGGATAAGCGGCAGAAGATGAAGATGAAGATGAAGATGAAGATGAAGAAATGAAAGAAAAGCTGTATTTAATAAACCTTTTATAAATACTTTTATTCTGGCTTTTAAAGCCTACATGAAGAAACATCGCAGCTTTGGTTGGCTGTGATGAAACATGAAAACGTGAATGTGCACTAAACGACAAACTGACACTAGAGGAGAACACGTTTTTTTTTTTCCTCTTTGCTTTGTTTTTTGGGTTGCAGCTTTAGAAAAAACTTTACTCTTCATCAGGTTGTTTAACACATTTTATCTGTGTTTGTAGAAAGTAGCCAGCTGAGACTCCATTACGAGGAACATTACGAAAAACACCTGCATTACACCCGCATGACACCTACATAACACCTACATAACACCTGCATATACCTACATAACACCTACATAACACCTGCATAACACCTGCATAAACCTACATAAACCTACATAACACCTACATAACACCGGCATAAACCTACATAACACCTACATAACACCTGCATAAACCTACATAACACCTACATAACACCTACATAAATCTACATAACACCTACATAAACCTACATAACACCTACATAACACCTACATAAATCTACATAACACCTACATAAACCTACATAACACCTACATAACACCTGCATAAACCTACATAACACCTACATAACACCGGCATAAACCTACATAACACCTACATAACACCTGCATAAACCTACATAACACCTACATAACACCTACATAAATCTACATAACACCTACATAAACCTACATAACACCTACATAACACCTGCATAAACCTACATAAGACCTACATAACACCTACATAACACCTGCATAACACCTGCAAAAACCTACATAACACCTACATAACACCTGCATAAACCTACATAACACCTGCATAAACCTACATAACACCTACATAACACCTACATAAACCTACATAACACCTGCATAAACCTACATAAGACCTACATAACACCTACATAACACCTGCATAACACCTGCATAAACCTACATAACACCTACATAACACCTGCATAAACCTACATAACACCTACATAACACCTGCATAAACCTACATAACACCTACACAACACCTACACAACACCTACACAACACCTACACAACACCTACATAAACCTACATAAACCTACATAACACCTGCATAAACCTACATAAACCTACATAACACCTACATAACACGTACATAACACCTGCATAAACCTACATAACACCTACATAACACCTACATAAACCTACATAACACCTACATAAACCTACATAACACCTGCATAAACCTACATAAACCTACATAACACCTACATAACACGTACATAACACCTGCATAAACCTACATAACACCTGCATAACACCTACATAAACCTACATAAACCTACATAACACCTGCATAACACGTACATAACACCTGCATAAACCTACATAACACCTACATAAACCTACATAACACCTGCATAAACCTACATAAACCTACATAACACCTACATAAACCTACATAAACCTACATAACACCTACATAACACCTGCATAAACCTACATAACACCTACATAACACCTACATAAACCTACATAAACCTACATAACACCTACATAAACCTACATAACACCTACACAAACCTACATAAACCTACATAACACCTGCATAAACCTACATAACACTGGCATAAACCTACATAACACCTATATAACACCTGCATAAACCTACATAACACCTACATAGACCTACATAAGACCTACATAAACCTACATAACACCTGCATAACACCTGCATAAACCTACATAACACCTACATAACACCTACATAAACCTACATAACACCTTCATAAACCTACATAACACCTGCATAAACCTACATAAACCTACATAAACCTACATAACACCTACATAACACCGGCATAAACCTACATAACACCTTCATAAACCTACATAACACCTACATAACACCTGCATAAACCTACATAAACCTACATAACACCTACATAACACCTGCATAACCCTACATAACACCTACATAACACCTATATAAACCTACATAACACCTACATAACACCTGCATAAACCTACATAACACCTACATAACACCTACATAAACCTACATAACACCTACATAACACCTGCATAAACCTACATAACACCTACATAACACCTGCATAAACCTACATAACACCTACATAACACCTACATAACACCTACATAAACCTACATAACACCTACATAACACCTACATAACACTGGCATAAACCTACATAACACCTGCATAAACCTACATAACACCTACATAACACCTACATAAACCTACATAACACCTGCATAACACCTGCATAAACCTACATAACACCTACATAACACCTGCATAAACCTACATAACACCTACATAACACCTACATAAAACCTACATAACACCTGCATAAACCTACATAACACCTACATAACACCTGCATAAACCTACATAACACCTACATAACACCTACATGACACCTACATAACACTGGCATAAACCTACATAACACCTGCATAAACCTACATAACACCTGCATAACACCTGCATAAACCTACATAACACCTACATAACACCTACATGACACCTACATAACACTGGCATAAACCTACATAACACCTACATAAACCTACATAACACCTGCATAACACCTGCATAAACCTACATAACACCTACATAACACCTGCATAAACCTACATAACACCTACATAACACCTACATAAAACCTACATAACACCTGCATAAACCTACATAACACCTACATAACACCTGCATAAACCTACATAACACCTACATAACACCTACATGACACCTACATAACACTGGCATAAACCTACATAACACCTGCATAAACCTACATAACACCTGCATAACACCTGCATAAACCTACATAACACCTACATAACACCTGCATAAACCTACATAACACCTACATAACACCTACATGACACCTACATAACACCTACATAAACCTACATAACACCTGCATAAACCTACATAACACCTGCATAAACCTACATAACACCTGCATAAACCTACATAACACCTACATAACACCTACATAAACCTACATAACACCTGCATAACACCTGCATAAACCTACATAACACCTACATAACACCTGCATAAACCTACATAACACCTACATAACACCTACATAAACCTACATAACACCTGCATAAACCTACATAACACCTACATAACACCTGCATAAACCTACATAACACCTGCATAACACCTGCATAAACCTACATAACACCTGCATAAACCTACATAACACCTGCATAACACCTGCATAAACCTACATAACACCTACATAACACCTGCATAAACCTACATAACACCTGCATAACACCTGCATAAACCTACATAACACCTACATAACACCTGCATAAACCTACATAACGCCTACATAAACCTACATAACACCTGCATAAACCTACATAACACCTACATAACACCTGCATAAACCTACATAACACCTGCATAACACCTGCATAAACCTACATAACACCTGCATAAACCTACATAACACCTACATAACACCTGCATAACACCTGCATAAACCTACATAACACCTGCATAAACCTACATAACACCTGCATAACACCTGCATAAACCTACATAACACCTACATAACACCTGCATAAACCTACATAACGCCTACATAAACCTACATAACACCTGCATAAACCTACATAACACCTACATAACACCTGCATAAACCTACATAACACCTGCATAACACCTGCATAAACCTACATAACACCTGCATAAACCTACATAACACCTACATAACACCTGCATAACACCTGCATAAACCTACATAACACCTGCATAAACCTACATAACACCTGCATAACACCTGCATAAACCTACATAACACCTACATAACACCTGCATAAACCTACATAACACCTACATAAACCTACATAACACCTACATAAACCTACATAACACCTGCATAAACCTACATAACACCTGCATAAACCTACATAACACCTACATAACACCTACATAAACCTACACAACACCTGCATAACACCTACATAAACCTACATAACACCTACATAACACCTACATAAACCTACACAACACCTACATAAACCTACATAACACCTACATAAACCTACATAACACGTACATAACACCTGCATAAACCTACATAACACCTACATAACACCTACATAAACCTACATAACACCTACATAAACCTACACAACACCTACATAAACCTACATAACACCTACATAAACCTACATAACACCTACATAACACCTACATAAACCTACACAACACCTACATAAACCTACATAACACGTACATAACACCTACATAAACCTACATAACACCTACACAACACCTACATAAACCTACACAACACCTACATAAACCTACACAACACCTACATAAACCTACACAACACCTACATAAACCTACACAACACCTACATAAACCTACATAACACGTACATAACACCTGCATAAACCTACATAACACCTGCATAAACCTACATAACACCTACATAACACCTACATAAACCTACATAACACCTACATAACACCTACATAAACCTACATAACACGTACATAACACCTGCATAAACCTACATAACACCTACATAACACCTACATAAACCTACATAACACCTGCATAAACCTACATAACACCTGTAACGGGGCACTGATGGAAATAAAAAAAACAAACAAACCACAAAGTAAAATTCTGGACGTGCAGAAAGAATTTTTATCGACGTAATTACTCAATCTGAATGCCTGATGATGTTTTCCTAAACTAAGTAAACTGAGTAATTTCCCAGCATTAGACACATCATCACCAGTAATAAACTACAAACTTGAACCATGTTTCAACAAACTGAATGAAAACCTGAATAAAAAATAAGAGCTACCATCTCATGCTTGTAGTCCCGATATGTGTTCATATGGTTTTTGTAAAACAACAATGAATCCATCGAAACATCCGCTCAGTCAGCGGTGAGCCAATAGCATCGCTCCAAACAACAGTAATTATTATTTTTACTGCATTGGCTGAGAAGTATTCCTGAGTCCACAAGTTCTGCCCTGTTGCTTAAGTTACACGTGTTTAATGATATGATCTGAAAGGAGATGGAATCTGGGGGCATATGTGCACCCAGCAGCACGCTGTCTGGTACGTACACCTTATCTTCCACCTCCACCAGCTGCAGCGCCGCGGTAACAGTCACGCTAATCCTGCTGGGTGATATGTCTGATCTCAGGAACACATTCCAGTGTTTCCGTCGGTGGGAGCAGAGCAGGCGAGTGAGCCAGCAGTGGCCCAGGTGGTCAGTGAGACACACCTGCAGCTAATTAACCTCTGCCTGTAAGTGTGTGTTTTAATGCAGGCTGACAGGAAAGAGGTATTAGCTGCACACCGGCCTGCTGGGCATCCGGAGAGGCAGAGTGGAAATGATACTGTCACTAATTTCATCAGACGATGGGGATGCTTGCTCAAAAACAGAAGTTTGATTTCAACATTTCAGCTGTAGAAGACTGGTGCAGCTTTAGATGTGGAAGTGCAGCCGCGACGTGCTTCCACTGGCTAAAGTCCCATTTCACCTTGTCTCTCTGCAAGCAGGGGATTTCGTCATGCAGCTCCAGCTCGCAGTTTGTTAAAACTCAGGCTGAGGACAGAGTGGGGCTGAGAAGTTATTACTACCATGTAGATATAACTGGACTTTCCCTGGATCGCAGTGTCAGCTGCACCTCAATGTGACCATTAGAGTAGATCTTCCTGTCAAAACTAAATTTAAATATTTGCTTCTTTGGGATTTTTGGTAAAAATGAGTGATCAAAGCTTCAATCACAGCAATGCCACACAACCACAAAGGTTTCAGGAAACAAATCTGACATCCAGTCGGTCAGAGCTGGCCAGAACTGACCTCTGGTGAACGCCACACCATGCATCTCTCTTTTACTCCCAGCTGTGCTGAGGAAGCTGGAGGTGGAGGCAGGTATGCAGCTGCTGCCTCTGGGGACCACAGGGACCCTTATCTGTCATGAAGCCATTTACTGTTATTTAAGTCAGAAGAAGCTGACACGTGCATGGTGTGTGGGGGATGTTTGTAGAAACCTGAATAATTACAAATAATCACAAGATATTTTAGCTTCAGTCCGTCTTTACAGATGTTTTGTCTGATCTTTCTATATTTGTGGTTTTTAGGTTAATGTCATTGAAAGGGAGCTGTTCTGGGGCTGAAAACTAAAAAAAAAAACAACAAAAAACATAAACATGTACATTGATGATTTGTCAGAAACTCAAACCAACTGCAGTGATCTGCAGTTAATTTGACCAAAGTCTAATCCCAATCACATCTGGATTAAAAAGCATCTCGTAACTTAGAATACGGTAGCCAAAACGGGACAAACTTGTTAGCTTGCGTGTTTTAGCTTTGAAGCGTGTTGTCGGAGGAGAAACAAGCAGAGAACACCGTGGATCATTTAAGTTTCCGTTTCCGCTGAAGTGGAGGAGCATCCAGACTCTTTGCCCCGCAAGAGGAGGCGAAACAGCCAAGAAAAGAAAAATGAATAAAGAGCAGGAGGAAAGGAGAGTCTACATGGTCGTGGCGATTAGCAGATGGAGGCGGACGATGAGGGACTTCAACTGTAAAATCCCTTAAATAGTGAAATTTTTTTTACCGAAATGCTTCTATTCCCTCAGACACTGAAACTTATTCAGCTTTTTATCAGCAAAAATCAAGGATCAGAAATACGTAATTACCCGAGTCACAACCTTACGATGACAATGAAAGGCTTCTCGTAGCGTAAACTGAGACGCACCAGCAGAGGCATGAGGGACTTCAGGTGCAGCTTCCTGCTGGACAGGTAAGTTCATCCAGTCTAACAGGTTATGTTGGCGTTATGTTGGAGACATGGCAGGAAGTCCAACGCTTCTTTATCCTCCGTCTGAGTCGCATCATTTCCTGTTGCTGCTGTAGAAAACAGCAGAGATGCTAATCTGTTAGCCTGCAGTGGAAAAGCTGCGTTGCTGTTCCAGAAGTCGTACCAGCAGGACACCGTACCCTGCTTTCACATTTTCCAGAGTTTTTCCTCCTGTTTCATTTCAGTTGATTTGTCAAGGAGCTGTTAGCATTAGCTTGGTAGCAAATACATGGAGGACTTATTGGCATTAATAACGAAACAGGATTCTGTGCTGTTCTGCACCTCATCGCCCAACGGGACACTCTGACTCATGCAGGACGTTTTCACATTTCTGACCCTCCACGGCTTCGGTAGTGGTAATAAGACGTTTTGGTAAGACACCAGAAAGCACTACTGGGTAGGCGGAAGTAATTCCCACACGGACATGACCCGTCTTAGGTCATGTGGAGCCCTGCTACAGGAGTCCTTTAGGCTTTATACAGACTGTTGTAAACTTCAGCAGACTTCTTTCATCAGAAGCTTAGACGAATGATAATCTGTGGTGTCTGTAAAGCAGCCGATGCATCGTGTGGAACCAGAGAAGGTGAACTTCAACCCATCCTGTCATGGATCACACCTGAACTCTGAACAGTCCTCATACAGTCAAGTCCTCCTCAGGTTCATCTTTAAGCATTAAATCCAGGTTCACAGACAGAGTCGGGAGAATTCAGAATTTTTGTGAACTAATTACAAAAGACACGTCAGTATTCTATAAATGTTATTTTCCTGGGTTTTATTTAATCATGTAACAAGACTTCATGCATGAAACATGATTAACTTTAGTTGTAGTCACTCTCAAACCAGTCTATTAAAAGTTATCAACAAACTTTAGACTTTTTTGTTTGTATTTTAATTGTAAATGTACAGCAAATGTGCTTTTTATTTAAATCTACTCTTTCAATTAGTTTTGTAATTTCTTCCTGACTAATGTGGTCTAACAGCAGCCGATGCGTTTCTCTGCTAATTGTGATCCAGCGCAGCTTTTTGCTCGCAGGGACAAACAAACAGTGGAAAAGGAGCCGGCGAACGCCATCAGTGCATCAGATGGATTCTTTCATGTGATTTCTGAGAGGGCTGCTGTCCAGGAGCCTTTTTTCTAATGTTCAAAGGCAAGTCTGGATGTAAGTTCAGTCATTTCTCTCACTGCAGATGCATGCCAGTTAAAGTGGTGTGGAAGTAGTGTGTGTAGTTGCAGCAGAGCTTCATGCAAAGCGAGCGATGTAATGTAACGTATAGCATGGTGATCCAGGACTGAAAGGTTTTATCCCTCTGCTGATTCATGCAGTATGCATTACAGGAACTCAGAGCTTTCAGAGCTGCCCAGACTCTCTGGCTTTGCCATCGTAAGGCTGTCATGCACACAGACTTGACAGTTCTTTACCCTGGTAGGTTGGATTGTCTTGCCACAACGTGTCAGTATAAGAAGTACTTTGGAGCGTTGAGACAGCTCCTTGTCTTTCAGATGGTACGGAAGTCTCCGGAGACGCCGCTCTGCAAGCCTCAACACTGCGCCAGAGCGGGGATGGCGAGGCAACCGTGGAGAAATGTATAAATGCAAAAATGCAGCGTGTATGTTGTTCTCGAACAGAAGCAAACAAATACAGACATGTAGAGCAGGAAATGTGGTAGATTCACTTCAGGGACTGAAATGGAGCTTTCTGACAAACCTGGTGTCAAACCGCCGTTTCCGTGACGGATCTCTGCAGCTGATGGACGCTGTTGGACAGCATACGGTAAGTAACATCCATAATCTATTACAGTAGATCGCTGTGACTAGCCTGAGTGTCTCTGATGTCATACCAAACAACTGGGATGTCAAATGACATGATGTAGATCTGATACTTCGTCCCGTTGGCTTTTCTTCATGTTACATTGAAAGACTCACCGCGTTCATTGTAGCTGACAGAATTGCGGCGTACGCGAGGTCGCTTCGTAGCGTTATTTTGGGGTCTCCTACTTGCTGCGGAGAATTTACTACGACTTTTCGAAGCTTTTCTCCTTCATTTTCTTTTCTGAAACTCTAAAATCCGCTGTTGCTGTTCCAGCTTCACCAGAAATGAAGTGGTCACGACCCCGAGTCACATCCGAGAACACGCAAATGTTTTTCTCAGCAGGAAAACTTTCCCTTTAAACTTACAGTTAAACATCAATAAATGAAGAATTATTAAAGTTTTTTCCAGCTCCTTCTAAACCCTACATTGATTTGAAGTATTAGATAAAACAGCTTGTTAAGTGATCAAGTCCATGTTTCTAATATAAAATCCTTCCTGACTGAGTCTGAACTGAGACTTCCTCGGATGATCCGACTGCTGGTGTCGGCACGTTTACCACACCTCTCTGCAGCATTCTGACGTTTCAGATTTTGGTTTGTGTTGACTGTTTTGCTCCTACACACCAACACTTTTCTTTAACCCTTGTTTTCGTCTGACTTTACAGCAACAAATGTCTTATTGTGTATTGATGAACTAATTTTCTGCAGGTCAGGACTGGATCCAGAGCGGTACCTCTAGACACTCGGCTCAAGGACATTTTAGCTCAAACCCTCCTCCATCCAACCTCACACTCAGTTCGATACGATTGTGTTGTTGTGAGGCTGATAAAATGTGCATATATTAGCACATTTGTGTATAAACACTTGCTACATGCACACTGAAGCTCTACTGTAACGGCCCAAGGTGACTTGCATTGTCCTCGCATCAACAGCTGTCCAATGATAAAAGCAGGAAAGCTCTAAACAACGTCATATTTTATGCTTTCTTATCTCCCGGTTTGCAACGTGCAGCTGAATGTGAGACACAGCCGTGCTCCGTTGGAGATGGGACTTGGGATGATTACAGTTGTTTTCCACCATGAACACAAACCTGCAGAGCATGAAATCAGATGGAAGAAAGATAGTGCAAATTAAATCTGTCTCCAGGTTTAAATGTCTAAATCTCTTTCTTTTTGTGCCTGTGGCAGATGGGGGGGGGGGCATCCAGAGCACGTGCTGGAGGTGAGAATCATCTCAGAGCACCATAAAACCAGACTGTCTCAGCACCAAGGCCTGCACTTCCAAAGTGTTCAACATGCTTTCAGTGAGACGGCGAAAAGGAGAAAACATGAAAGCAGTAAAAAGGAGAGGAAATGAATATTCCTGGCTGCGTCAGCGCAATGCTGCAAGCGTCCTTCAGGTCGTACCAATCCGTGACCTTTCTGTTCAACAAAAAGCTCTTCTGACAACAAAAGCAGCTTGAACTCAATTTATTTCACAATGCAAAGTGTAGAAATGCAGTACGGTAAGGACGCCGTCAAAAGCCTTCGCCGCTCTGACGGAATCAGGGAAACCCAACTAAATCTCTGATCTCAAACACATGCCATCAAGTAACCACGGCGACAAGCATGTTAAGCTCTGGCAGCTCTTTAGAGATAAACTTGCATCAGTGAGTCAGGAATAACCTCGACGTTCTCTCTGGGAAACTTCACTCACAAGAACGGCAGATTTTCACACCTAAGTCGACATCTGAAGCCGTTTTAACCCAAAACATGAAGCGTAAAGTCCTTGACACGTGCACACTAAACATTGCAAAGACTCTAAATAATTCTTGGACAATTTTCTGAGTGTCTTCATACGGTATATCGGACTGGGTGTTAAAGGGATAAAAAGGTCTTTTATAGATGGAGTGAACTTTGGTCCATCCGCTGCTTCAGCATGAAGGTCTGTTGGAACTTCTCCTGTGGCTACAGTTAGGTGGAATATGAAATATACCTCAAGGATTACTGACATTCAGAAGCAAAGATGAAACTACTTTAAACAAAGCACGCTGCGAACGGACGGTGGTCATCAGAGGTGAAAATTCCTCCAGAAATAAACACGTTTTCATTGTTAAGCAGATCCTGCAGCCTGAGGTGCAGCGATAGCCGCACTCCAGGTAACTGCTGCATCTACCGGCTTCTTCTTTTTAGGCATTACTCATCCCAGACAACGATCCCATCAGATGAAGCTGCTGCTGCAGGAAAGCTCAGAGCGTTTGTCCCTTCAGAGACACCGTAGTTGAAATGGCACAATGTGGACGCACAGCAGAAATAAACCGCCTTTCATAAGACAATTAAAATAATAGTGAAATAAATATTTACACAAAAAAACACAGGTTTTTTTTTTTTAATGATTGATGACTTTGTTTTGCGCTGAAACTTAAAAAGAATGTTTTTAATGGTTTTAAAAGGTCTCAGTGCAGACTGACAAGAAACATGACGTTTGATAAGATGACAAAATATTTCAATTTCAAGCAGCTGACTCGTGTCAAAATGGAAATTTTCTGCATCCAGTTTACTCAGCGCAGGTTTTCTCTGTGAGACGGGCGACGTCTGGACATGCATGACTGCTGATTTGCAACCACAGCTGTAAACGCACAGATTTATATGTTTACATGATTTATGTGAGAAATTCCAGCATGAGCCTGATTTCCCTCCCATGTTTGGCCAGAAATAGAGATTTCATCTGAATCTGCTGCTCACCGACCAACCGAGACATTTTTCATTAGATGTTCAGTAGAAGTCTGAAAAAGTGGAGGTGTAGTGAAACTGGGGAGAAAACTGGACAGAACCAGTTCAAGGGGCAGCATGAAGTTTATTCAACGCTGGAAAGTAGAAAAAACATGAACTATGAACTCTCCTCCGTTCAGGACCTTCATGTGGACACACGGACTGAGAACGGCACATCTGCAAGCTCCGCCCCAACAGCTGCATTAGTGTCATAAAAATACACATAAAATAGGGACAGAAGTGAATTTAAAGTCTGTTTCAGCCTCAGCATGTAAAACTTTCTCACATTTCATCTACAAACAGCCAGATGCATCATTAACATACACACATACAACCTTCTTCTTCCCATCAGCTGGCGTTCCTGAACATCTCACCGAGTCATACAAGCGTTCCTTCTCCCACCTTCAGGTGGAAAACAATAATTAAAAAAAAGAAAAAACTCTGTTTTTTATCTGCCACTCCTAAAATCTCCACAACTAAAGGCTGCTTCTCTGCAGGAAGCATGTGTGATTTGGACATTTGTGTCGGAGTACAGAAACCACTTGGCTGAGTAAAGCCAGAAGACGTCAGTCTGGTTCGTCAGAGAGACGACAGGAATGTCTGACGAACAAATCCAAGCTAGGAAAGCACATCTGCCGAGTTCCAGCTGTTTTCACAGAGGTGTGACGTTTCGGGAAATTTCCCACAAACCCACCGACCGATGTGGATGTCAGGAGAAAACAGGGACATTCCCCCAGAGACACGACTTCTTCATCGACATGCAAACTATCAGAACCTTGGTCGTTCATTTCAGCGGCATGGCGAAGACGAGCACGAATAGTTCCGTAACTTTTCACCAGGCTTCATCTCTCCGTTTGTCTGTCTGCTTCCGTCCCACCGTGATGAGACACATCTCCGCTCGACATCCTGTTTGTGTGGAGGAATGATCAGAAGCTCTGCAGCGACGTTCTGCAGCTTTTCCGCCATGACTGCAGGACTGTTAGCATGTCAACGCTTAGCGTGTTAGAGTCTTCCTGCTGGGCTCCGTGTGCTGCATGAGCCTCATGCTAACTCCTGCACACGGAGCGTTTGTGGAAAAAAGCCTAAATGAGGAATTTTGCTGATTGAAACTGAGCGATACTTATTGAATTGTAGTGTTTTATAAACAGTGAAGATAAAAAGCAGGAAAAATGTCTGCAGGTTGAATTCTTGGCCCTGGATGTGTGTGAGACGAGGTTTGCACAGCAGCTGGTTTGGATTTGGACCACAGTCTGGACAACTCTGCTGCTGGAAAACAAGACTTCCACATGAAACTGACTTTATTTTCTCAGCTACAGTCACTCATTTAGTAGAAAGGTTGGAATTTGATTTTTGTGTTTTTGCTTTGATGCTTCTGCAAACATGTTGATTTTTTTCTATAAAAAAGAGTAATTAGGGGAATGTCTGCACCATTCATGGCTGAAAATGAGCTAAAATGAGAGCTGAAATTAGGTTTGTGCACATGCATATTGGATCAGTTGATGATTGAGGTTTATGGGTCAGAATCATACATGAACGACAATGAGCATCTCTGTTTGGCATCAGAAACCTGGTCGCAGCATGTTTTCTGCTTTTCCAGCTAAAACTAATTAAATGATCCTTTTGGAGCTCGGATTAAACCAGAGTCTTAAAGTAAACATAAAAACATAAAAACATAAAAACAACAGTGTGAAAAATGGTACAGAACGATGCTTTAAACAGAAAAAGTCCAACTCTAAGCTTAGAAAGGAGAAATGATGGTTGTCATGGTTCCTGGAGAAGAAAAGTCAACTGAGACGTTGCAGAATGTTTCGCATTTTACCAACGATACGACGGAGGTTCTGTGGTTTGGGCCGAGCCGGTTCATCTAGACGCTCTGCAGCAGCGTCTGTGTGCAGCTGGACACACGTCTCAGGTTCCAGCGGTCCAATGGACACACGTCTCAGCGGTCCAATGGACACACGTCTCAGCGGTCCAATGGACACACGTCTCAGGTTCCAGCGGTCCAATGGACACACGTCTCAGCGGTCCAATGGACACACGTCTCAGCGGTCCAATGGACACACGTCTCAGGTTCCAGCGGTCCAATGGACACACGTCTCAGTGGTCCAATGGACACACGTCTCAGGTTCCAGCGGTCCAATGGACACACGTCTCAGCGGTCCAATGGACACACGTCTCAGGTTCCAGCGGTCCAATGGACACACGTCTCAGCGGTCCAATGGACACACGTCTCAGGTTCCAGCGGTCCAATGGACACACGTCTCAGTGGTCCAATGGACACACGTCTCAGCGGTCCAATGGAAACACGTCTCAGGTTCCAGCGGTCCAATGGACACACGTCTCAGCGGTCCAATGGACACACGTCTCAGGTTCCAGCGGTCCAATGGACACACGTCTCAGATTCCAGCGGTCCAATGGACACACGTCTCAGTTTCCAGCGGTCCAATGGACACACGTCTCAGGTTCCAGCGGTCCAATGGACACACGTCTCAGGTTCCAGCGGTCCAATGGACACACGTCTCAGCGGTCCAATGGACACACGTCTCAGGTTCCAGCGGTCCAATGGACACACGTCTCAGCGGTCCAATGGACACACGTCTCAGGTTCCAGCGGTCCAATGGACACACGTCTCAGCGGTCCAATGGACACACGTCTCAGGTTCCAGCGGTCCAATGGACACACGTCTCAGGTTCCAGCGGTCCAATGTACACACGTCTCAGGTTCCAGCGGTCCAATGGACACACGTCTCAGTTTCCAGCGGTCCAATGGACACACGTCTCAGTTTCCAGCGGTCCAATGGACACACGTCTCAGGTTCCAGCGGTCCAATGGACACACGTCTCAGCGGTCCAATGGACACACGTCTCAGGTTCCAGCGGTCCAATGGACACACGTCTCAGCGGTCCAATGGACACACGTCTCAGGTTCCAGCGGTCCAATGGACACACGTCTCAGCGGTCCAATGGACACACGTCTCAGGTTCCAGCGGTCCAATGGACACACGTCTCAGGTTCCAGCGGTCCAATGGACACACGTCTCAGCGGTCCAATGGACACACGTCTCAGGTTCCAGCGGTCCAATGGACACACGTCTCAGCGGTCCAATGGACACACGTCTCAGCGGTCCAATGGACACACGTCTCAGCGGTCCAATGGACACGTCTCAGGTTCCAGCGGTCCAATGGACACACGTCTCAGGTTCCAGCGGTCCAATGGACACACGTCTCAGCGGTCCAATGGACACACGTCTCAGGTTCCAGCGGTCCAATGGACACACGTCTCAGTGGTCCAATGGACACACGTCTCAGCGGTCCAATGGACACACGTCTCAGCGGTCCAATGGACACGTCTCAGGTTCCAGCGGTCCAATGGACACACGTCTCAGTGGTCCAATGGACACACGTCTCAGCGGTCCAATGGACACACGTCTCAGCGGTCCAATGGACACGTCTCAGGTTCCAGCGGTCCAATGGACACACGTCTCAGGTTCCAGCGGTCCAACGGACACGTCTCAGGTTCCAGCGGTCCAATGGACACACGTCTCAGCGGTCCAATGGACACACGTCTCAGGTTCCAGCGGTCCAATGGACACACGTCTCAGCGGTCCAATGGACACACGTCTCAGGTTCCAGCGGTCCAATGGACACACGTCTCAGCGGTCCAATGGACACACGTCTCAGGTTCCAGCGGTCCAATGGACACACGTCTCAGATTCCAGCGGTCCAATGGACACACGTCTCAGCGGTCCAATGGACACACGTCTCAGGTTCCAGCGGTCCAATGGACACACGTCTCAGATTCCAGCGGTCCAATGGACACACGTCTCAGATTCCAGCGGTCCAATGGACACACGTCTCAGTGGTCCAATGGACACACGTCTCAGGTTCCAGCGGTCCAATGGACACACGTCTCAGTGGTCCAATGGACACACGTCTCAGGTTCCAGCGGTCCAATGGACACACGTCTCAGTGGTCCAATGGACACACGTCTCAGGTTCCAGCGGTCCAATGGACACACGTCTCAGCGGTCCAATGGACACACGTCTCAGCGGTCCAATGGACACACGTCTCAGGTTCCAGCGGTCCAATGGACACACGTCTCAGCGGTCCAATGGACACACGTCTCAGGTTCCAGCGGTCCAATGGACACACGTCTCAGCGGTCCAATGGACACACATCTCAGGTTCCAGCGGTCCAATGGACACACGTCTCAGCGGTCCAATGGACACACGTCTCAGGTTCCAGCGGTCCAACGGACACACGTCTCAGATTCCAGCGGTCCAATGGACACACGTCTCAGATTCCAGCGGTCCAATGGACACACGTCTCAGATTCCAGCGGTCCAATGGACACACGTCTCAGTGGTCCAATGGACACATGTCTCAGTGGTCCAATGGACACACGTCTCAGGTTCCAGCGGTCCAATGGACACATGTCTCAGTGGTCCAATGGACACACGTCTCAGATTCCAGCGGTCCAATGGACACACGTCTCAGATTCCAGCGGTCCAATGGACACACGTCTCAGGTTCCAGCGGTCCAATGGACACACGTCTCAGATTCCAGCGGTCCAATGGACACACGTCTCAGGTTCCAGCGGTCCAACGGACACACGTCTCAGGTTCCAGCGGTCCAACGGACACACGTCTCAGATTCCAGCGGTCCAATGGACACACGTCTCAGTGGTCCAATGGACACACGTCTCAGGTTCCAGCGGTCCAATGGACACACGTCTCAGATTCCAGCGGTCCAATGGACACACGTCTCAGGTTCCAGCGGTCCAACGGACACACGTCTCAGATTCCAGCGGTCCAATGGACACACGTCTCAGTGGTCCAATGGACACACGTCTCAGGTTCCAGCGGTCCAATGGACACACGTCTCAGATTCCAGCGGTCCAATGGACACACGTCTCAGGTTCCAGCGGTCCAACGGACACACGTCTCAGGTTCCAGCGGTCCAACGGACACACGTCTCAGATTCCAGCGGTCCAATGGACACACGTCTCAGGTTCCAGCGGTCCAATGGACACACGTCTCAGGTTCCAGCGGTCCAATGGAAACACGTCTCAGATTCCAGCGGTCCAACGCAGCTTGTTTCACATCCAACGCTCCACCTTTAACTGGAACTGAAAGCAAAGAACGTCTCTCTTCATTTCTACCTTCTCTTCACCGACTTCAGGTCAGTTTTAAGTCTCTAAATGTTTTCATGGCCTCGTCCGGTCTGCTCCAGCCTGCAGACTGGTTCTTGGTTGTCTCTAGACCAGACCAGACCGGACCGGACCAGACCAGACCAGACCAGACCAGACCAGACCAGACCAGACCAGACCAGTACAGACCAGACCAGACCAGACCAGACCAGTCCAGACCAGACCAGACCAGTCCAGACCAGACCAGACCAGACCAGACCAGGCCAAACGAGACCAGACCAGACCAGTACAGACCAGACCAGACCAGACCAGACCAGTCCAGACCAGACCAGACCAGTCCAGACCAGACCAGTACAGACCAGACCAGTCCAGACCAGACCAGACCAGACCAGACCAGACCAGTACAGACCAGACCAGACCAGACCAGACCAGTCCAGACCAGACCAGACCAGTCCAGACCAGACCAGACCAGACCAGACCAGGCCAAACGAGACCAGACCAGACCAGACCAGTCCAGTCCAGACCAGACCAGACCAGTACAGACCAGACCAGACCAGACCAGACCAGACCAGACCAGGCCAAACGAGACCAGACCAGACCAGACCAGGCCAAACGAGACCAGACCAGACCAGACCAGACCAGACCAGACCAGACCAGTACAGACCAGTACAGACCAGTCCAGACCAGACCAGACCAGTCCAGACCAGTACAGACCAGTCCAGTCCAGACCAGACAAGACCATTCCAGACCAGACCGGACCGGACCAGGAGGAAGCTCGGAGGGACGACCTGCATGTCAGGAGGACGATCAGTTCCTGTTTTTACTTAAAACTTTACTTCTCTCAGCTTGCTGTTATCATGTTCCGTTTTACAGTTTTATCTGGGAGTTATAACATTTATTATAATTATATGTTTCACTTCTGCAAAGTGTTTTTAAGTGCTCACATATGAAATGTGTGATAAACATAAAGTGTCCCGGTGAGTGTGTGTCCCTGTCACTTCCTCCGTGCTAAAGTTATCTCAGCTCTGCTATTGGTCCCTGCGTTGCCCTGGCGACCTGTCCAGGTGTTCCCGCCTCTCACCTGCTCAGCGCTGCGACAGGATCCAGCAGAACTGGTCTGAACCGGTAGAAAACGGATGGATATGACATTTCCTGCATGTAGATGTGGGATCTGCATATTTCCATGCAACCGGCTGCAACCGGTTTGTTTGTTTGGATCCAATGAAACATTTTCTGTCTGAAATTCTCAACCAGTAAACATGAAATAAAACATTTTGAAAAATGAACGATTTAAAAAAGATGATCTAACTTTTTTATCCGTCTCTCTGCTTCCCTGCAGACTTTCTGGACTTTTTCTCTGACGTCTCTTGTGAACCTGCAGAACTTTGTTCCTCCATGATTCATGTTTTGTCTTTTGATCTGCAGGTTGTGTGTTGTGGAAGTTAAACGTTTAGTTTGGTCTCTCTTGTCTCGTTATTCTGCCTGTGGACCCGTGACATTCCTTCGGCCCCCTGGGACCTCGGCACAACAACCTCTCTTGGAAGACGAGTCCACATTAATCCAGTTCTAATCCCCTGATCCCCCTCCTCCCTCCGGAGACTGCAGCACGCCAGAGCAACGCTTTCCTGCCCTGTCTGTGAACTCTGTTGGCTACCACGACTGAAAACTCCGTCCAATTTGGGGACGTTCCCCGTTAGGAGACGAGCTGGACAGAGAACTGTAGGCTGGGGAGATGAGGCTCAGACAAGATGTGAGTTGACGAGAGGATGGCACGGAGACGGTTAGCGGCTGACAGATGGGGGCAGGGGGGCTGCCTGCAGGGATGCTGGAAAGGGGACACGGGGATATCAAGCTCGAGCAGGAAACACAGAGGTAACTCAGGGAAATTGGGGTTTGATTATCTGCAAGCAAAGGATTTAGAGAGAGTGATGCTGTGACAGGATTATTAGAGGGATGAGGAAAGAAGAGGAAGGCCACAACCTGCCTCTTGTTTCACACGTTGCACTTACCGACTTTTTGCAGCAAGACGCCGTCGAGTAAAATGAGGAAAAGAAAGAAAGAAAAAGATGATGTTACTGAAAAAGCAAAACAGAAAGTTGTAGTTTCAGGATGGATGGAGCCACTGAAATGATCAGAAAACTGCGTTTCTGTGACATTTTTTACAAAAACAAAGTGATATTTATATGTTTCAACACACGGCGATTTGCAGATGTTTCCACTGAACAGGCTTTATTAGAATCCACTCTCCTAAAATCTTGTTAGAATAAGGAGATTTCAGGAAAACTGCGGCTCATGCAAAGAAGCCAGGTAGCGTTATTTTGGGGTTTTCTTGCTGCGGAGAATTTGTTCCAGTGTTTTTAAGTTTTTCTCCTTCATTTTCTTTTCTGAAACTCTGAAATCAGCTGTTTGTTCGGCACCGCGCCGTCTTTCCTGGAAATAAGCTGGTCATGACCCCCAGGTCACGTCCAGGACATGGAAATGTGTTTCCACCTTTGTGATATGTTTCCTTATCGAAACATCTGCAGAACCTCCTCATGAGAGCATAAAAACTTTTTACTGATATTTGAGACTTTCTTTTTTAAATGTAGGTTTTTCCATTAGTGTTTTTTTTTCTTTTTTCCAATATTTAGTTTGGTGTGATGGAAACACACATAATGAGCTGAGGATACCTTCTGTAAATTTAGATTTAAAGAAGGTAATAAATAATAAAGAAAAGTCGAGCAAACAGAAAACTACTGAATAATAAACCTTTTTCTACATGTTGTTGGAGAAGCATGACCTGGTGAGGTTTCCCAGTCTGCCTTGAACTGGTGACTGACAAACCAGTTTAAGGTTGTGTAAAATGGTTGTTTTGGCGCCTGGAGTTGGATGGATGATGAGATGCATCAACGGGAAGACGAAGTTCTTCTTTACGCCTGAAATTTGCAGGATGAAAGAACTGGAGCCCCCGACAGCAAGACGCCATGTTGCAGGTTTTTCCTCTCGTTTGGCTCTGCCTGTCTGCCGGCCGAAAGCCTTCCGCTGAACTCTCATCGGACGGGCAACACGATTCGTACTGGACTGTGGAACCGGGTCAAACACGGCCTGTCCGACCGCCGACCTGGCGCCCACGCTGCGGGACAACTCGCTCTTTGTTTTCTCTTGTTCATGTTTGTTTGTAAATATCCATCTCATATTCAGACTTAAATATTTGTTTATTATTGTTGGTATTTTTTCCAGTTTTAAAGTGGAATTATTCTGTGTATTTCAGGCTAATTTATTTTTATTTCTGAGACGAGAAGGGCTGGGATTGATGGAGTTATTGTCACAAATGGCTTTATTTACTTCAGACCGACCCTCTCCGTAGGCTGTCAGATCAGCCTGCGGGCAAAACGAGTGGATTGAGACTCTTCCGCATTAAGCCCCGCCTCCCGCCACTGCACTACATCGGGAGCGCGCACCGCACCTGCTTTCACCGTCATTGTAACATCTCATAAACAGAAGGATTAGGCTCATATGAACTCAATAAAAAAACAAAATACATTGTCAACACATAGCATCCAGCCCTACATGTTGGAACCTGAATCAGAGCCTGAAAACGAAGTGGAAAACAGCAACCCACAGCAACGAATGCAGCAGGATGTCTCTCTTTGGTAAACTCACCAGCCATCGTTGGAAATAACTTTATCCCACGTTTTCCACCCGCCTGATGTATTTGTACATGCCCTTGTTAACCAGTAGAAGGTAACCAATCACCCAACCTTATCCCCCGGGACGTCACAAGGATTTCCACGTAGAAAAAACTCTCTAAAACCACGCGTTTTTCGTCGCCATGGAAACCGAACGGAGAGAGTGCTGGAACTCAAAGTCAAACTCAAACATGCGTTTAGGTGATAAAAAACAGTGTTGTTCACATTTCTGATGAGGATTCAACACTGTAACACTGTAGAAAGCTCAGAAAACTCCAAATACCATCCTAGGAACTCTATTAATAAATGATAATCTTTCACAAAAGATTATGATTAATTATTATTATTATTAAAGAATTTTCTGTTTATTTATGGCAACCTCCGAGGTGAACAGATCTTCTGCCACGAGTCTATAGATGCAGGTGTGTATGTTGTGTTGCATGTTGTTGTTATTGTGTCATTTTGCTCCACGTCCACGCGACGCTGTGGCGGACCTTCAGAGAGCTGAACTCAACAAGCTGAAGCGACGTTGTGATGCAGGAAATCTGCACAACTTCATCTTGCTTGTAATCATTTCTCTCTCATTTATTTGTCCTTATATGTAGAACTGGACAGATCAGGTAGTTTTGACTTCATTCTACTTAGAAATAAATAGTATTTACATTATTTAAGCTATTTAACAAATTTCTTTTTAAATTAATCGTTCATATCAGTTCTGTAAAAACCAGCAATCATCATAAGGCAACTAGAAGGTGCAGAATATGGCGTGATGTGAGCATCTGCTGATGTGGCGGCGGTGATGAGGAAGGCAACGCCTCTCAGACACTCGAGGTCAGAAGGTCGGTGTACAAACAAACAGACACTTGAATGAGCAGCGCTGCTGTTCTAACAAGCACAATTATCCTAATACTGGCTGGGAATTAAAAAGCTCATTACAGAAACGTGATTAATGATGTGGAAAGTAAAGTATATTAACAAACAGCACGCGATAACGCTCTTCATACATTTGCCATGTTTAATTTATGTGTCTCATTTATGGTGCATTCTCCTTTGCAATGAAGTATTAAAGGGGAAAATGAAATTTTAATGTTAGCACAGTGACACCGGACTAATACGAAGCCTACCGAGCAGCGCCGTTAATGCTAAATGGTGCTATTACAGCGTTGGTAGCAGGAAGGTCATGGATAAGCTATGGAACTTCCCCAGCAGCAGAGGCCCAGAGAACAAAGTGGCATATTTCTCCTTTTCACATGAGCCAGGAGGGGCAGGAAAATGAATAGTGCATAAACAGAGCGGCGAGGACAGAGGTGCTCCTCCCTCGCCTCCGGGACGTTGCTGGAAGCGTGTTTGGGAGATAAAGCAACGAGAAACTGCTTCGAGTCGGGCGGCTCTTTGAGAAAGCTTTCAGATAAACGTAAAGGAAATATTTAAAGACAACGCAACACAAGATGACTTTCAGTCAAAGCCATAATTTGAAGTGGTTTAATCTTAACTGCGACTTGACAAAACGCTGTGAAGTTTCAGCTGAATGCAAACACCTTCCACGGCGCTTTTATTTGTCTCCCTGCTGCTTTCTCATCACACCGACACTCATCTCTGCTGCAAGCTGGATCTAATTAGTGTGACTACAATCATCTTGAAGGTGAAATCAAAAAGCTGCAATTGTCTGGCATCAGGTGTGTGTCGAGCACATGCACGACGCCAGGCGCGCGGTGAGTAAGTACGGGACATCGGTTCATAGATGCTCTGCTGGGGAGATGACTAATAGCCAGCTCCTCTGAATAAATATTATTTGCACAGGCTTATATATTATTTGAAGTGGAAAGGTTTTTCTATTTCACACAAACGGAGCACATTTCTATTTTTACCGTCTCGTGTGAAAGCTGTCAAACTGCTGGTTTTGCACGCAGATCCAAGGAGTTGCTTGCTTTAAAAACATGTCAGTAAAAATGGCTGCAGAAATTTTGGCCTCATTTTCTCATATTTGTCCTCACAAGGATCCAAACTACCTGGTCATCTGGTGGCGTGGTCCACCGCAGCTCTTCTTCTGGGATTTATAAAGGTCTTTTAAACGATGTTATTCAGCATCAGCTGCGTTTTTACTCATTTTAAGTCCTTGTCAAAAGAATGTGTGAAACCACTCAGCAGAGACCTACAGGTCACTCAACACAGCTCTCTGCAGAAGCATGTTGTGGTTTAGCAAGCAGCACTGTTAAATGAAAACCATAATCACCAACAGTTGCTACGGAGACGGTCTGATTTGTCTGCTCGCTGTGCAGTGCCAGGTGTTGTTCCAGGTGCTGTTCCAGGTGTTGTTCCATGTACTGTTCCAGGTGTTGTTCCAAGTGTTGTTCCAGGTATTGTTCCAGGTGTTGTTCCAGGTATTGTTCCAGGTGTTGTTCCATGTATTGTTCCAGGTGTTGTTCCATGTATTGTTCCAGGTGTTGTTCCAGGTGTTGTTCCAAGTGTTGTTCCAGGTGTTGTTCCATGTATTGTTCCAGGTGTTGTTCCATGTATTGTTCCAGGTGTTGTTCCAGGTGTTGTTCCAAGTGTTGTTCCAGGTGTTGTTCCATGTATTGTTCCAGGTGTTGTTCCATGTATTGTTCCAGGTGTTGTTCCAGGTGTTGTTCCATGTATTGTTCCAGGTGTTGTTCCAGGTGTTGTTCCATGTATTGTTCCAGGTGTTGTTCCAGGTGTTGTTCCAAGTGTTGTTCCAGGTGTTGTTCCATGTATTGTTCCAGGTGTTGTTCCATGTATTGTTCCAGGTGTTGTTCCATGTATTGTTCCAGGTGTTGTTCCAGGTGTTGTTCCATGTATTGTTCCAGGTGTTGTACCAGGTATTGTTCCAGGTATTGTTCCAGGTGTTGTTCCAGGTGTTGTTCCCGGTGTTGTTCCAGGTGTTGTACCAGGTATTGTTCCAGGTATTGTTCCAGGTGTTGTTCCAGGTGTTGTTCCATGTATTGTTCCAGGTATTGTTCCAGGTGTTGTACCAGGTATTGTTCCAGGTGTTGTTCCACGTATTGTTCCAGGTATTGTTTTAGGTGTTGTTCCAGGTGTTGTTCCAGGTATTGTTCCAGGTGTTGTTCCAGGTGTTGTTCCAGGTGTTGTTCCATGTATTGTTCCAGGTGTTGTTCCAGGTGTTGTTCCAAGTGTTGTTCCAGGTGTTGTTCCATGTATTGTTCCAGGTGTTGTTCCATGTATTGTTCCAGGTGTTGTTCCAGGTGTTGTTCCAAGTGTTGTTCCAGGTGTTGTTCCATGTATTGTTCCAGGTGTTGTTCCAGGTGTTGTTCCAAGTGTTGTTCCAGGTGTTGTTCCATGTATTGTTCCAGGTGTTGTTCCATGTATTGTTCCAGGTGTTGTTCCATGTATTGTTCCAGGTGTTGTTCCAGGTGTTGTTCCATGTATTGTTCCAGGTATTGTTCCAGGTGTTGTACCAGGTATTGTTCCATGTATTGTTCCAGGTGTTGTTCCATGTATTGTTCCCGGTATTGTTCCAGGTGTTGTTCCAGGTGTTGTTCCCGGTGTTGTTCCAGGTATTGTTCCAGGTATTGTTCCAGGTGTTGTTCCGGGTATTGTTCCAGGTGTTGTTCCAGGTATTGTTTTAGGTGTTGTTCCAGGTATTGTTTTAGGTGTTGTTCCAGGTGTTGTTCCAGGTATTGTTCCAGGTGTTGTTCCGGGTATTGTTCCAGGTGTTGTTCCAGGTATTGTTCCAGGTACTGTTCCAGGTGTTGTTCCAGGTGTTTTTCCAGGTGTTGTTCCAGGTATTGTTCCAGGTGTTGTTCCAGGTATTGTTCCAGGTATTGTTCCAGGTGTTGTTCCGGGTATTGTTCCAGGTGTTGTTCCAGGTATTGTTTTAGGTGTTGTTCCAGGTGTTGTTCCAGGTATTGTTCCAGGTATTGTTCCCGGTGTTGTTTTAGGTGTTGTTCCAGGTGTTGTTCCAGGTATTGTTCCAGGTATTGTTCCAGGTATTGTTCCAGGTGTTGTTCCAGGTATTGTTCCAGGTGTTGTCCCAGGTGTTGTTCCAGGTATTGTTCCAGGTGTTGTTCCCGGTATTGTTCCAGGTGTTGTTCCAGGTAATGTTCCAGGTACTGTTCCAGGTGTTGTTCCAGGTGTTGTTCCGGGTATTGTTCCAGGTGTTGTTCCAGGTATTGTTTTAGGTGTTGTTCCAGGTGTTGTTCCAGGTATTGTTCCAGGTATTGTTCCAGGTGTTGTTCCGGGTATTATTCCAGGTGTTGTTCCAGGTGTTGTTCCAGGTATTTTTCCAGGTATTGTTCCAGGTGTTGTTCCGGGTATTATTCCAGGTGTTGTTCCAGGTGTTGTTCCAGGTATTGTTCCAGGTATTGTTCCAGGTGTTGTTCCGGGTATTGTTCCAGGTGTTGTTCCAGGTATTGTTTTAGGTGTTGTCCCAGGTGTTGTTCCAGGTATTGTTCCAGGTGTTGTTCCCGGTATTGTTCCAGGTGTTGTTCCAGGTATTGTTCCAGGTATTGTTCCAGCTGTTGTTCCGGGTATTGTTCCAGGTATTGTTCCAGGTGTTGTTCCAGGTGTTGTTCCAGGTATTGTTCCAGGTATTGTTCCCGGTATTGTTCCCGGTATTGTTCCAGGTGTTGTACGCTACACTCGGTCCCACCAAAGCCTTGTGTAATGACAACGTTTCTATTCTACATTTCTTTTTTTCTTTGTGGAATAACAGATTTCTGTCTCTTACTGTGTGGAATAACAGCTAAATGTTTTCCTCAGAGCTTTTCTTTGTAGAATTGTGAATAAAATGAAATAAAGTGGAGGTCCGCTGTGATGGACCCGTCCAGGTGACCCTACCTCCCACCTGATCATTGTTGGAATAGACTCCAGATCCAGGACCAACAACCTGTCTACTGAAAATCAAGTCCTGAAGAAACAGAAACAAGTCCAGCAAAGCCCTGAACCAGGACCCGAGAGATGCTTCTGGAGCTTTGGTGGATCCGGCGACAGTTGGAAGTGGTCTCCATGGAAACCTGGCTGTTCGGAAGTCGTTCTTACGGAAACGAGGAGAAAAGGCTGAGGTGTCACATGACACAAGGACAGGTGTGCTGGAGGGACGGATCCTCTCCAGAGTCCAGATCCCGACATTCCTGAAGCAGCGTGGGATCATCTGGCCTGGAAAAGTCTGGATGTTGGGAATTTCAGTTGTTATAATATTTTCAGTTCATATTATGATAATCTTTTATTAATCTTACATTGATGTTCTTCATTAATCCTCATGTACAAGTTAAAAGTTTTTCTCTGTGTGCTGTTTGGATAAGCAGGACATTCCAGTGACCTGCAAGGTCAGAGTGGTCTGACCAAGTTTCATAAACATTCGGTTCCTATCAGAATGGTATCTTTAAGAAGAGCACACATACGCATTGGACTTTTATACCAAGCAAACACACACACACACACTGAATTGTAACAACTTGTATAAATGTCACGTGGTATCTTTCAATAAATGGCATGGGGGTTTATTGAAGCTCAGGCTTCTGAGATGAGCCTCCTTGCAAGTTGAACAAGATCGTCTCGTCTGGCTTCCTGCTAATTTAATGATAATTATGTTAAGATGTTAAGGGTTAACACTGGAAGAAGCCTGATGACTCGTCTTCTAGACTAATTACAAGAAATCTTTCCTAAGTTGGGTCATATGTTCATGTGTGGAAACTGTTTTCGCCTCGTTTCATTTCCAGTTCTGCATCTTTCAGTAAATCCTTCCATAAATTCACATCTCCTGCCAATCACAGGGAAACTGGGATGTTTTGGACTTTTGCATATTAAACACGATGAACTTTCCTTGTCCTTTTCACATTAAACGACTGCTTTAGTCAAAGCCGAGGTGCTGATGTCATGCAGGAAAAAGGTTTGCTCTCTTACTGGGGTCTGACAGGATGGAGTCCGTCTTTGGCAGGAACTGGTCACAGCGGATCCCTTGGTAGCCCTCTCGACACCTGGAGGACGAAAGGTGAGAAAAAACATTTGAGTTGAGCAGATTGAAAGTGACGTACTGCGAACGCTGCACATGTTTTCGTTCCTCTTCCCGTCGCTGGAGAAACCGGTTCCTAACAAAACTCTCAGAACGTTACGAACTTCAGAACGGAGCTCCAGGAGTTCAGTAAGTCAACATGAATAAATGAGCAGGAAGGTGATATTTCGGGCATTTCTTCTTCTGTCTGAGGTAGAAAACCTCTTCCTCTCTTCATTCATACATCACCTGCGACCTCTCTGCTCTCAGAGTTTTAAAATTTTAACTCTCAGATAAAAATGTAGACAAAAAGAGTCAGAAGAGCTGCGTTTAGTTCTACTCGGCCTCCTCAGTGACCTGACATGTTCCCAGAAATGTGTTTTTTTTAGCCCTTCGCGGTTTGCCAGATGAACTAAAGACACATTGCAAGTTCCTGATGGTCCTCAGGCTGTAAAAAGCTGAAGCTGAGTGGCACATCAGTGATCAGGCAATGATCATCAAGCAGCTAATGAATTCTGAAATGTTCTCAGTCTGCCCTTCAAAGGATGTTCCAGAAAAAAGACGATTTGTTTTTAATTAATGTCAGCTCAATAAATATCTCCTTATCAGCACGTGGAAGGCGAAGTGCATCGCAGCAGACATGCTTGCAGAGTAACGCCTGATTGGCGTTTGTTTGGTGGCAGTCTTTGCCTCTGGCCGTTCGTACCTTCCCTGCCGATCTGCTTGTCTCTGCTCCTCTGGAGGAAACCAAAGTCTGAAGTAAGTAAATCAGTCAAACTTCAGCCAGAGTGGCAGAAACCGTTTTAAATGGGATTCTACGATGACGATAAAGTCACTCTGTTTTAATTAGCTTTCATTTCTGCTTCTAACCAAACTCCGTCCCTAAGCTGGCGGATTTGTTCCGCGGACCTTATGGAATCAATCGATATGTGGTGCGATGAGCTTACATGGAGGCTGAAACACATATTCTAATAATCCTGTCTGCTGGAGGCTGACAACATGTACGTCCATCTTGACCAAACTCAGGAGCTGCATATGAAAATAAAAACACGACATAATAATAAAAAATGTTTTGCAGAATGATCAGACAACCCTTCTGTTTTCTATCTACAGTGAATGATTTCCAATCCAATCAGCAGCAGGTGGGGCGGGGCGGGCGGGGCGGGTGGGGGGGGTGGGGGGGGCAGAAAATGCATGCACAAAGATCAGCTGTACTTTTGGAAGCGAAAGGGGAAATATGTTGAGGCTTAAGCTGATAAGAACAGCTGTGATGGTGAAGCTGAGTCTCAACAAAGATAAGAATTATGCTGCTTCTCAAATCTCTCAATATTCAGCAAATCTAAAGTCTGTCATGTCTGAAATGTTTTTGAACACGTGTTGCGGCAACGTGTTCGTCTGGCCTGAATATAAACAGAATGCAGCAGCTCTCAGAAGACGCTTCATTCCTTCCAATGTGTTAGTTTTAGGATTTCATGCAGTACAAACAGAAAAAACAACATTAGGAAATAAAATATGGAAGATTTACAACCATCAGGGGGTTTATTAAGCAGTGAGAGAGTCAGGATGGAGTATAAAAGGAGCATCAACAAGAAGTTCTGTGTCCTTCTGATGTGTCCTCACTGGTGACCATGTGTCAAACTAGCAATAATCATAAATATTGGACAGGAATTCAGTAAAACCATTTCTACTCATCGCAGTCCGGCACTGCGCCTGGAAACGCCACCCTGACATGGATTATTCCGGGAGGAAACTCTTCCTGGACGGACAGAAATGGATCACTGGTCATGTGGTCGGACAACCAACAGGAAAACATAAATGTGATTTTATTTGACTTCTGAGTTTCACAGCCAAGAAGCTAACAAGCAGCTGGGAGGCCAGCAGAGCCCCCCAGTCCCGAGCTTTACTGGCACCGCTGGTAAATGTGAGAAAACGCAGAGCGGGGGCTAACGTTAGCATCCCGCAGGCAGCAGCCAACACGGAGGCAACGCCGTCGATTTTTCATGTGAGAACGTCTGCTAACGTAAAGCTGCTTCTTCTTCTCTCATTTAGCACGTCGCTTCACCTTCATCCAGCCGGGTTTAAACAGCCTGCTAGGTTCTACATGACGGCCCCAGCTGCAGCTCATTCCCCACATCTCCTCCCAGCAGTTCATCTCACAATAAAATGTTCATCTGACGCAGAGCTCTGGATATTTCTCTGCGACTGAACTTTTCTGCTGCCCGGAGCAGAGAGACACTCCGAAGCGTGCCGATCATCCAGGTCTCCGTTGTCTGCATGGAAATCTGACCTCTGAGCTCTTTGGTTTGTGAAGGACGCGGCACCGCTGTCTTCTTCACTTCAACGTTTTGCTCCTCATGGTTTTGGGAAAACACACAGAGCAAAACGTTGAGGGGAGAGTTTAGGGGACCCTTCGGCCGAGCGGGACGTGTTTCAGATTCAGAGGATGAAGGAAAGATACGGAGAGTGGAAGCACCAGAAGAAAGGAAGGAGGACGTTGCTTTCAGGTGGATCTTCTCATGGCACCAGTTCGACCTGAGAGGATTCAGCCGCCCAACCCGATGCTTTCGTTCTGGACTAAAGTCTGAGGAGTCAGCAGGTCACTTCCAACGCAGATGGAGGCTTTATGAGCTAAACGTGCGCTCTCTTTGTGACCTGCGCTGCCCATGAGGCCGTCTAAAAAGAGACAGACCTAAAGGGTGTGTCCCTCATTAAAGGGAACTGGAAGTCACAGAGATCACGCAGCAGTTTTTCACAAGAAACAACAGAAATAACAGAATTATCCTGCAAAGACATAAACATCACCAAAGCAAGCGAAACTTTTATTTCCCTGCGTCTACAGCTGCAGTAGCTCCAATACTCCTGGAAGAGATCAAAACACATCCCTGCTGCCTCGCAAAGTTCACAGCAGTGAATCTGATAATAGGAGAGACTGTTGGGGGGGTGGGGGGGGTGGAGGAGTTGCATCCCTGCTAATTAGCACCACAGACGTTAATTAACAGGAAATAGAAATAGAAAGCAGTGGAAGCGCAGGTTAAACGTGGGCAATGTGGAGCAGGAGGACAAATATAAACATGATACTGCAGGATGACAAGTTCTGCAGACGGAGGTGAAATAACACATGCGTGTGTGTGAACTAAGACAGACGTGTGGCAGGATGTGCACGCCGAACGTGCACCTTAAATGTAATAAGCCTAGAAATGTTCCTTTTTTGTTTTTTACAGAGTTAAATATGAGAATTCATTCCTGCAGTTCTGCTGTTGAACTGTGACTTCTGCATGCTGCTGCTTCACAGCTTTATGTGCACGTCATGTGCACGTTTTCTCCTCCAAGTGATGAAAACCTGAAGTGCTGGATGATGACAGTGCCGTAACCGACCACAGACCTGCAGGAAGGTCCTGGACAGCAGCCAAGTAATGATTCGAGTTTAAATGAGTCACTCAGCGAAGTGAATCGAGTTTTTTAATCATCTGAGTCAGTTAAACAGAGTTTACATAAATATCTAAATACACACACACAGCTGTGAGCTTTGACTGTTTTAGGACTTCAGCTGCACAATAGAGATATTTTATCCCTTCAGTTCAATCTGTGGTTAGTAAGCTAGCAGGAGCAGAGTCCGGTGAGTTAATGAGTGAGTAGTGATGAGGAATCGTGATTCATGATCAGAGGAGTAGAAGTAGGAGTGGAAAGTAGAAGTACTGGCTATCAGCTGTTCCAACCATCACTGAACCAGGTGGATGGAATCAGCTCCACTGCAGGTAGACGAGCCTGTTGGTGAAACACCTGTTCTAAAAACATGGCAGGACTTCTGCTTTACTTCTACTTTCTACACTTCTGTTCATGATTCAGTAAAGTGATTCTCGAGTTTGGAACGATTAGTTCATGACTTGCACACCCCTACGGCGGAGCGTGAAGCATCTTTCCAACCCAGAGAGGCTGGAAAATGACAAACAAAGATGGAGTTTTTAAATCTTCTCTGTAAATCGGACGGTTCTCGTTCTCCTCCTGCGGCGGTGCCTAACAGCCACAGAAACAAAAGATGTGAAACAAATAAAACAATAAGACAACTGGCAGGGCCAAGCATCAGAGGAAAACTGCAGTCAGTGCCTGTCCATGGCAGGGTGGCCATTTAGAGCAGTTTAATAGAGTACTACGCTGCAGTGGGGAGAGGCTCTATTAAAAAGAATAGAAATGCCATAGTGCAGCGGTCAAACTGTGACAGGTTGGTGCGGTTTTCTTCACACTGTGAGCCATTTTCCCTGCAGGAAGTTTCATTTGGAGCAACTTTCACTGAACTGAGCAACAAACAGCAGAAACTAGATGAAGAGAAGTTTTTTCTCCTGCTTGGCTGCAGCTTCACCTTCGGCTTGGTAGAAACCTTCCTGCCAGCAGGAGCCAAGCGGTCCACCAGTCAGACTCGTGTTTAGCCAGGAGAAAAGAAGACAACAGATTCTAGTCTGCAAACAGGAGTCACAGAAATCCTTTAGGAAGATTTAGAAGCAGCCGCTGAAATAATATCATTTCATGTATCTAATGCAATTCAATATGTCTGCTGGGCTTTAATAGCAACTTTCTGCTTGGTTTGTTTAATCAGACCTGCAGACGGCCAAATGCAACTGATAGTCCACACTTCAGAGGAAGCCTGAGATGATTACTTTTCTACTTTAATGACATTATGTATCGCTCACCCGTATGTGTTTCCATTTATTCTCTCCTTTCTTGGCAACACAAGAAGAAAAAGATTGAAATGAAAATCTGGCTTTGCAGGGTGTCAAGGGAAGTCTTTCTGCTCATTTTCCAGACGAGGTGATTGAAATGCATCTGGGCCACCACGTCTCAGCCTGGCAGTTTATGGGAAGCAGGCGGGGTGTGAAACTGTGCGCATCGTACGTGTTGCACATGTATATGTATGCACATATGTGTGTGTATGTTTGCATTTCACTTATTTCACAAAGGCAGTGGTTAACATGCATATTCATGTGTGTGGAGGATGAGTGTTTTACTGGGTCTCCTGCAAACGTTCAGCATTTCCACGCTGAAAGGCAAAAGCTGCTTTCAGAAACAAAAACACTGATGGATTCACAGCAACAGTTAAAAAAGGAGGTAAATCTGCTTCCATGTTTTATAGAAGTTCCTTCAGTGTGTTGGTTCAGGTGTGCAGGAGGAGGGCTGCCTCTACAGGTGCAGGATGGTGGCTCTTTCCAGGCCCAGATGAAGGCACCGCTGGTCCAACTCGTTTTGTCATTTGGTCAGATCACCTGGAAGTCAGGGATCCTCAGTCCTGGTCCTGGACCCCCGGTGTCCTGCAGAGTTTCAAGCCTCCTTGCGGCAACACATCTAATTAAAATCAATGTGTATTTTTGTCTGAGTCTGAGTCAGGTGTGTTGCAGCAGGGACACTTGGAAAACCTGCAGGACACCGGTCCTCCAGGACCAGGACTGAGGATCCCTGCTGTCCGTCCGTCCACCTCTTCAGCTCTGCTGCATTCTATTGTCTTCATGTCTTTTGGTTTCCTGCAGCTGAACTAGGGCTGCTCGATTAGGACAAAAACGATCCTTTTTAACATAATAATAATCAGGATTATTTAGACTGAAATTAAGATCTTGATAATTTAACACAATTATCCAGTATTTATAAACAACGCTGCGCGTCGTGGTGTTCTAGACTCCGTGTCGTGCATTATAACCGTCTAATGGACGGTTCCGAGTTGTTTAATTCGCTTTTACCGCTTATATAGGAACTATTTTACGTTGGCCTGGATGTACGTTTTATACCAAACAACGGCTGTCAGGCTGCAGCACGTTTCTCTCATTCACCTGTTAAAAGACGGCTGATCTGAACCAGCTGGTTAACGCGTTGCTATGGTAACGCCCCGTAACGGAGGGATATTACAGCGTTTAACTGGCCGAACTATGTATAGGAAAATAATGCAGCCAGTTGTCCCTGACAATGGTATAAACTATGTTTAGGTGAACTTCCACAACCTACTGCAGTTATTCTACATGGACCTGCAGCCGGAGCCGACTGAGACTGGCCGCCTGGGAGTGCTTTAGGACGGGAGAGGCTCCCGCTGCTCCTTCCTTACAGTAACTGCAGAACAATATGTGCCTTCAAGTCAGTCGCCAAAACACCAGAAAAGTCTCTAATAACTCCAGTAAAAGCTGCTAGATTTGTCGCTTTTAACAAAAAAGTCTCCAGATTTAGCGAGAAAGTCTCCAAGTTGGCAACAGTGTCTGAATGAAAGCAAAGCGGCTGTGGGAGGAGTTTACAGCACAGCGCTGCAACGCCAGAGACGCTCGATTAGCAGCTGAAGACAGCAGGAGAGGAAACTGCAGAGAGGAAAATAATCACACCCTTTTAGTTTTATCATGGTTGGAAACCCAGATCGTACTGAGATTACAATCTGATTAATCACCCAGACCTACACTGAAACTGTTTTCATTCTTTAGTTCAGGGACCAGGCATTGGTGATGTGCATGTGCTGGATGTGTCCCTGCAGCACAGATCTTCAACATATGTGTGCAGGACTCATGTGAATCAGGTGTTGCAGTGAGGAAACATCCAGAACCTGCAGGACACAGCTGGTGATCCCTGCTGTAGTTCTTCACCAGCTGGCCGTATGCGGCCTGAACTTTGGTCTTTAAAATACCGGAAAGACGTCCATTCTGACATCCCGTCTTCTTTCTCAGCACCTTCACAGCTGCCAGGTAACCACTGCAAACTGGAGGAGTATCTGCATCAATGCAGCAACACCTACAATCCACTAACATCTAGAGGAGCATGAAGTAGCGGAACTCCTTCAGATCTCTGAAACAGATCAACAAAGTTGACTGCTCTAAGGTTCAAACCAGGTCAAAGGTAGGTGGGTTTACCCTAAAGCTACACAAAGCTAAGAACCATGTTGTTACTGCAGTATAATAACTATCCGCTAAATAATCTGGTCATTTTCTTCTGTATAATCAGCTGAGAAGTGCTGCAGCGAATGAAAAACAGATTAGAGGGCATTTGAAGGACATGGAACACCTGCAATCGGATCATGAATGCTGCATGCACAGATCTCTGCTGTTTAAATAGCTCTTCCCAGAGGCATAAACACGTTTATGAAAAATACATTTTACACCTTTTTATGCCTTCATTAGATGGTTGGAAGTGGAGAGATGACGCGGAACAAAGAGAGATGATTGGATGATGGTTTATAAGGGGGTCTTCCTGTTGGACGTGTTGGGGGTTAAATGGCAGCTCATCGCCAAACCTTCACAACGACGCCAGAGTGGCGTCTTGCTTCTGGACTGTACCAGCGGCGGCGTTAGAAAACCCCTCATCGGGGAAAACTCCTCTTATTTAAGTTGCAGTTGCAGCAAATCCTTCTTTCTTACTTCACCATAGCTTGCAAAGTAAAAAGGGACTTTTAGATTGCTAAGTTAAACTAAAACACTACCAGCGATAAAAGATCACTTATGAGGTCACCACAAACCCCCAAATTTAATTCAGGATTAACAGTTTATTAAGGACTCCCCTTTAGATGATTAGAATCACAATTACTGCAAAAGTTGCTCCTGTGTTGAGGTGCAAATCTTCTTCCGGTTTAATTCCCCCCCCAGCCTCTGCAGGACGATCAGTCTGAGATGAGCTTCAGATGTTCCAGGTGAACAACGTCTTCTTCTTGCAGGAAGAACTGGACGTCGGAGCCCTGAACTTCTCTGAGCGTCAGCAGCCGGTACTGACCTAAATCTCAAAAAGTCTGAACATCGCATGAATCTTGACGGATATAAAAGTAGGAAATAACTCCACAGAAAGGATCCATTTATGATACTCGTCCTAAAACCATGAACCTTTAGGATGATTTCTGGTTTTTATCGCCAGGGTTTGGATTTTTCTGTCATTCTTCTGTTGATCTTTTATTTTGGTACAAATATTAACAAAATGAAGATGCTCCAACGTGAACTTCATCTCACAAGTCTTCAACGACTGAAAGTCACTCTTTCAGCTCAGTTCTGGGACGACTCTGTTCACCAGCCTCCTGTTCCTGAAATCCATGTCACTCTGTGAAACTTAACGTTATCGGAACGATACAGTCTGATGGTCTGAAGCTTCCACCAAACACGGAGTTAAAACTTTCATCAGTGATACTTTTACCATCTCGATGCACGAGGCTGGAACGTTGAACATGGATTTTTACTGAAATACGGCGTAGCAATTCAAGTCAATTCAACTTTATTTATATAGCGTCAAATCACGGCAAAGCCATCTCAAGACGCTTTACAGACAGAGAGGAAAACATAATGAAAGCCAATTCATAACAGCCTATATAAGGAAACCAACAGATCAAGTTGAGCAATTAGTTTTCCTTTTTTCAAACAGCTTATTCAAGATTCAGTGAAGTTTAAGGTTTTTGCGGATTGTTCAGTTTTATATGACTATAAAATCTAACAAGCTGCTTTTACAAACTAAAACTAAAAAACAGTCAGTGTGGTTTTCGTCCTGGTCGCGGAACAGTGGACCAGCTCTATACCCTCTTTGGGGTCCTGGAGGGGGCATGGGAGTTTGCCCAACCAGTCTACATGTGCTTTGTGGACCTGGAGAAGGCATTCGACCGTGTCCCCCAGGGGCTCCTGTGGGGGGTACTCCGGGAGTATGGGGTACCAGACCCCCTTGTACGAGCTGTCCGGTCCCTGTACGACAGGTGTCAGAGCTTGGTCCGCATTGCCGGTAGTAAGTCGGATCCGTTTCCGGTGAGGGTTGGACTCCGCCAAGGCTGCCCTTTATCACCGATTCTGTTCATAACTTATATGGACAGAATTTCTAGGAGCAGCCGAGGTGTTGAGGGGATCCGACTTGGTGGCCTCAGGATTGGGTCCCTGCTTTTTGCGGATGACGTGGTCCTGTTGGCTTCGTCTGGTCGTGATCTCCAGCTCTCGCTTGAGCGATTCGCGGCCGAGTGTGAAGCGGCTGGGATGATAATCAGCATCTCCAAATCTGAGACCATGGTCCTCAGCCGGAATAGGGTGGATTGTCCTCTCCGGGTCGGGAGTCAGGTCCTGCCTCAAGTGGAGGAGTTTAAATATCTCGGGGTCTTGTTCACGAGTGAGGGAAGGATGCGAGATCGACAGACGGATCGGTGCGGCGTCTGCAGTAATGCGGACTCTGCGCCGGTCTGTCGTGGTGAAGAAGGAGCTGAGCCAGAAGGCGAAGCTCTCGATTTACCAGCCGATCTACGTTCCTACCCTCACCTATGGTCATGAGCTGTGGGTCGTGACCAAAAGAAGGAGATCTCGTATACAGGCGGCTGACATGAGTTTCCTCCGCAGGGTGGCCGGGTGACGTTACATCTGTGTTACATTTTACACTGAAGCCACATATATTACGGATCCCGTTGAGCGAAAGCATCCGCTCCCACCGGAGGTGACACAGGGTCGAGGTGAGGGACTGAATGCCTTCCTGAGCTCCAGCAGAGGTGGAGCTTTTTCTTTTATTCCTGAAGCAACGTTTCTTTTCACAACATTTTCCTCAGCAGCCATGTCCAAGCGCTCTGATTGGCTACGCCCAGGAACAATTTATAACGTACTCGAGGCGCACTGCAGCTTTTCCTCCACTTCAGAAGTAGTCCAAGTAGATTTTCTACTGTAGAGACGTCTCACATGTCTGATGAGCACATTCCTCATGTATCTCATGCGGCCATCTTGATAGGTGCTAGAAATGCCATTAACGGTGTGATAACACTTAAATACAAACCTTTATCTCTTTCAGGCTTTCCTTCTTTATGAATATTAACACTTGATCGCTTCGACCGCTTATCTCCCTGCATCGCGACTGCCTTTGATGAGATATCAGATGGTTTGCTCGCTCTGGGAAAAACCTCTGTGCAGAGTCTGCATGTTGGAGGAGGTGCTGAAACTTGGATCAGTCAGGCTGCCGTAGTTGTTATCTCTGCCTGTAAAAAGCAACAGGGTTTTATCTACGGCCCTTCATTAAGCTGCACGCTGCATGCATGCTAATGACATCTGGAATGAAGGATCCTGAATGTTAGACGTGGAGCTGCCAGTCTCGTGCGCGGCGCTCTGAGCTGTATCCATGCAGCAGCTTGGGGATGCAGTGAAAGGCTGATTACAAGCTGTAGAGGTGAAGCAAACCTCACCAACGCTCCTGCAGCTGAAAGTGGACACTTTCATGTGCTTGGATGGAAGAAACATGGACAAGAGAAGCGGAGGGTGTCTGTTTTTGTGCCTGCAAGAGATAAAGCACACCAGGATCACCACAACGGCTGACAAACTTTTCTGAGACAAAGACATGAGCAAGCTGACGACATAAAACCCCCACAAAGCCGATATGTTTACTCTGACTTTATGTAAGCCATAATTTCTTTGACTTTTCCTCTCGATTTGAGATAATGAGTGTTTTTAACGTCAGACTGATTTATTTTCTGCCTGAGCTGCTGTGGTGCCCCATGGCAGGATGACACAAAGAAACTATAAACTCGGTTAAATGAGGAACCACAGGGTGGCACTTTTTATCACAAACTCATTTCAGAAAACACACCCAAACACCCGAATGCCAGAGCGGATTAATGCAGGAGGGCGTGGAGGGACAATGTCTCCTCAAAGTTTGACCTTTGGACAAAAATTAAGCAGCAGAAAACTCTGTCAGGGTAATCAAACGATTAAACTCGTCCCATTTGCCTTCTGCGCCGGATGATGTAGCGTCTCCCCTCAGAAATACTTTCTGACTGTCAAAGTGGATCCATGGATCGCGTCCATGCTCCTGATCCTGTTAGCGGGCACCAGAAGAAGGCATTTGGCAAGGATAAGTCTCCACAAAGGAGTTCTAACCTTCTGGAAAGGGGCGTCCGCTCCATCTCCCCGATGGCGATGAAGGGTTTGAAACTGTTCTGCGTGGAAAACGGATTCTCACCGCTGGAGCAGCGAGCAGCGCTGCAGCAGATACTTCAGCGGTTGAGGAGGAATGTGAGGAGAGATGAGGAGCTGCACCGGGACCATGCAAGGTCAGGCCTCAGCAGCCTGCAGCTTTTAGATGTCTCCCTGATCCAACACACCTGACTCAAATGAATGAGTCCCTGCGGAGAACTTCGTGTCCTTTTAATCTGAATCAGGTCTGCTGGAGCAGGGAAACATCTCAAACCTGGACTGGTTTTCCCCAGAGCTGAACCTTACAACAGGGGTGTCCCGCTCCAGTCCTGCAGGTTTTCCATGTATGCCCGCCCCAACAGACCTGACTCAAAATGATCCATGGATCCACTTCATGTGGTTGGGTTGAAACAGAACCCTGCAGGCCCTCAGGGGTCGATTTGGACCCTCCTGTCTGCCATACGACACCATGACGGTGTGAATCTCTGACGTTACAGAGGCGGGAAGAGTAATCTAATCAACCTCAGCTGCAGTGGTCTGGTTTCTGGGCTCCTGGTTTCTGGGATCCTGGTTTCTGGGCTCCTGGTTTCTGGGATCCTGGTTTCTGGGATCCTGGTTTCTGGGCTCCTGGTTTCTGGGCTCCTGGTTTCTGGGCTCCTGGTTTCTGGGCTCCTGGTTTCTGGGATCCATTGTGCGTCTTATGAATATGAGCCTTGTGATTGGCCCACATGAGAACCAGGGAGCGTCTCAGGGAGCTGATGCAGATGACAGTAGGGTTTCTACTGGCCTTAGAGTCTTCACAGATTCTGCAGATCTGCAATCATCTCTTCCACATCACCTGCCTCAGGTAAAACACATCGCTGGTCAGACAGAAAAACTGGGAACTCTTCTGGTTTTAGCTCGACATAAAACATCACTTTGGAACTTTCACAGGAAAATAGACATTTTATTTCCATGTAAATGCAAAGATATCACATCTGTTTGTCATACTTTGATTTACTAGAAATACAATAATAAAAGAGACTTTAGATATTTCTCTGTAACCATCTTCCTTTTAGTGACTGAGAGCAAAAACGAGCCACAGGATCATTATTTATGACCTGAAGCACAAAAGCAACTGAATTCAAACCTTTATGAGCAGGAAGAAGCAGGGTACATGGATCACTTATGCAAAGCAATTATTTTTACTGACCATACAGGAACTCAGACAATTCACAGCGAATGCTGCAGGACTGATGAAATAATAATAATTGTTCAGCTAGCAAACAATTATCCGACAGAGAAGTATAGGCGAACCTCAACAGCCTGAAAAACAACTAAAATGTTCCGTTGCAGGTTTCAAAAAGCCAATAAAAAGGAAAATTAAAGTGAAATTATGACATCTGCTAAAAATAGCTGCATTAAAAGCTGATTTTTTTTTTAGAACTTTTTGTGACAGAAAAGCGGAAACTTGATGCAAAATTATTCATAAAATGTAATGCTCATCTTTTCATAACTTCATCCACATGATGGACCAAAACGCTGCTCCTGTTACCTGCAGATGAAAGAATCCAGGTTTAATCAAAACATGACCTGAAGCCAAGAGAAATTATTCACGGCATTGCCAGTCAGGATTATTACTTTATGATTATGATCATAGACTTTGACATAAACAATCCTCTGCTTGATAAATAGACCAGAAATCATGGTAAAAACAATTATTGTGCCTGAAATAAGTCCATCTAGTTTCTAAGCTGTCAGAAGGTGATTAACTTCTATATGGAAATTCAAGAATATGAGACATCTCGGTGACTAATGAAACCTTTCTGTCCTTTTGCCTGACAGAAAACACAAGCTGCACATCTACAAAAAGCTGAGATAGACGGGAGCAAAGCAGGCGTGGCGATCTGAAGACAGGTCACGGAAATGTTAAACAGTCCTGGAACGTCACTGGATGAGGACAAGAAGAAACTTCAGGGAGGAAAATGTGATTTGCATTTAATGAAAGCTAAAGCGACGACCTTTTTGCTCCATGTTCTGACCCTCTGACTGAACTCTCCAACAAAACAGGATTGCTCTGTGATAAAAGATTCCAGCAGGTGAGTCTGGATGAGGAGCCTCATCTGACATCCAGCTGCATGACTGCTTTGTGCAGAGATATGAGCTGAAATGATATGCTTCCAGTGTTTGCCTTTGTTATATCTGGTTTATTTAAAGTAAATGTACATTATTTAATAATAATTTGTCATTCAGTTCGTACATAGCTGAGTTCTAAATCACCAAGATCAGTAAAGTATTCATAGTTTTGGACAAACAACATGCAGGATCAGAAGGAAGTTGAGCTTCCTTACGGGACTACGGCATTAGAAAATTAGAAACTGTACACAACCCAAAAACTGGCAGAAAATTCACAGTTTCTCAAGAAAACAACAAAAAAGAGCGATGAACTGTTTAATATTGATGTTCCACAAAGAAAGACTGGAAATGATTTCCATATGTCTCCATCTATGCTGGAATATCATAAGAGATGAAAGGAATATGGAAGAATTTCAGTGAGGAAAGCCCAATCTGAACATCTGTCCAAACCAAACTCATCTACAGCTGATGTGCCTGCAGACAGATGGAGAGAAGTCATTCCATCATTTGGTTTGAAAAAAAGATTATTTATCAGTATTAAGCAAAAAAAAAAAAAAAAAAAAAGAAACAGGCTCTATGATGATATGCATCAGCCCCCCCCCCAGCAAAGATTACGTGCTCTTATGTGAAGGTTGCATAATGCTGTTCTGAATTCCCTCTAGGGGGCAGCGTTGTTCCAGTTTCAAACAGGCATTTTCAAGGACAGCTAAAAAGGTATTGGGTCCTTATTCGACCATCATTCCACAAACAACAGACAGTTGAGATGTGACCCAGTTCATGGTCTGCCACTCCAAAGTGAGCTTACCGTTGCATATACCGAGTAGACGAGAATTACCCATAGTGCTCCAGTCCTCCGTTGCCTAGCAACTACATATGCCACATTCATTAGTGATCATTAGTGATCGCATTTTTTCATAAAAACATAAAAATATTTTTTAAAATGACAGAAATGGTGTCAGTACTTAGAATTTTATTTATTTTCATTTCCCTTTGTGTGTGAATGAGAAACATGAGGAGGAGGCGGTTTAGACGAGCTCTCCTCTGACTGACAGCTCATCCTGTCAAGCTGACGTTAACTTCAGTGGAAAATAATCCTGGTCAGATGAATGGAATTACATTCAATTATAGTTATTGGACAAAATGTCTTCCCAGTTTGTCTGCTGGGACAAATATGTTTGCTCTGCATCCTTACATACGTAAACGAGGACGTTTCAAACTTTTTCCTACATCTCCGCCCTCCACACGTCTTTCACGTTACCATGGTTGTAAAGTCAGTTCTAGGGGGCGGTGCTGAGTTCAGAGTTTGCTTTTGTGTCGTACAAGCTGTTGGTAGCCGTAACACACTGTCATAAAGCTGTTTACAAGCGTCCGAAAACAGCAGTAGAAATATGAAGAAGAAAAAAAATGAGATTCTCCTTTTCTCCTCGACTGCTTCTGCAGACGTTTTCAGAGGAAAAACTTAGTCATGAAAACATTAATGCAAGTCAAATTTCCCTTGTTCCACCTTTTCTCAAAGCAGAGTAATTTGTTTAAAGTGTTTTTGTTTTAATCTGAGATGTAGATGATATTGTTGGATTCCTTCTGATGTTTTCCAGTAAAACTGGGACCAAACAACACCTGAAGCCCTTTTCCTGCATGTTCCTCTGCCACAGCAGCTCTAAAGTTTCAGGGAAACGAATAGCAACAAACTGAATAAAAAACAAGCTTCTTATGCAACACAGGAACTGGTAATACAACTTGAACTTATTCTGTTAGACGAGTAAAACTAGCAATACACACAGATTTCCAATTATGCAAATATAAACTTCATTTGGATAAGAACATAAAAAACACGGAGGGATAAAAGAACAAACACCAGATATTTGAAGTCTTTCTTTAGGTTTGCCTCTTAAGTGAACCATCCCACCATTAGTCTGATGAATGATGGAGCAGCTTTGTGCCGTGAAACAAATCCAATTTATACCCATAATTTTTAATTATGTAAAACAACATATTGCACCTCCTACAGGAATGCAGACAATAAAACCAGCAGCGTTCTGTACAGGAGAAGCTGTTTAAACTATACATTCACGGCTCGGTGCGTTCTCAAAGGTTTCTAACCACAACCTCGAAGATAACATGCGTTGGTGTTTGTGAAGCCCCAAAACATTTAATGGCCTTAAAAAAACTAGTTTCTACGTAAAAAAAGATGCATGAAGACAATCTGGCAATACCTTCGCTTGTTTACGTCAAAATGCATTGCTTGCTAGTTTACTGCTAGCTTAGCATGGCTGTGGGATTTTCTGCTTCACCTGAAGGCTCTCCCAGTGGCTCTCCCAGCCCAGAGAACACCCCTCACCGATGAACCTTCAGCCACCTACCAAGTCGTGGTGAACTGGGAGGGTGAGGAACCATAAGAGCTTTTATGTCCTCCCTACCAATCCATCTATCATCCACAACCTGCTCAGTCCAAAGCAAGCTGCAGACTCTTCATCTAGCTGTGCTTTATCTTACTGTCCACACTGGCTCCATGTACTTGCATGCGAAAAGCTCCATTCAGCAAGAAGTTATGATCAGTTCCTCTAATTCCTACGTTTTAACAAGCTGTTTGTTAGTAGTCACAACCAGTACTCACATCATATCTGGAGATAGGAGGAAAATTGTTTCATCTGGAAGAGACTAATTTAATCCATTATTAACAAAATTATTTAGTGTGCATTTGGGTATTAACCTCCTGAACACTTAATTTAAGAAAAATCCCAAATTGAGTTGCTAATGGCGCTACAGCCGTAAAGTGTGTCTGGCATGCTGTTGGGTTTCCAGTCTATCACCAGGCCAAAGGAGGGATCTAAAAACTGCACACTGCTTAATTAAAACTGGAAATCTTGTTGTAAATACAATAATAGTCTGATGACAATGAGTCAGTTAACACAAATACCACCAGATTAATTCAGGAATTCTCAGTGGCAACCACAACAAGCGCCCACAGCTCTGAATCGGTTTATTCCGACTTGCTTTGTACATTTATGGAGACAGGCTGCAGATGAAGCCTGATCCTGGGACAGGGACCTCCTGCAGGGTGCAAATTTAAGGTACACTGAAAAAACAGACATTTATATGCAAAGTCTGTTTTTAAAATAGAAATTTTAAAACACATTTCAACTGAATTGTATGCATATTTAGTTCTAACAGTTGTGACTTTATGATAAAACCCTCATTTTTTACACATTTAGAGACATGTCAGTCCAGAGGGACCAGCCCTCAAGGTGCATTTTAATGTAATTTCAACCAGGTTTTACAGGTAAAAGAACAAAGCAGAGGCTGAGAAAGAGGGAGGAAAGGGGAAGGTTGAGCATATATGTGGAGCTGTGATGTAGAGACATCAGTGTGCAGCAGCTCCCGGAACTACATGTGAGGGAATGGAAGCAGGAACGCCAGCTGTAGCATTAATTAGGCAGGTGAAACGACTGGATTGCATCTTTACACCGGCAGTTAGAGAGAAATCTGTTTTCCAGCTAACCTATGAGGAAAGGGAAACATGGAGAATGAGTGTGAAGACAGAATGAGCTGTGAAGAAACAGATAGAGAAAGGCTGCTGGGAGAGAGATTTAAAGGAATGTTATGTGGTTGAGAGTCATGAAAAGGATTTATTGCTAATCCCTCCAGTGATAGTCAGCTTCCATGATCTCCACCACCCTGCCAGTCAATCACAATGTGAACAATGAGATATGTTGATAGAATGCAGCACATTTCCTAGATCTGTCTTCCCTTTCAGTGCATTGATGTCATCTTACACTGGGTGATGGATGACTTAAACTCTTGTTGAAATGAGCAGATGCTTTTGGATGCAACAGCACATTGTGGTGTACTGCAGTTCATTTTCCCCTCTGGTGTGCACATTAAAGACTCCGATACAAGATACTGAAGATCTCTTTTCTTGCTGCAGCAGAAAGAAATCAGACCAAGAACTTAACAGAAAGTAGGGCCACCTCCGTCACCAGGGGCCCATCGATGACACACCAACTTTCAGCGTTTAGAACTGCTGATTAACGATCCAAATGCTTTTACACTTGCTAATGCTAATGCTAATTTATTTATCCAGCTTTTAATCTGAAACCTTCCATATTTACATTTTACACCATCCAGGATAATAACTGCCATTACCAAGGGATGGAAAGTTCCTTCAGCATCTCCAGTCATGTGTTTGTGACGAGTTACAATAAAAAATGTTGTGAATAAAGCCGTAAGTTTTACCCACTTCCGTCCATTGGTTATAAAACTTGTGATTACCAATCGTAAGAATGTCGACTGCAGGTCAGGGAACGGAGGACTGCCAACAATTTATATACAACTAGCAATCCTGTGTATAACAGTGGATGGACTGGACGTTTCCACCATTTAATGCAATGTAGTTCTATTTCAGAATAATTTCCTCATAAAGAAGCAGCCATAGATGCTCCTAACTGCACACTATCAACTACTGCCCCCTAAAGGTAAAAGGACAGAAATACAGCTAAAATGAACAATAAATAAACCATAAACCTTCATTTTTAAAGCCAACAAAGCAACTCCATCAAAGATTAAAGCAACCATGACTCTGATTGTGACCAATAAATCCGTTACGTGCTGCAAAACAACCATGACTGCGGCTAAAATGGGTCCTTCTTATGAAGCAACACCATTTCTCCAGATCACATTCATATGCATCATGGGGGGTTGTCTGGGTGGAGGACACTTTCTCCAACATGCAAGCTGACAGTCTCTGTTGTGAAGCTTGGTGTTGCGTATCCAGATGCAGAAATCCTGCCGTTTGCCGTGGACTGTCTCCCTGAAAGTGTTTTTGTCCATTCGCAGCATTTCATGCTGTAAAAGATGACCTGAACAGAAGTCAGCACCGGGCCTTTTTCCTGGAGCTGCTTACTGATGGACTACTTGACATGAAGAACCATCTGACATGTTTGTGAAACATTGACCTTGTCCGGTGTTATCCCTCTTCTACTTCATTTTTTATTCCTTTTCAGGGCCAAAGCATCTGATGGCTGAATCCCAGCCGGGCATTCCAATGGGAGAACTGTTGGAGGACACGGAATGAGCTTTTTGTCAGGACTTCTGATGCATTTCAGCCATTCACAGACATGTCGCTGGGACCCGGACCGTCTCTGAGGGATGAATGGTTTGCATGAGAGGTTGTGGTTTTATGTCTGTGCTGGCCATGCAGTGCAGTGAGCGGGACACAGAGCTGGAGGGAGCTGGCTGGGATGACTTTGGTTCTGTCACACCAAGGTCTCCACTCTAACTCCACTATAATGAGCCTGTCAGAACAGTGTGAGGCAACGGAGATGGGCTGCCCCCCCATCAACCCAGTTTCACAGTCAAGGATGAGCAGCTCCCTGTGTGTCTGCGGGTGGACGCTGGAATTGTTTATGGTCAGATTGTTTTTCTCAGGATTCCCAGTAAACCTGTTGTCATCTTTGCAGAAGGTTTTTAATCTTCTGAAACGTTTCTCGCTTGACTTTTATCTGGATCTAATCTTGTCAACCTGTGGGTTTTATAGAAACCAGAGAACTGAGCTTGTTTTTCCAGCAAATTGCCTAGAATGCACACGGATGCTATAACCATGTGAATGACTGATTGGAGATTTCCAGACTTGTAGAAACCTTCCGAATCTCAAATCGCATTTATGAAATATTGAGAAAATCCTCCACATGATAGAAAAGACCCAGCTGTGTGGACACCAGCAGTTTGCTAATCCTGTCTATCATATTGGGATAAAATGTGTGATCATCATGGTTTGTTTGCAGAAGGACACTAATTCTAATAGGTGTAATATAATATGTCGTAGTAGAGGTAATTTTGAGTAAATTATTGTGGTAAACACAAGTTGGGATGTTCAGAAAACATATCGGGCCTCAGACATCTTTTGTGGAAGTTCTATATCTGAAATATGAACATGTATTCAAACTGAGAATTTCTACTTGGGAGGAAATACTGAACTTTGGCAGATTTCCTCAGAGTCGCCTCCTGACGCAGCTAATGCGGCATCCATCTTGCATCCTACCTGCACTCCGAGCTCTCAGAGGCCAGTAAAAGTCAGGCCAGTGTTGACTTGATCTCTCTTTGCTTTTTCTTTTCCTCACTTCCTCCAACAACGTCCTGCTGGGTTCTTTAGATGAATGAGCCACAGTTGAAGTTGGAAGCAGCCAGTGTGTTGATATCCAGTTGCTGTAAAGTTAATGACTGCTGTGAAGTGATGATCTAGAATAAAAGTGCAGTTTGAGCAACAGCAGCTTCAGGAATGTAAATAATGAACGTAACTGTGCCACCATGTCAGAAAGTCACTTTAAAATAAAGAGTACCTTCTTCGTCCCCACACCTCTACGGTGTATGCTTCATTTTTCTACTTTTCTCTACTTTCTACTTCTACTATGAAACCAAGTGAAGTCGGGTAAAAGGGACACAAAAGCTTCAAATACAGCTGGTCTTTGTGGGGGTCTTGGTCTCCTGTATTTTTGTTGCCAGTGAATTTCAGCTCTGATTAACCAAAGAATCCACCAGCAGACTTTAGGTACATTTACTAATGCCAGATGTTTGCCAATGTGTGAAAAACGTGTTACATCAGAAAAATATTAAATATGGGTCCCAACTTGGTATCATAGTAGAGCAGTGGCACCTAAATACGCAAATAAAAATCCCTAAAACCCTGATAGTTGCTTTCAATCACTGAGTTAATGAATTTTATGAAAATGAGATGGTTCTAATAAAAAAAATCATCCAATGGACGAAGACCTTTTTACAATCCTTATTTTCCATCTTGTGAAGTCGCCAGCTCTTAAACAACCATAAACTAACTTGATTTAACTTCATCCCACCATCCAGAAGGAGCGTTTTGTCGTTTTATATCATCTCCATTAGAGAGTAAAAATAAAAACAGATAAAAGAAGATTTGGTTCTGACAGACTGCAAATCTGCTGGAAAACATACTAAGAACCTCAGATATTGTATCTGATGGTATTTAGTATGAATGTGTCTTTGCTGAGCTCCAGTCCGTCTGACTCTGTGTGTTTTGCTGTAAAGCCTCCCTGATCCAATGTTAACTGCTCTCATAAACAAGCACCTGCCAGATGTGAGCATCTGCCCACGGAGGGCTCTGAGTGTCTGTCTGTGAGAGGAATCCATAAGCCGCGCTCTCACTGCAGCCTTTTTGTCTAAGACAAGCAAAAAAAAGCGCTAAAGCCAAACATAGCTGACCTTCTGCTAAAGCTCAGTCTTTACTTTCCTCAATGGAAAGATTTCACCTCTGAAAGACAAACATTCGTTCAGACAAACATACAGGTGAGGCCAACATTAAACAGCACTGGCTGAGCTTGTTCATGTAGAAAAGCTCATCTAAAGTCCCTCGGCGTGGAAAACCCTGCAGCCACGCCCAGAAAAAGCCATTCTGCCTCCTGGACTGCAGCATCTGCTGGCAGTGATGGAGGAGAAAAAGAAAAATAGACATTAAAAACCTGGAGCAGCTGACAGCTTCCCCCTACATCAACCCTGACTTTAAATTCCTCAGAGAAGCCGTTTAGAAAACTTTTAATAGCTTGGCCTTTTGGCCAACCTGAAAGACATTTTACCGAATATTCTTTTTGCATCATATTTGGCTTTCTGATTGCATTTTTTATCTGTTCCTCGTACCTGTGGAACGTGTAACTTTTAACCCGCTGGTGGCTGACAACACCTGCGTGCTACCTTCCACAGCTGCTCTGACATGAGCATCTTCACAGCAACACATTCTTTCATCTTCAGCAAGAACAAAATGCTGGAGGAATTATTCTAAACTGCTCGGAGCTCTTCTCTCCCCAACAGACTGATTCAACAATATGCTGCAGATATTAGCTGTAAATGAACACACTGCAAAAACTCAGCCTTAAAAAACAAGAAAAAAAATGTACAAAAATGAGGTAAATGTTGCTTAAAATAAGATAAATTATCTACCAATAGAACAAGAAAATTTGGCTTGTCAAGACAAGTAGAAATCCTTTTAAAACACGAGGAATTCTCTGGCATAAAAACTAAGAATTATTTTACCTTAAAAAAAAAAAAAGCAGATTTGTGCTCAATTTAAGATTTTTAGTCTTACTTAGATTTCAGTTTTTGCAGTGCGAACATTAGCATGAGTCAGAAGGGCTGATGTCACATCATGTCTTTTTTTTTTTTTTTTAAACAGGATTAAGCAGCAAACAGCAGAAAAAGGGCAAAAAACATTAAATTAGCTTCAACACAAATTCAGGCTTCTTCTCTGCAGAGCAAAAAACAAAGAACCAACAAAGGTGACCTACAGAAACCAGTTCATACATCTGGGTACTGTTTGGGTCGTATGTAACCCAGTTTCATCGTATACTTGCACACAGTACAGCATCGAATCGTAACAGTATTTAAACAACAGAATAATCTACAGGTGTTCAAATGTTAAATTCTCCACAATGCAACTAATTTATTCAACATATTAAAATACAGTTTAGTATCCATGCAGGGTGGTGCTCTGAAACGGACTCAAAGTGGCAGCAAACGCTCCGCATGCTGACCCGCGTTCACGAAGCACCAACAGACCAAGCTGCAGATCCACATTCAAGCCTAAGAATACATGACGACATCATATGAGGGAAAGATAAAAACAGACATTTTCTTTCATAAACACGAGATGTTGGAGCGTTGGGAACACACTCCTTAAAGAGGCAAAATGGTTTTCTGTCTGTGGACCAGAACAAAGTCAGCTCCACCTCCCTCTACCGCTGCCACACTCGCCTCGTCTGCCAACTAAAGCAAAATGCAAAAACCACTGAAGAAAAGAACACCGCCACGTTGTGGAGCATGTCAGAGTTCTAACGTTACAGGAGGAGAAGCGTTAGCTCCTTTAGCTCTCGCTGCGCTCGACTCTTCAGACATACAGGATCTTTGTTAACTTTAACGGTGAGGTACTGTCAGATCCTGGACGTCTCCAGGTAAACGCGTCGCGTTGCTCGCTACCATTCTGCCATGGGCGGCAGGATGGGGGGAGGGAGCGCCCGTTTACACGAAGCTGCATTACCACGCGGCCGGAGACCAGCAGACAGGCGCTGTGTGAGGTCCTCCTCTTCTTCACATGCTTTCATCCCTTCAACCCAGAATCGATAAATTTCTGCTCATTGCACCTTTTCTGTTCTCATGAAAGAGTCAGATGAATGTCATTTACATTCATACATTACTGCCCCCCCGATCTGCTCTGATTGGTCAGACCCTGTGGCAGAAATGACCCCATCCACCATCCTGCGTCAGCGGAAACGGAAGTCTAGGAAGCTTTTTGTTGTCCAGCAGAGTGCAGAATGAGTCTGACACATTTTCTGTTTCTCTAAGAAATGACTAAAAAAACCCTGTTTTGACAAATGCTGGTGTTAAAGTGATGCTTGTTCAAGATCAGAAGTACTGAACAATTCATTTGTTCTCCCTGAATGCTCATAACGCCGCCTTCGTTCTCAGAGCTACGTCAGCATATGGTTCTCTCCCCTCAGCGTGCTCATTATCCCTGCAGCAGCTACAACTTCTCTCTAAACACCAGTCTGACATATTGTGCTGCAAAATGACAACTGGGCCTCATGGAAGTTCCTAAATACTCTCCAGTTTGCTGTTCATTGACATTTCTTCTGGAGCTGCTGGGGACACATGCTGCCACTGTTTGTTTAATGTGACACTAAGTTATTTCAGTGACAGCTTCAAACAGTGGAGGTATTGTGCTAAGGGGAATGACACATCTGTCATTACAGCTAATATTTCTCAGAAGTGAACACTCCATCACACATCCATGGCTGTACACGCCGCGGATCCCTCCTTTCTTTCCACTTTCCCTCCCTGCAGCCAATCTGCTGGGAAAGTATGGAGTTTTCCAGGCTTTCTGAAGACAACAAAGTTTTTCTTTAACTGTTTTTTTTTTCTTTTTACTGATTTTCAGTCCAATCTCCGCCCAACTATTTTCAGAGAAATGATTTTTTTGTTGACTTTTTTAAATTCTGATCTATGAATCCTTCAAGCATAAAATGTCGCCTACAACAGCGGCCGGCCCTGCGGTGTGTCTGTACGTAACGGTTAACTGAGCATCGTGAGGCCTTTATGACTCGCAGCCGCCGTGCAGACACATGGAGCCGAAAGCTCGCCGTCTCTCAGCTTAAAGTCCAGAGAGGGAAACTGGACAAGCAGAAGACTAAAGCAGCAACATCAGGACCAAAATGAAAAACTATTCCCCACAGATGAACAAGGAAAACAAACCCAGCAATGACCAGAAGCAGGTCGGATGCATGTGGACCTGATCTGGGTCCCGTCAGCAGGGTGAAGGGACGAGGTGTGCTGAAAGGCCGTCGTGTCAGGTCTGTTGGAGGGAGCGTCCTCCCCAAATCTGATGGTCTTCTTCTGAAAGGGTTTTGGCCTCTTTTGACCTTTATTTTGGAGCAGCCTGACAGGAAAGGGGGTCAGAGAGAGAGATGACATGACGCCGTGGGCTTCAGAAGGACTTTGGAAAGTCCTGCAGAATTTCTCCTGAAGGCGACTAAAAGAAAATACAAGAACTTGTCTAAAAGGTTTCAGAAAAGAGAAACGAGCTCCACATACTGACTTTCAAGCTCCTATGAACTGTACAAACTTAGTTTTTACCCCGTGTCGTACCTTTCCATTTATGTTCCACATCTTCCTGGAACTACGTGGAGAAATGAGGCGTGCAGAAAGATCTCTACGCAGCGCTGATTGAGCATTTCTGTGTAAACTAAGACAGCAGAACAATGGAGGCACATTAGTTTGACAATTCAGTGTGCAGAAAATCTGCAACACACACGGCTGCGCTGTGACATGCTGCCATGACAACAGCATCCATGCTTTGTGATGCAGCTTCTGTGTTGTTAGGAAACTTTCACAGCTATTTATGACCCTTTGAGAAGCTAGTCACGGCTAATTTAGGGCAAAACGCCCCGCACTCATTGGTTGTAAATGTGTTATTGCGGCACGCTTGGAGAGATATTGTAGCATAATCGTAGTTGGTGGAAGGATGCCAGGGTTGCATGGGGGTCGGGTAAAGTATCCTGGCAGAGCCAATGAGCTTCTCTGTCACGCAGCAGCCAGACAGGTTGAGTCTGAAAGGGCCAAGTGCTCGTGTTGGTGCTGTTATGGAACACAAGCGAACTGGAGCACATTAGTCCTCCCAGTCTAGCAGGAGATGGAGCATCCTTGATCCCTGGCAGTTAGATGGATTAATGTGACTTACATGTGTGTGAGCCGGACAAAGACAGATGAATTGGTGGGGAGGGGGGCGGTGTTGGAGAAACAAGATTCTGCAGCACAGCTTTCCCAGCGTGACTGGCACTAAGTGGCATTCCCTTCAGTGAACCCGGGTTCACGTTGTTTTCAACTTTAATTATCCCGTTGGCAAGTCTTTTTTCTGCCCATGCCAGCGCAGACTTAGAGGATTTTCCTTGATGCTTGACTTCATTTCTGGCCGAGTCTGCTGGTAACCAGGCTGCTTATCAACACTGATTTCATGTCAAGGTTTCTCGCTGCTCACAGGGATGCTAACAGTCATTAACTGTGTCAAAATGATCAATTTATTTTTGGAAAAAGGTGGAGAGAGCCCTGATCTGCTGCCATATGTTTGAAGGTATCAAGGCATAGTTGCACAGTGGAGGATTTGAAGTGATGTGTGAAGGGCACAGTGAGAGTTCAAGGCTGCCAGAGTTCATTCTGAGGCGCGGAGAACTCGATAACAAGATGGAAAAATCAGCTTGAGCTGTTTTATGTATATAATCAGAATCTGAAGATCTAAAGCAAGTTTGTTTAAGCTCTCATGCACCGTCTAATGCAAGCTATGGAAACAGCCTTAAAAAAGGGATGATTTGCATTCAAGAGAGTCTGCAGAGACGTTGCAGAGGTAAGTAGCATGTTGACTGCAATCAAAGGCTTCATTAGAAATCTTCCTAGCAGTCTGTCTCTATGCTGCCGCGTTGCTGATGGTTAGAGCAGCATGACAGACACCCCCGATGCACGCCTCCTAAGTACAGCATCTGTCTCCGCTTTGGCTGCTGGTTTCTTGACTCTTAACCCAAACCAATAAAAATGCAGAGCTCCTCTTCTCAAGGCGCTGCTGTTCCTGATTGATCTGTCTGTGAGACACGTATCAACGTCATCGCCTGACAAGACATGGCTCGTTGTGCAAAACCTCCAATCAGCTGCAGCGGAGCTTTGAATGACCCACTTACACAATGTGTTACTTCTAATTAGTTGGCAGATTTTCTGCACATTTTATGTCTAAAAGGTCACTTCAGTTTTAAATCCAAGATTACTTCCATCATCTGAGTATGTATGTGTGAACCAATGGGAGACGTCTTTCAGATAAAGTATTTTTCACACGTCCAACCAAAGCAGCCAGAAACTGTCTAATAACCCATAAATCTCTGTCCTTGTTAAACATCGTTTAGGTTATGATGCAGACCTGTAGCCATGTCTTTATTTATCTAGTAAATAAATTACTAAATCACTGAACATTTGTAGGAATAAAATGGAAATCAATGGCTTAACTGGAGCCTTCAAACTCATTATAGTTTTTTATTTTTTTAAAGAACATCTAAAAAAAAAAGTGATTCTGGGGTGGAATCAGGTTTCAGAATTTCCTCGGTTCAGTTCTTTTTCTGTATCATACGAAAACAAAAAACTGCTTAAATATGGAACAAAAATAATATTAAATAAACTAGTAAATAAACTAGTCATCTACTGGCCAAGAGGGTCAGGGTTATCACTTTTGAGCATTTATTTGAACCATTAGAAATGTCCCATTCCGGTGTCACACTGCTGTCGATGTGCTGGCGTCATCCTGAAATGATGTTCTCCTGCTTTTTTACATTAAAGACAGAATCTGGAAAGAAAACAGTTTGGGAAACGCTGCATGCCTAAAAGGTGTGTTTATGACTTCAGTGGCATCCATCAGTGACATTTCTTGACATGAATTTAATCTTATTTAATGAAATAAAACCACAAGAGATTTAAGGCGAAGTCAGTTCAAGTCAATAGAAAACTCATCCATTATGTTTGATTTGAAAGAAAATAATTGTCTCTATTTTCAGTGATATTCTGATATTAAAGATGTGAAACTGTTTATCCTTATTACATAATAAAGTATATACATGTTGTATTTTTTATGGGAGTGCAAACCAGATACAAACTCATGTTATCAGGTGAAATAATAATAAAACAATGAAAATATAAATAAAAACTACTGGATTTGATATGTAATCGCTTTAGCATTTTTATATCAAAGATATTAGATTTCTTCAGACATCATTATAACTTTGAGAGGGGCAGTTCTTTTTGCCTGAAAGGTTTTATCCTCTAATTGTCTGGAGAGAAACTGGAGCCTGGTGTTTCTGTATCAGGTAGAAAGTACCATAATTATCTCCATGGAAACTAAAGTCAGCCTTTGGCCTCTTCCTGTCTGGAAAGGAATCCCACCTGCAGTAAACAGCAGGTGGAGACGGCTGTTTGTGTGTGGACCATTTCATTATCTCTCTCCATACTCAACATTTAATGGCCCTCGCCAAAAGAAATCAATATCACATAAGTCTATCCTACTTTCTGTTGTTGTTGCAGCTCTGGAAATTCTTCTGATTTTATTAGATCTTAGATGAACAACAAGAAATATTGTGTGCTTGAGCTGTTGTTATTGCTGAGCTGAGGTTATTTCTGTCTTAGAGAGCTCTTCCCAATTTGCTCACAGACCATATATCATTTAGCCCCCCCCCCCACCAGAGTCTCCAGCTCAATGGGAAAAAGTCGTCAACGGGACCAATCAGGATGTTTTAGCAGCAGACACAATATGATACTGTAATTAGGATGCTGAGTTCAGAATGAGGACAGACAGAGGAACAAAACAAGAAATCCATCAACCAATCAATACGTTTGTCACCATCTTTCTGACTCTTTTGTTTTTCTTACGTCTCCGTGTCTTCGCCAGTCGGTCCATCCGTCACACTGTTTGTGTTTGTCTGCTTCCTTTGAAATAACCTCCATGGCTAATGATCTGCCATGACCTCAGCGCTCTTTAATTGAATAATAAATGAGCAGATCTTATCCCAGCAGACCGAAGAGCACACACACACACACACACACACACACAATATAAATTCCAAGGTCATACATGAAGATCCTCATACTGAGCTTAAGCCTGATTAATCTGATCTTCTTCCTCACTGTTGGCCTACAACTGTGAAAACTCATCATTTCTTCAAATCTTTTCTAATTAATTCATAGTCTCAAAAGCATAAAATATCTTTTATGTTTTCAATTCTTTTCAGAGTTTTAGGCTCTTTGAGCTTGTTTTTATTAAATAAGCCAACAATTTTTGAACATTTATTCATTTCTAAAATCTCTTTAATCCATTTAATTCCCTCCTGAGCAACAGCGGGAGCAGAAATACAGCAACTGGCTTTATTCCGCTGCTCCCTGTAAGGAAAGGACAGCCGCCTGACAATCAGGTGTCCGTTTGCTGCACCGCTGTTAACAGGAGGAATTCTAGCAGCTTCGATGTGGAGGAGCATTTCTCAGAACAACCAGCTTCTCAGGTGATTTTCCACAACAAGCACAGAAATCTCATTTCTCCTGTTCAAACTAAATTGTCTTCATTATGACCCAAAGTTTACAGGCGTACGTGGAGGTGTGGACAGAGAGACGGCCTGAAGCTCAGAGGTTCTGATTCTCATTCCAGCTGCATCGCAGTCTGCTGCTCACCTCTCCAGCTCGCACCAGAGGCTCTCCAATGCACATCGGAGCAAAGAAAAGCACAGGAGGGCTGTGCTCAAGTGCCAGAAGAAGTACAGGGACATGCCCCCTTGATCCCATGTCAGATGTCTCCCTGAGCATGGCAGCAATCCAGGCCATGGAAATCAAACACAGAAGCAGAGACAAGATGCAGCATTGACAAACTGCAGACAACAAGCTCTGGTAAATCCATTGCAAGCCAGGACAAGGAGTTTGGTTAGAAGCCTCCAATGGCCCGAGGCCCAGAGGATTAATCTGCACAAAAAGCTGAGAAGAAGGATGAATATTAAACTCAGGCAGAAAGTAAGAACCTGATACTAACTTTGATAAAACCGGACTGTAGCGGTTAGGTCAACAAAGCCGGTCTGGTGATGCTTCCTCAGTTCTGGTTCCATTTATTATCAATCAATATGGAAATATTTATGATGTCTGTCAAGAGCAAACATGCTGCTTCCCCTTATTAGTTTACAGATAAGTAATCAATATTAATCCTGCTCTCCATAAGTCCAGCAATCAGCCGTCTGCCCACATTACAGCGACCAAGTTAACTTACAGTTAAATCCTCCTCAGAAATTTCAGCAACTTTTCAGATTTCATGTCGTTGAACTTATCTTCAAGTTTTCCATGAGTCTCTTAACCCTTTAACCTGACGCGCTTTATATTTGATTCAGTTCATGATGCTTGTTGCATCACTTTATGGTAACACTTTGTTGTATATAACGGGACGCTTGTCTTCTGCCCCCTGGTGGATACATTTTACACTGCAATACTTATAAACGCTACATATATCTAAATTATTATCATGCTTTTTAAAATGACATTTCCTTAATGGATGTTGCAGCACATCAGTCTCATGTTTGTGGCACATGTTCAGGAGCATCATATGATTTTTCAACATCTGTGACCAAAAGGGGGCTTTTATGCTGACCAACTGCTTTGTAAACTGTAAACACAACAGATTGTAGCTACTTCCTGGTTGATTAGGGACTTTTCTCAAACCTTTACATGCATCCATATATATATATATATATATATATATATATATATATATATATGTGTGTGTGTGTGTGTGTGTGTGTGTGTGTGGACATATAATATGTAATAGTTGTTTCATGATTTTAGTTGTAAATATTGTTGCCGTGAGCGACAACATTTCAGAGCTAACATGACTGTTCAGTATGATGTAAGTTATATTATATAGGTTAAGTTCAGCTCATAATAAACCACCTACAGAGGTTTTGTGGTTTGGATTGGTAAACCATGATTGCTTCTTCTTTTTGTTCTTCTTTGTGTTCTGCTTTTTCTTCTTCATGATTTTTTTGGCTGTTGGAAAAAACTAATTGGTGCACCGACTGGCACCAAGTGGTCTGGAGTGTGGACCCCAATGTCTCCAAGAGCCAGACCTGTCAGAACATTACATTAGCTGATCTGTTCCCACCCCCCAGTGGGAGGTTGGTGTTACAAATTAAAACTGCTTGTTTGCATTTCAACAAACATAACAGATGTAGCATACAACCAATGGGGCATGTTTGGGAGGACGGTCTTCAGAGAGATAATATGACCATTTAATGCCAAAATCAGCCAAATGGATTCTGCAAAATGATAATATTCCTTTAATAAAACCATTTTATAATGAGGAACATTTTTAATCAATCCATGAATGTGTGTGTGTGAGGAAGAGCTGCAAACCCAGTGTGAGATCATAATATGTGCTGATCAGAATGGGAACACAAAGGGTGACTGAGGAGGGCTGTTTGGGTGCATGGTGGTCCTCGGTGGGTGACTTTCACTGCAACATGATTACAGGAAGCTTTCACTTGAAGTCAGATGGAAGCTGCACAATTCTTGAAGTATCTGAGGAGCAAAGAATTCCCAGAAAGAACGATCTTACTTTGCGTCGAGGTGAGAAAAGCGTGAATGAGAGAGGAAGAGAGAAACGGGCCGAAGCAGAAGATGCAGGAAGCGGTTTTATCAGAGCTGCTCTTACAGCCCATAACCATGTTTCCACTCCCTGATCAACTTAATGGGCAGACTGGGGCTCCAGGCCCTCTGCCATCCTCATGCACGGCCACACATGCACGGCCACACATGCACGGTCACACATGCATGCATGGATACACACACTATGTGTTCTCCTATAAATGAATTAAGCAACTGGGAGCCAATGATATCTCAGCCGGCCAGGCAAACAGAAGATGAAGGGATAGAGGGGGGGTGATGATGAAAAAGAGAAAGGGAGAGGGTGCATGTGGGTGTGAGAGTTTGTGTGTGTGTGTGTGTGTGTGTGTGTGTGTGTATGGGCTGGGGGATTTGGATGACATGGATGAGCCGCCAGCTGCTGGGAGGGTTTGGCATAGATGTGACAGAGCAGGGCTTGCCATTGGGTGTGACAGCATCTACCCCAAGTCCTCATAAACACACACACATTAGAACAGAGAGAAAAAGACACACACTCATGTATTCAGCACATCAGGCTGTTACTGCCCAGCAGCGGGGGGTGGGGGGGGGGCTGCATGCCGTGTTGTTGTGAGGACCAGAGATGGAGAAGCTTCTCTTCGAGTGCAGCCAGATTTTCTGCCAAACACTCCATGAAGTCTCGCACAGCGAGGAGAGAAGCGTCCTGGAAGGCAACCGCCGTCCATGCAGGTCGGTTTAAAACACGTGGAAATGTGAGAAGAGAAATGTCTGGTTGCTAACAGGCAGCAGCTTTAATGACACGACGACAGCAGGAGGTTCGTTAGATAGTTCTAACGGCAGATAGGAAGCTGCATTGATCAGATAAAACATTCTGATCACCCCATCAGATCAGAGTCTGATCAATCAGGACGGAGAAAAACTGGTGATTTCTGGAGCTAAAAATAGATCTGATGGTTCTGTGGGGTGGACTGTGGTCTGGCTCTACTTCCTAAAGAGGATCCCATCATCGCATCGCTGTGGGCTGGAGTCCTGGCAGTTTAGTGGCCGGATGAAGATTTCCAGTCTGTCGTGTTCTTTCATCCATCCTGCTCATGACTCTGATGTCTCTTCTCTGAAATAAGCTTTGCTCAACGGGAAGATTTCAGAAAACTAAGTTTCATTTAATTTCATTTGATTTTAGCCACATTTTATTTGATGTTATGTATTTACTTGATTATTTTCTTTGATCTAATCTTTTCCTCACACATCAGAGCCTGCGTTTAATCATTTCTTCTATTTCTTCCTTGAACCCTTTAAACACACAGTGATTTGTCAAATTTTCTTTATTTTATGGTAAAAACAAACATATGAAGGATTTCTCCCACCAGCGTCCTTCTCCAACCCCTCTAACAAAGCGAAGCTTCTGAACAGTATGGATAAATGCGTAACTGAAATGATCTTTCTGCAGTTTGCTTTGGGATGCAGAGCAGCTTAGCGCTCTCTGCATTCAGCCGGCTAGCTCTCTGCTGTTGCTCTTGGCAACGCTTACAGCTGTTCATCTTTTGACTTGGATTAAAAACACTGAAATGAAAAAGAACTTTTTATAACCTTGTCATCTCAGACGAATCTTTCATTTAATTTAGCTGAAATGTTGATAAACACGTCTAGTTATTGCTGTTTCCCGGCTGCGTTGTCAGGGAAGTTTCTGCTCCCTGTGCTTTACATGTCAAACATTTCAAAATTCTCATTGTTAGTTCTCAGCGCCAAGGCAACACCATCCCTCACCTGGCACCTGACACGGCTCCAGGAACCTGTCGCGCTGTGTGTTCCCAACCAATCACGCATCAAGGTTACAGGAGATGGCGGCGAATGGTAAACCCTGCAGTGATTGGTCCTCCCAACCTCTCCTTGGTGTTTTCCTCTCTAATAGCTTTTCAATCCACCAGCTCCACCATCAAGCAGTGGGCCTTGAAATAAATAGCTTCCCCTGTAATCCTGTTTCTTTTTCTCCTACATCAGCGCGTAGATTGGATGATTTATTGATGATTTTTTCAGCCCACACGCCTGTTTGGATTTCTTAGTTTCTACATGGGCGTTCGCAGCTTCAGCTGAGAGTTGGAAGGTCTTCGGGAAACTGGATTTGTTTGTTTCTGCTGTGTTCTTTTATATTCCTTCCCTCTCTTTCTCCCCGTGGCTGTTAAACTCAGCCTTCACATGGTTGCCATGGTAACAGCATATTCGCCCTCATTTTGTATGCCAACGTGTGTTTGTGTAGGTACACTCCGGGTGCACCTCTGTGTAAAAGGTGTGGCGTATTGGAAAAGTGTAGAAAGTTCAGCATTTATTTTACACACACACACACACAGACACACACACACACACACTGGGGACTTAATGGCGGTGGGGGTCCACTGGGAGTCCTTTGGTTTTAACATACTATAAAAAAATTTAGTTGGATTTGTTGTGTGATTATTATTTTATTGAAATACTTTAAAATGATTTCATTTCCAATATCCATCTAACACGTGACCTGGATCTGAAAAAAACTTCCCCCTGCTACAGGTGTGTGTGTTGGGGGGGGGGGGTTACAGCCTTACAAAGGTGAACCATATTTAATGTCTTTATGTTTGTTTCAAAATGGCCAAATTAAAATCAGGAGGAGAGTAAGAATGTGTGTTTCATATTATTTATATTTTTCTTTATAATTTTAACAACACAGAAGAGCTAAATGTTCCAACAGAACATTTCACTGCGGAGCATCTGTGGCGTCTTGGAATCCCAATGGTTGCTATGGAGATCAGTGTTTCAAGGCACTGGGACATCTTCTGGTCCACAGACGTGACGAGATGAGCTTTGTGACACATTCTTAGAGACTTGTTTCCTGGATGTTTATTAATGTTATTTAACATGTAAATGTAATGTTTTATTTTTATTTAGTTTTTATGTATTTATTTTTTTATTTGTTTGGGTTTTGACTTTGTGGTTTAAAATACAGGAAGTGAGAAGGAGGTAAAGTTATATTACTAAAACTAATTTGAAACGACTTTGATCTCTGCAGATCACAGACACACAAACACGTTCGACTGGGATTTAATTTTAAGATGAGGAACCAGAATTTGCTCCAGTCATGACTGAGGCTTACACAGAGTTCAGACACTTCTGCTAGATGAACAACAGTCACATGCATGTCTGCAGTTTTGTATTAGGACTTCAAATCAGCAGGAAAGGTGTCGCTATCAGTTGAACAAGAAACATTCTGTCATTTCCACACCCAGGTTTCATATGATCTCCACTTATCCCAAAACTTACAATCTGTACTGATGGACTGTGCAGATCTCTCAGCCAAAAGGCTTTCTGGCACCTCCATGCAAAAAGGATGACATATGTACGTAAATCTCCAGCGAGTGCCTCTCTGGAAATACACTGAAACTGCTCCGACACCAAACTGAACATTAAAATTATATTTAAAAAACAGGATTTAAGTTCATTGACTTGCAAATGAAACATTTAGCGATGAAGCAAACAAGCTCTCGGTCTGGGCTCGTAATGCTTCTAGTAACGCTCAGGGATGTTTCTGAATCCTTTTCCGCACAGATGTCTGACTTTCATGCAGCTGGATTGTGGCACCTGTTCTGCAACACCAGCCTGCAGGAAACAGATTGCAAACAATAACTAATTAATGCAACCTGGCTGTCCTTATTTCTTAGGAATCATTTGGATTTTCTGTCTGTAAAAGATGCATTGACCTGATATGTTAACATGCAGGAAAAGCTCCAGACTTATTGTGAGGTTCAGGAAACGTCTCTTAATGAGACAAACCAACATCTGACTGCATTTCCACCTTTACCTGGAAAAGTCCGTCGTATTCTCTTGTCTTTTCAAAGCTTTCTTTGTTGATGCCCTGTCCTTGGGATCCAAATCTGGATTTATTCACACAGGTCTCTCAGGGACCTGTTAGCATGTTGTTTGCTTTGGCTGCAACGTTGTGTTGTCCTGCTACGCCTTTGCAGCTTCACAGAGGGATGACTTTTCAAATGCACGGATGAATGAGAATGAATTTGAGCTTGAAGCCTTGAAAAAACAAAGCACATTATTAAACCATGCTCTGCAGTGTCCAAGCACATCGTAGGCCTCATCGTGTCATACACCCTAAATATGAAAAGCCTGACCAAATATTCATACTGCAGCCTCGCATGCACATGTCACCAGCTCAAAGCCGTGTCTTCCAGAAGCTCCTGCTTGCTCTGGGATTCGCTGCCGACCCCGGAGCTCAGTGACATGGCCAACGTTCTCAGTCGACAGGACGATCCAGGAGGCGTCATGTGACTCCAGCAAACATCACGTTACACGTGCAAATCAGGAAAAGCCACTGTTTATTTGTGCTTGTGTGCCTGCAAACTCTCAACAGAAGGAGATTAACTAACGCTGTGCACAAACGTCGGCTGGTTATCTGCATGCAAAAGGCAAACAGGAGCACTGCAAACTTCTCATGTTGTTCTGCTTAAACTCAGCTTGCAGCCAGAGGCCTTGGAAGGCCACATCAGTCTGAATCCATACATCCATACATGTCCATACGTCATAAAGTCTGATTTAAAACCTGCAGAGCAGCATGCAGGAGATTCCCTGATATCCTCACAGCCTGTCCACATCTCCACGGTGACGAGCCGGAGCTCCTCTGCTCCTCCCTTTCCGTTAGTATGTCAGTCCTGGGTTGTGTAACTACAACACATAAAGCAGGTCAACTCCTTCTCCTGCTGTGTCCTTCTCAGAAACTTACACAGCTTCTCCTGCTTCCAGTCAATAAAGATTCACACCGACCAGAGACACGCCTGCTGCTACTCCCACCCTTGCAGTGAGTGTTTGGGTGGTGAAGGGACTGAAATGGATTAAAGTTTAAAACAGTTTTTGCTGTTTTTGATCAGCTTATTTTTTATGTAAAAATGTTTGTAGAACCTCACTTATATGAAGCACAGCCACCAAACAGACACGACTGTAACTGTGTTATAACGGAGGTTGCTTACTAATGGTAAATATTTCCTACGTATGTTCGACTGTTGCATGTGATGTTTGTCTTAAAGCACGCTGGAGAATAAAGTTCTGACTCTGAAGGGTCTTTACCAGAAACGGCACCACAGCAGAGTTTTGCCCGACCAGTTTGAACAATTTGTAAGATTTTTTTAAGCAAAGAACATGTAATAACCAACAACAAATGATTTCAAAAGTTTCCCAAAATATGTCAAATCAAAATAAAATGTGTTTTCATGATTATTTAGGAAGAGGCTCTGAATTAGAGCAAGACTATTCGGTTATAATCCCAGCATGTGCAGCGTCTGCTGAGGTACAACCACTGAACACATGTCGGTGAAAATGTGGAGTCTTAAGGTTTGTTTCATGCTTCAGAACAAAGCCATCACAACGACACGACTGCACATTGATTATGAGTCACATTTCATATGTTTAAGTCATTACTCAGAATAACTCCAGCTCCTTTGTGTGAAATGTTCAATGCAACAAATGACTTGTGACAGATTAACATGTAACAGCTGACTTTGTGAAGTAATGAGAACATAACTGTGATTTTTGCAACACTGCAATAAACGTCAACTTTCATGTGTTTAAACTGAATATTGAAGGCCATTTGATTAATGTGCAAATTAACAAGTATCGACTCCAGCCACTGCCACATCAGAAAGCCCGGTTCCATACTAATGATGTGGAGTCAGCAGAATAATCTTATTTATATTTTATATGGTTTATGTTTCTTTACCTTCCTGGTGGTGTGTGTACACACTCCACACTTTTATCAGCTCCACCTCTTCACACTGGCTAGAACCTTTCTACCGTCGCTACAGTGAGAAACCTTGGAGTAATATTTGACCCTGACCTGTCCTTTGGTCCACATATTAAGCAGGTTACTAAAACAGCCTTCTTTCATTTACGTAATATAGCCAAAATTAGGGACATTCTGTCTCAGAGTGATGCAGAAAAACTGGTTCACGCTTTTGTTACTTCGAGACTAGATTACTGTAACTTTCTATTACTGGGCTGTCCTAAATATGCCCTGAAAAGCCTTCAGCTGATCCAGAATTCTGCAGCCAGAGTCCTGACCAGAACCAGCAGGACAGATCATATTTCCCCAGTTTTAGCCTCTCTTCATTGGCTGCCTGTTGAATCTAGAATAGAATTTAAAATCCTTCTCCTTACATAAAAAGCCCTCCACAACCAGGCACCACTATATATCAAAGACCTCATAGTTCCTTATATACCAAGCAGAGTACTTCGTTCGCAGACTGCAGGCTTACTTGTGGTTCCTAGAGTCTCAAAGAGCCGAGCAGGAGGCAGAGCCTTTGGTTATCAGGCCCCTCTCTTATGGAATAAGCTCCCAGTTAGTGTTAGGGAAGCAGACACCCTCCCCACCTTTAAGACTAGGCTGAAGACTTATCTTTTTGATAAGTCCTATAGCTAGGGATGGTTAGCATCCCTTAGTTATGCTGCTATAGGTTTAGACTGCTGAGGGACATTTCCTGATACACTGAGCTTCTTTCTCTTTATCTCTCTTTTATCCCCCCCCCCCCCCCCCCCACCCCCCCCCCCCCCCATAACAGTGTTGCATCATTAACATGTATGTCTCCTGTCTCAGCAGGTCTCCCTGGCCGGGAGTAGCAGTTCCAGTTGTCTGTTGTCTTTCTGTCCTCTTCCCCCCACACAGCAGAGGCAGATGGCTGCCTGTCCTGAGCCGGGTTCTGCCGGAGGTTTCCTTCCTGTTAAAAGGGAGTTTTTTCCTTCCCACTGTTGCCAGTGTGCTTGCTCAGGATGGGAGATTGAGTTGGACTCAACTCAATCTGTTGGTTTCCTTTATATAGGCTGTTATGAATTGGCTTTTATTATGTTTTCCCCTCTGTCTGTAAAGCGTCTTGAGATGGCATTGCCGTGATTTGACGCTATATAAATAAAGTTGAATTGAATTGAATTGAGAAACTATGACTTTTAGCATGTCGGACAATCCACCATTTTCCTTATTTTTCCATTTTTTCATTGTAAATGTGGACATTTTCTCACTGTTGCACACCCCAGGAGCTTCTAACAGAAATGCATATCTGAGAATGTGAATAAACGGGAGATTTCTCATTCAGCAACATGATCGTCAGACAGAGGCAACAATTTCACAGCGTTTTAGAGAAACACTGCAGAATGGAGGAAGACGGTTTACACACAAACCGCCACAGGTCACAAAGGCAGCAGGGAAGTGAAACGTGCTTGGAGCTTTAGTAAATGCGTACAGTTTATCATTTCAATATGTTGATTTTGACTGTGAGGATTTTCTGCAACCGAGAGAGGAATTAGCACAGAGGGTCTGCGGATCATTAATAAGGAGATTAATTGATGTTTCTGTTCATTAATGAGGCGGGGACAAAGAACAAGGCCTGACACGTCAGAATGCCATGGCATGAAAGTGGATTAGTTCTGTCTAAGACACCGGGACACCATTATTCTATGTTCTAAGTCCTGTTTAATACCAGGAAAACAGATAGGCTTAACACGGCACACGTGAGCTGGACTTTGTGGCACTGCATCTGCATGCATGCAGATCTGTGTGAGGTTTATGTCTGCATTTTCCCTGCAGAAGTAAACAGTCCTGGAATGACACCCCTGTCTGCTGGACAGGCTGCACCAGCCATGCAGCCACGCTGCCATGCAGCCACGCAGCCATGCAGCCACGCAGCCATGCAGCCACGCAGCCATGCAGCCACGCTGCCATGCAGCCACGCAGCCATGCAGCCACGCTGCCATGCAGCCACGCTGCCATGCAGCCACGCTGCCATGCAGCCACGCAGCCATGCAGCCACGCCGCCATGCAGCCACGCAGCCATGCAGCCACGCCGCCATGCAGCCACGCCGCCATGCAGCCACGCCGCCACGCAGCCACGCAGCCACGCAGCCACGCAGCCACGCAGCCACGCAGCCACGCAGCCACGCTGCCACGCAGCCACGCTGCCACGCAGCCACGCTGCCACGCAGCCACGCTGCCACGCAGCCACGCAGCCACGCAGCCACGCTGCCACGCTGCCACGCAGCCACGCTGCCACGCAGCCACGCCGCCACGCAGCCACGCAGCCATGCAGCCACGCAGCCACGCAGCCACGCAGCCACGCAGCCACGCAGCCACGCAGCCACGCAGCCATGCAGCCACGCAGCCACGCCGCCACGCAGCCACGCAGCCACGCTGCCACGCTGCCATGCAGCCACGCCGCCACGCAGCCACGCAGCCACGCCGCCACGCAGCCACGCAGCCACGCTGCCACGCTGCCATGCAGCCACGCAGCCACGCAGCCACGCCGCCACGCAGCCATGCAGCCATGCAGCCACGCAGCCACGCAGCCATGCAGCCACGCAGCCACGCCGCCATGCAGTCACGCCGCCATGCAGTCACGCCGCCATGCAGTCACGCCGCCATGCAGTCACGCCGCCATGCAGCCACGCAGCCACGCAGCCATGCAGCCATGCAGCCACGCAGCCACGCAGCCACGCCGCCATGCAGCCACGCAGCCATGCAGCCACGCAGCCACGCAGCCACGCAGCCACGCAGCCACGCAGCCACGCCGCCATGCAGCCATGCAGCCACGCAGCCACGCAGCCACGCCGCCACGCAGCCACGCAGCCACGCAGCCATGCAGCCATGCAGCCACGCAGCCACGCAGCCACGCCACCATGCAGCCATGCAGCCACGCAGCCATGCAGCCACGCAGCCATGCAGTCACGCCGCCATGCAGCCATGCAGCCACGCAGCCACGCCGCCATGCAGCCACGCAGCCATGCAGCCATGCAGCCATGCAATCACACAGCCATGCAGCCACGCAGCCATGCAGCCATGCAATCACGCCGCCATGCAGCCACGCAGTCACGCCGCCATGCAGCCACGCAGTCACGCCGCCATGCAGCCATGCAGCCATGCAGCCACGCCGCCATGCAGCCACGCAGCCATGCAGCCACGCAGCCATGCAGCCACGCAGCCATGCAGCCACGCAGCCATGCAGCCACGCCGCCATGCAGCCACGCCGCCATGCAGCCACGCCACCATGCAGCCATGCCACCATGCAGCCACGCAGCCATGCAGCCATGCCGCCATGCAGCCACGCCACCATGCAGCCATGCCACCATGCAGCCACGCAGCCATGCAGTCACGCCGCCATGCAGCCACGCAGTCACGCCGCCATGCAGCCACGCAGTCACGCCGCCATGCAGCCACGCAGTCACGCCGCCATGCAGCCACGCCGCCATGCAGCCACGCCGCCATGCAGCCACGCCACCATGCAGCCACGCCACCATGCAGCCATGCCACCATGCAATCACGCAGCCATGCAGCCACGCAGCCATGCAGCCATGCCGCCATGCAGTCACGCCGCCATGCAGCCATGCAGTCACGCCGCCATGCAGCCATGCAGTCACGCCGCCATGCAGCCACGCAGTCACGCCGCCATGCAGCCATGCAGCCACGCCACCATGCAGCCATGCAGTCACGCCGCCATGCAGCCATGCAGTCACGCCGCCATGCAGCCACGCAGTCACGCCGCCATGCAGCCACGCAGCCACGCCACCATGCAATCACGCAGCCATGCAGTCACGCCGCCATGCAGCCACGCAGTCACGCCGCCATGCAGTCACGCCGCCATGCAGCCACGCAGTCACGCCGCCATGCAGCCATGCAGCCACGCCACCATGCAGCCACGCAGTCACGCCGCCATGCAGCCATGCAGCCATGCAGCCACGCATGCCTTCAGCACCTGGCAGCAAGGATGGAGATTCTCCACACCAGAGAGGACGTTCTCTGCTCCAACATGACTGATGTTGACACATCAGTCATGTTGTCACATTATCTTTATCCCACAAAGCCCGACATAAAAAACTGATCTTCATTTACATGTTTAAATTTTTTCTACTTGTGCATCATGGTGGAGGCAGACATTTTGCAAATGATGTCTGGGACTTCTTTTACCCTCAGAACGTGGACTGATCCACTAGGAGGCAGTAGACGAAGGGGAAGCTGCACAAATAACGGGAAGCAGACATTCTGAAAACACAGAAGAGCGCTGTGAGGACCGGAAGCTCTTCCTGCAAAGCTGCTGCTTTCTGGGATTTCTCCACCAGCACTCACCCCCTGACATGAACCAAAATCCCATTTAGATGTTCCAGACTGTTTGGCTGGAACAGCTGAATGGATGCTGCACGCCACAAGGTCCTCCGAGCCGCTATACAACTATCTGAGCCCAGCGGAAGAACCCATTAAACAACACAATTAAAATATTCAAGATAAGTCTTTTGCTTAAAGCTTTGCTTCCAAAAAACACAAATGATGATGGAAAGTTAAAAAGGACAAAAAGAATGTTTCTGTTTTCTAAATCAGCTAATAGAATATCCTGTTCAGAGTGGTTTCCCCCACTCCGGAGTGGTTTCCCCCATTCTGGAGTGGTTTCAGAGTGGTTATAACGTCAGCACAGTGCCATGATATGCTTGTCTCTTCCATATGCACACACCTTTCAGCACCCTTCGTATTTCGCTTTGAAGCATTCATTTGTTGCTAACATGGATAAAAATGGGCTTTATTGAGCTTTTTTCTCCTTTACCTTCATCATTGCATCCTGAACATATCTTACAGGAATATATCAGAATATATATTACAGGAACATTCCAGGAATAAATCCAACCATTGCACCTTAACATAATGAGGTTAGACTCTTAAATCAGCAGAAAAAAGCACCTTTGTGTTTGTCAGGATGAGCGGCAGCTTGCTGTGGGGCTAATTGTCATGCATTGTTCTGAGCTGGCCTGCAGGCCTGCAGAGGGCACAGCAGCGCTTCCTGTTGTCCTGCTGTCGTCCAATGCTTCTAAGTTCCAGAGGGAGGATGGAGGATGTGACCGCTGAGGTCATGCTTGTCACGTTTCCCTCCCCGACTGCTGTCTCTAACCTCTATCCTGCCTCGTCTTCACCTTTCTCTTCCTCGCCACCTCCTTTTTTTCCCCTTCCAATGTTTCCCTCCTTTCAGACATATCCACCTGAATAATTCAAGGCAGCGACCAACCTCTGATCAGCCAAAGGAAGATAAAAACGTTTATTTTTGAAAAGACAATGAATATTTAAAGAAGAAGAAAGATTTTTCATGCAGTGCACATCGAGGTTTACAGTTTTTCCAGGCTTCTTGTTGTTAAATCACAGAAACTTGTCGCAAAGACTCACTTTAAACATTTCAGGATAAACTGACGTCAACATAGATCAGAATGAACTTTCTTCCTGGTTCTGAAGCGGTTTGTGCCACTGACAGAACGGACTGTTTAGACACGAGGAGAAATATCTGGGAAAGCAGTCAGTGTTGTTCAGTCTCCATCAGCGTAGTTCAGGTAGCATCTTTAAATCAGCCTCCGTCCACTGCAAAACAGATCTGATGATCATCGTGCAAAATTATGCAATCAAGCCAGCAGTCAAGAAAAACAGCAAATTTTCCATCATCAATGTGTTAATCAGAGTTCCTCGTGCGAGGATGAGCCTCATCAGGGCAAAACATGAAGAGATGTCTGATGCTACGAAAAACATTTCCTTTTTACAGGAAGTCTCTCTGAAATGAGACGTTTTCTCTGCCTGGCGGCAGGTTTCTTTATTCTTTTTAAGCTTCATGCTAAAATCTTTCATAAACCCTCTGAAATCTTATCATTAATACAATGAAGAAGTTAATAAATAAATTTTGAAAAATGTATAAAAGAAAGGGAATAATTGTTCTTAGGTGATCCAGTGGCTGGGAAGTGCAAATTAAAATTTTAAGACACATTTTAAAATATAAAACAAAATTACATTTTAAAAACAAGTTCATGATTTAAAAAAACAAATGATAACTGTGTAATGTTTGCAGTAGCTGAGGAGGCCTCTCCGTGGAAGTTGGACAGCCTACATGAAAATCTGGAGGAATCTGGGACGATAAGGGACGGATTTCCACCGCTAACACGACGGCTTTGCTGAGGTGAGGTATGGCGGCGGTACCATCATGGTGTGGGGATGCTTCCAGCAGAGGCTGCAGGGTCTGCCAGAACAGATTAATGCATAAAAGAGCTGTGAGGAGATTTTCAGTGATCTGAGCCTGAAGCAAACGTTCAGCTTGCTGTCCGGCGATGACCTGAAGCAAGACGACGCCACAGCGAGCTTCCACGACTCTTCTGTTTCTCCGCAGACTTTTCTATGTTTGGAAAACGTTTCTGGTTAATGATTTATGCATCCATTATTTTTGATTTTTTCTTATCTTTGTAAGTGTAGAGAATAAAAAGCAGTTCTGAACCTCATCCAGTATCCTGGTGGAGATCTAAAAATGGCCGCACACGCTTGCTCCTCATCCACCAGTTAACACCTTTTTAAAATCTTATTATAAACTTTAATATCTTAACAGACATAAATAATACAGATCCTGTGATATGGTCCGAGGTGTAGCCGGACGCCCGGAGCTTTCTCAGATTAGAGAAGCCACATCGCTGTTAAAACCCCCCAAAGAGCCATTTCTATGACCTGGCCTCCGATCCAGCTCGAGATTCGGCTTTTTTCTCTTTTTAAATGGTTTTTTTTTTTCATCACGTTGAGTTGAGTTGTGGATGTTTTCGCTTCATGCAAATGGGCGACTGCAGCCTCGCTGAAGTCTCTTCTTGCGGCGCTGCAATGCTGGCTGTTAGTAAACGAGTACATTTAGCAGTTTCTCCCTCCTGATTGGTGTTGTTCTGAAAATAAGACGATGGTTTTTGTTCTCAGACCTTGTTCACGTCAACAGCCGGCGAGATGTTGGTCTCCTGACGTCTGGTCCTCTGTGACAGTGGGCTGCAGAGGAAGGTGGGTTTTCAGGTGGTCAGAGCCGACAAACCTCCGAGGCGCCGTCATACAGACATCATCTGCAGTCAGGATTCTCAACAATTAACGGATATGAATATTCAGAGGTATTTTGCATCTCTTTACATAATTCCCTCTCAACTGCTCCCCTCCCTGAGCCTCTCTACAAATCTCTCTCAACTTTGTAACCAATTATGAAGCATTTCCAGGCTGAAAAGTCTCGCAGCGGCGAACAAGCTCGCTGATAGCATCTGCTGGTTTTGCTTGGCAGCCAGACACCATCGCCAGTACTCAACCATCACCACATGTCAATCTGAATTAAACTCATTTGTCATTGTTGAATTCATTATCCTTGCTATAAAATGATAATAATAAACTGATAAATCTAAAACTGAAAACAAAACTAAACATGCTGAAGCTGGGGGCGACAAGTGGTGGGACAAAGCAGAGCTCCACAGTCTCCTTCGCTGCAGGAGTCCCATTAATGTGGCCTTTTCTTCCCTCTGTGTGTATGAAACAGCTTTTACACATGGATATAAAAAGTCAAACTCAACCTGTCCTCGCTTCACTTCAGCATAAATCAGGCTAATTCCACCACACGCAGCAAATTACAGATGATTGCAGGGAAAAAAAAATGCTGGTAAATATCGCCTGATGAAGCCGAGCATTACGCTGTTGGTGTGTGTGTTTCCACGTCTCATTGAGAAATAATACAACTGTGCAGAGCGATGACTAACGTCGCTGCTGTAAAGTTCATGCATTGCTGCCATTTTCAGTTTTATTCCCCACTTTGACAACATTTGTGTTTTTCTGACTGAATGATGAAATGTTGACTCTCCAACAGTCAAGTTTTTCCGTTTAAAGGTTTAACTTCAACACCACTGATACTCTCCTAAACATTAACTGTACAACAAACATCTGTCTGTCTCTGCTTCTAAACGTTTTCACACAACATGTACCATAAACACCTCATCAGTTTGTTGATGTCATGTGATCCCTCCAGCTTCACACATACGAGGGTGAAAGTGAGTCGCAGTCGTCTCACATCATGACCTCACCATGATTCACATCATAGAGTCGCTCTTCGTACCTTTTTCACACTACAGGAGTGTTGCAGAATGTTTCCAACTCCATGTTGCCAACTCCGCCTCTGTCTGATCCTACTGGGAGATCTCTCCACCAGTAAGACTCTTCTTCTAGTGTTTCTTAGCTGAATCAGTAGCAACACGCTTTCAAAACGACCAGAGTGTTTAAACTCGGCTGCAACGTCTTTCTCAGCCTCGAGATGCTGCTGGGCAGCGACGGATACAGATATGCTTATTAGAGACGTCACAGACGTCAAACAAGTCCGAACTGCAGAGTTTCAGGGTGGAAAGTTACGTAATGCGCCTTTAAGCTGAAATTCCCATTTCGTCTTGCTTACGTATGTAAATGTTGACGTCCATTTCAAACGTTGTCTCCATCCTCCTACTTCCACACGTCTTTTACGTTGCTGTGGTTGTTAAGTTGATCCACTAGGGGGCAGCACGGTGTTCAGAGTTCAGGTTGACAGCGGTAATGCAACGCTAGAAAGTTGTTTCCAAACATAGACATCATATAGACATAAACCCTGCATTGTATCACGTTGCCTTTACGAGCTGACATCTCATTGTGTCACCATCTTGGATAGGTCTCCTTTACTCCTCCTCTCATTTATTTGTAAGGTGCTGCCCCAATCTCAACAATAATTTAACAAATTTTTACCTGATTTTTCTCACAGTTTGGTTTGATACAAAGGGCAGAGATATTGTTATGATACAGATCACTGTAAAATATTAAAAACTACGTGTTTTTATGATTAAATATTTTCATAATGCTATTTAACAAAGTCATAATGTGGCTATAATATAAATAAATGTATAAATAAATTTTATATGAACATGTCTGATTGTTTATTGATGCATTTAGATTTATCAATCTATTTTATCTGGTCAAATAAATTATTATTCAACCTTGTGAAATGTAATTACACATGACCTGCTTTCAATATTTTGCCGGTTATTGCAACCACGTGCTGAACAAAATACAGGAATAGTTGCTGCTTTCTCTTGACTACGGTTGACTCTTTCTTTTATTTACATTAATTAATTTATCAATAAAGAGATACAGTTGTACAACATCTGTAAAATAAAGTATTGTATCAAAAGTTTGCAATTAAAAAGTTACCTAGAAAAACACTCGGAGAGCGCAAACCTCCACCAAGAAGAAAAGTGTAGAAAAGTTATGTTGGGAAACTACGTTGACTCTGCAGAAAAATTTGAAAGCTGAGACCCATCCAATATGGCGGCATCGCTGGTTCACTCTCCGGCGCTCAATGAGGCGTCTACATATGTATGATGTCTATGTTTCCAACCTCCAGAAACTCCAGAAGAAGACAACCAGGAAGTTATGAGCTGTTGTCAATCCCTTCTTCTTCTTCTGCTTTTTATTTAGCATTTTAGCATTGTTTGTTCCTCTCACTGGTTGTGTGTCAGATGTACAACTCATCACTTCCCCCGTGCTTTCCAGTGATATTGTTCCGTTTTCTGTCGGTATGAAAAACTAGGCTCCATAAAAACGGATGAAATTGGGCGTGTAACGGACGCTGGAGACAGACGGAGCTGTCAACGTTTCCGTCTTCTGTGTCGATCCTAAACCGACCTCTACTCCGGTTTAACTTCACTACATTAACAAGATTATTTCACTGAAAGACATCTTCTACCTCTGTCACTGCTTTTAGTCAGCACCTCCTAAAACTCTGCAGGTTGTTTCATAAATAACATTTCCTTTGGTTTCATTTGTTTAAAGTTAGTTTGCTACACAGTCACTCATCATACAGAGCCTCTGTACAAACATACATGATTCTTTAGTACAAACATACATGATGCTTTAGTGCAAACATACATGATGCTTTAGTACAAACATACATGATGCTTTAGTGCAAACATACATGATGCTTTAGTGCAAACATACATGTTGCTTTAGTACAAACATACATGTTGCTAAAGTACAAACATACATGTTGCTTTAGTGCAAACATACATGATGCTTTAGTACAAACATACATGATGCTTTAGTGCAAACATACATGATGCTTTAGTACAAACATACATGATTCTTTAGTACAAACATACATGATGCTTTAGTGCAAACAAACATGATGCTTTAGTACAAACATACATGATGCTTTAGCGCAAACATACATGTTGCTTTAGTTCAAACATACATGATGCTTTAGTGCAAACATACATGATGCTTTGGTACAAACATACATGTTGCTAAAGTACAAACATACATGATGCTTTAGTGCAAACATACATGTTGCTTTAGTTCAAACATACATGATGCTTTAGTACAAACATACATGATGCTTTAGCGCAAACATACATGTTGCTTTAGTTCAAACATACATGATGCTTTAGTGCAAACATACATGATGCTTTGGTACAAACATACATGTTGCTAAAGTACAAACATACATGATGCTTTAGCGCAAACATACATGTTGCTTTAGTTCAAACATACATGATGCTTTAGTGCAAACATACATGATGCTTTGGTACAAACATACATGTTGCTAAAGTACAAACATACATGATGCTTTAGTGCAAACATACATGATGCTTTAGTACAAACATACATGTTGCTTTAGTACAAACATACATGTTGCTTTAGTACAAACATACATGATGCTTTAGTGCAAACATACATGTTGCTTTAGTACAAACATACATGTTGCTTTAGTACAAACATACATGTTGCTTTAGTACAAACATACATGTTGCTTTAGTACAAACATACATGATGCTTTAGTACAAACATACATGATGCTTTAGTACAAACATACATGTTGCTTTAGTACAAACATACATGATTCTTTAGTACAAACATACATGATGCTTTAGTGCAAACATACATGTTGCTTTAGTACAAACATACATGATGCTTTAGTACAAACATACATGTTGCTTTAGTGCAAACATACATGATGCTTTAGTACAAACATACATGATGCTTTAGTACAAACATACATGTTGCTTTAGTACAAACATACATGTTGCTTTAGTACAAACATACATGTTGCTTTAGTGCTAACATACATGATGCTTTAGTACAAACATACATGTTGCTAAAGTACAAACATACATGTTGCTTTAGTACAAACATACATGATGCTTTAGTGCAAACATACATGTTGCTTTAGTACAAACATACATGATGCTTTAGTACAAACATACATGTTGCTTTAGTGCAAACATACATGATGCTTTAGTACAAACATACATGATGCTTTAGTACAAACATACATGTTGCTTTAGTACAAACATACATGTTGCTTTAGTACAAACATACATGTTGCTTTAGTGCTAACATACATGATACTTTAGTACAAACATACATGTTGCTAAAGTACAAACATACATGTTGCTTTAGTACAAACATACATGATGCTTTAGTGCAAACATACATGATGCTTTAGTGCAAACATACATGTTGCTTTAGTACAAACATACATGATGCTTTAGTACAAACATACATGATGCTTTAGTACAAACATACATGATGCTTTAGTACAAACATACATGATGCTTTAGTACAAACATACATGATGCTTTAGTACAAACATACATGTTGCTTTAGTGCAAACATACATGATGCTTTAGTGCAAACATACATGTTGCTTTAGTACAAACATACATGATGCTTTAGTACAAACATACATGTTGCTTTAGTACAAACATACATGATGCTTTAGTACAAACATACATGATGCTTTAGTGCAAACATACATGTTGCTTTAGTGCAAACATACATGTTGCTAAAGTACAAACATACATGTTGCTTTAGTACAAACATACATGTTGCTTTAGTAACACGTGACCGTGGACTATTGATGTGATGGACAATATGATAAAGTTTCAGTCACATGTTGGCTATGCGTGGGAAGAGATAACATGACCGTCTCCATTAGTTAAACAGTGAGCTCCTTTACGGCTACAACGCACGTGGAACATGGATCACTTTGATTTAATTTCACTTTAATCTTGGGGGGAATTATGTTAATATCTTACAATCTCTTATGATTAAGCACAGCATCATAATTAGCATTTAATTTGGCAGCTTAAGGCATGTGGTTAGAAATGAACTCAATATTTAGCCGTTTGTAGCATGCAACACCGTGACATCAGTTTCCACATGCATGGAATAAAACACAGTTTCTCTCTCAGGAAAAAGACTCGCCGTAAAACCTCCGACTTTCACCATGTTGTAATTAACCTCCGGTCACCAGGTCAGCTCAGCAACGATGAGTCCAAACGGGTCTGGTAAAGATGGATGGATGGATGGATGGATGGATGGATGAATGGATGGATGGATGAATGGATGGATGGATGAATGGACATCAGGATGTGAGTTACTTTTAGCGGTCATGAGTTATCTGCCGTCCGGTCTGTGAGAAGACTGAAATCCGTTCTGGGTCTTCATCCTAAACTGACTCCGCCCCTCTTCTCGACACGTCTTTTCTTTTCTGAATTTAGAAAATCTATAGATGAACATGAGAATATTTTGCTTTCATTACTTCAGTGCCAGCAACTGTTCTGCAGGATTTAGATGTTTCCCTGCTGCAACACAGCGGGTTTAAATGACAGCTTCTGGACAAGTTTCTTAACAACCTATTCTCACGACTCAGGTGTATTGCAGCAGGTAAACATCTAAAATCTGCAGGACAGTGGCTGAAAAGGTCCCAGTTGATGATCCCTGCAGTGGGAATCAGAAAAATCTAAATAATAAAAATTGAGGGTTGAAATAACTGGTTTGCATCCCGAAAAGATTCAAACCGCATTGTTTAGGGTGGGTCTGTTCCCAGTTTGGTCCCAGTTTGATCCCAGTTTGATGTAATCAAGGCAATGTCCCAAAAACTTTGTTCAGTAAATGTTTTATCCCTCATCTGATGGAGTTACCATGATGCTAAAGGTAGCAACAAGCTAACATTTCCCTGCTGCGGCACTGAGCTCGTTGCTAACATTCTCATATCGCAGAGTTTAACAGATCCAGGCGCGTTACAAATAAAATAAAATTAAAAATAAAATAAAATGATTAAATTAAATGAAATAAAATAAAATTTGAGGTGTCTCATCACTAAACAGACGATCAGAGAGTCTCAACAGTATCATGGAGGAAAAAGCTTCCTGCACAGATGAAACATCCCAGTAGAACCTGGTTCTACTGGGATGAGAAATTTGCTGAAAGATGCTAATTTAGCTGCTATTTGACTGGTTTATAATCAAGGTCACGTCTGCCTGAACTCTCTCACCAGTAAAGTCAATAATAAGATGAAGCATCTGCAGGAGTCTGAGGTGAAACGGCCTCATCCTTTCTGATGATGGTTAAACTCCCATAACTGGCTCTGCTGGTGGTCTCCGCATAGAGACACACTTTCTCTTGCCTTTTGTGTTTCTTGTTTCTTATCAGGCCACGTCTTTGAACCGTGACCCCGCTTCCTGACCGCTCTCATCAAGTCAGTCAAGTGAGGTTTGATTTATTGACCTCTGAGAAGCTACCAGATGCATCCAGAATGTGCATAAAGCTCGCCGGGCTCATCAGAGAGGTCAGCAGTTACACTGGTGTCATTCTGAGCTGATCCCACGGCGCTGCTGCTGATGCTGCTGATGCTGGTGCTGCGTTCCTCGTGTCGTCTCATACACCAGCGTAGGAGATGGAAAACATGGCTCAGAAAACTCTCCCAGGCAGTCACTGCCATACGACCAGCTGATTGCATCACTCTTAGCATGAACACTCCAAGCCGGTCAAATAAAACACTGCAGTGAGCGTCAGACGTTGGCTGACATAAGTACGCCACGCGGCCGCTCAGATCGATTCAGGAAGAATCTATTGGTGGAAATATTTAGCAACCTCTGAATGGAACTGTAAAACTATGATAATCTGCAGGTCATGAAAAGCTCTGGACATTCCTGGATGATTTAAAACACAGAGAAAAGGTTGGGTTCTCCTTACGGGGACTGTGTTTAGTGACGCGCATGCTGCCTGAAGTCTAATAAGATGTAGTAAACACCAAGTTATGTCTCTGCTTCTGCTGCTTTTCCCTTTTCACTGCAGTCGTCGTGTCACCAGAAAGTCCTGATGTTATTTTACAGCCAGTTGGAAAACACAAAGCCGCCGTTCTCCAGACCAGCTTTCTGCTGGCTGATTGGGACGTTTACCTTTAAAGCCTCTCATTCTGACAAGACGACTTGCTTCAGTAGCCGATGCTGCGTCAGCCTTAAGATTTCTGCTTTAAGAGACTTATGAATAACCGGCTCACAACAGCTGATGAAAAACTGCAACTAAAAGTCTGATATCGCAGCTGCCTGGTGGTTTTCTGTGAAAGTCCAGACTTATCCAGTTCCTGGTGCAGTTCAGTGCACAGCTCAGAGTTTTCCCTGTGATCTGTCTTCACTGCAAGCCTTCTCCTTCATGCCACTCCTTTGTGTAAAATCCAATAAAGCAGAATATATAAAAGGCCCTTTTGGCCTGTGCTCTTTACACTTCAGCTGCAGCCGTGAGTGTAAAATAGTCTGCACTTGCTGTTCGCCAAATAAAACCTTCTAAACACCCAAAGCCTGCACTCCAGGGTGGTGCTGAGATGAGAAGAAATATCCATAAAAAGCCTGATTCCAACAGATGTTCCACTTATTAAAAGCTATGATGGCGATGAAACGCTGGCTTACGCGCCAAAAGCTGAAACTTGGTGCCGTGTCCGTCTCGCTGGACATGATGCTGTCCCAAAAGGAAGAATAGTAGGAATTTAAAAGGGACAATGAATGCACACGGTCGACGAGGGCGAGAACCTCTGCAGCAGCATGAAAAGCCCAAATTTGTCAGATTTGCTCCTGAAGTGGAAATAAAGCTAATATGGTGACTTTGAAAAGGCTGAGCGAGAGAGACGAGCAGGAGGGAGATGAAATAAGATGCAGATGATGTCTTGTTCCCACGGCGACGATGAAAGGTATTTGACTTTGAGGCAGTAGGAACAGAAGATGCCTGGCTCGGCTTTGGAACACGGTAACACTGACACGGTTGTGATCGCATGCGAAGACGCGCACGTGGGGACGGAGGTCGTATGGCTGAAGACGGCGAGGAAGAGAGTGTCTCATCGCAGACAAAGATAAAGTGTTTCATGAGCAGGGTGATAAGGTGCATATTAAATTAGCCTTAGCTCTATCGATCGCTGCACTGCACCAGAAATGGATGCCTTGCATATCAGATTCAATTATCCTCATATAATCAGCTTCAACTCCTGACGGAGAGCGAGTCGGACGGGCTGGAAGGAGGGAAGGCGGGAGAAGACAAAGCACGAGGCAGCAAATCATTTACATAGCCGCTGTAGAATATTGCTACTTTTGGAATGCAGATTCTATAATTCTTTGTTGTGAGAATGAAAAATACTTTTCAATATGTTTCAAGGAGAATCAGAAACCAATCAGGGCGACGGTTGTAATCCCAGGATGGAATGTTTATTTTCCTGCTTCCTTTTGCCGCTTCACTTCCTCTCCTGCTGTCTTCATCCCTCACTCCTCCTCCCCCCTGCATTCCCTTTCTCTAAGCCTATTTCCTCTCATTACTTATTCATTAGTCATATTTATTGAAGGGGGCTCACTCTGAGGGGGGATCAATGTCTTATTTACACATTGAGACAGTCTGTGGACTGAGCTGCGATTAACTGGCCTATAAAACCTTCATCAATACCCCCATGAATCTGCCATCCAGGACATTTGCCTCCTGATAATGTGCATCTCGATGAGAAAAAAGTCTTATTGTTGGAAGAAAAAATGGGCACTGAAAGCCATTTACATGCAGTAAGGTTGTAGCAGAAGCAATTATAGCACGGATGTAGAATTTCCTTTTCTGCAGATCTCATAAAGACCTCACAAGGATCATATTTATGATTAAAGTAGAAGAAAATATGATATGACAGGAAGTTAGGGCTTATTTTCTTCTTTTAACATTATCATTTGCCAGTGAAAAGTTTATACTTTTACCAAAAGTAATGTGATTTCTTTTAATGCGCCTGTGATATTAGGATGATAATATCCTGCTGATGCTGACTGAAAATACATAACTCATTAACATGTTGTGGCAAAGTCCTGTGGACACATGCAGGAAGACAGAAACAGATCAGAGATACAGATGTTTGGTGAAGAGGAGGCGAGGCGTGGAGGGGAATAAGTCAGAGTGCTTTGCTTCATTTACTCAGGAAAGGAGCAGTTTGCAGTCAGCAGTAATGACTCCTTAATTACCTAAAAGATCATTTGAGACCATTTGAGGTCTTTCTGAGTGATGGAACAAGATATCGGCCCCCAGCAAAGCAGCAAATGCTCCAAGGAAGATGAAGGTTGGTTCGGTGATGGAAATGTGAATTTACAGCCCAGATCTGATGTACAAAGCAGCCGCCTGACATGCTGAAGGAATCGCAGAGAGAGAGGTCGAAATCTGCTGCAGCTGTAAGAAACAGACTGATGATACTGCTGATACTGCTGATACTGCTATCCCTCTGATGATGATTATACTGCTGATACTGCTATCCCTCTGATGATGATGATACTGCTGATACTGCTATCCCTCTGATGATGATGATACTGCTGATACTGTTAATATTGCTGATACAGTTGGTGATACTTCTGAAACTGTTGATATTGCTGATATTGGTGATACTCTCGATAATGCCGATGCTGCTGATGTTGATAATACTGGTGATACTGCTGATATTTTTGATAATGTTAACACTGTTGATCATGTTAATTTATCTGATACTGTTGATACTGGTTATATTGTTGCTACTACTGATGATGGCAATACTGGTGATATTGCTGATACTGTTGATGCTTTTGATACTGTTAATCCTGTTGATAATGTTGATACTCCTGATACTGCTAATACTGCTGATACCCTTGATAATGCCGATACTGTTGATATTGTTGATATTTCTGATGATGGTAACACTGGTGATACTGGTGATGCTGCTGATACTGTTGATACTGCTTTTAGTTCTGACACAAACAAATAAACAAACAGAAGTAGCAACTCTCCAGCTGAAGCCATGATGTTTCTGCCATGATCTTCCCTCTGATACATCATGATGATGATGGTGGGACTGAACCAGAACCCAAACACCTCGTTACTGGAGACTTAACTGGTGGATGAACCTTCATCTCATGCCTGGAAGGAAACATTACAGCCAAGTTCCCTCACTGAAATGGTTCAGTTGGATGTTTACAGTGAAAAACTGTTATGGTGGCAGTGGAGATGGTGAAGGTGTGGACCCAAATGCAGAGACGAACGAAACAGGGATGCAGATTCCAGAAGGTTTATTCTAATCCAAACAAGGCACTCAGGGAACTAACTACAAGGTACAACAACGTAGGGCAACAAAATGATCCAGCAAACAAGGAATCAAACTGAAGGGTATAAATACACAGAACAAAACGAGACACAGGTGAAACAAATTAACTAAATGAACCCAGGGGAACTAAATCAATAGAAAATCTAAGAAGCTAAACAAGAACCAAGGGAACCAAAGAGGAAAAACTACAAAATAAACCAGGAAACCTGAACCAAGGAAAAAACACAAACAACCACATCATAACAAAAACACACAGAAACTGAAGCGTTTAAGCTTTATTATTATTATTATTATTATTATTAATAATAATAATAATAATAATAATAATAATAATAATAATAATATTCTCCTAAATGCAGATCATTTACACACCACTATGCCTTCTTCTGTTTGCTCCTGTTCTTGCTTTATTACAAAATATCTGCCAGATGATTGAATGATCAGCGTTAATAACTCTGACCGTCACGTTTAGCATCGTTTTGCTTCCATTAAAACTCAACGGATCACCGAAAGCAAACTGCAGGTGGTCCCGACTTTCTGCCTGAGGTATCGGTGTGCCACTCCTGTGCTGGAAGGAGCAGAAAGCCTCTCGCTGAGTAATGAGTGTTAATGAATAGGAACGCTGGTTATGATAGCCAGGAAGTGTTTGGAGGAGTTGAAATTGTAAATAATGGGATGACAACTGATAACACTGCGATCATGTCGGCGCTCTGTGCCCTCCGATCCTTTCTCTTGGCTCTGCAACAGAATTCAATTACTCTCATACTCCCATATAATCACTTTTCATCCCCAAGGCCTGACAGTTTCCCTGGTCTGACAGAAAAAAGCCTAATTACTCTCTGACCTTGACTCTCGTTCTCCGCCTCACAATCCCAATTCACAAGCAGTCCCCCCCCTCACCTCTATTCCACAACACCTGTTGGAAGGTGTGAACCCTGAGTGCAGCGGCAAAGCAGCCGTTTTTGTGGCACAAGCACAACCACGAGGCTGACTTTGTTGCCCACCAGAGGAAAGCTATCTCCACTGACCCAGCCGCGCCATATAGGCTTTAAACTTCAGGGCTTAATTTCCTTCCATTTCATACCGTATATAGAGATGCTCTTATAGTAATTTAAGTCTTTCATGGTCTCAGGCAGTGTAAGAAGCTCATCTTTTTTTAGAAAGGGTCCAGACTCTCAACCTCTATTTTGCCAAATCGCTGTTGGAGCATGATGGGGGGGTAATGTGTGAAAGTCGAGCATGAATTCAAACAGTACTGTCAGTGCAGCGGTGACTCCTTCCTCCCTTTAATCTTCTTTTCCACAGCAAATCTGGGAGAAAGCTCAGCCAATGCTTGATGAGTTGTAGGGAAAAGACACGCCTTCCTTGCAAGTCGAATGAGCATCGTATACAAACATACCTGTAGCGACAAAGGTTGTGGTGTCTGTAACCATGGCAACGTGCAGATTGTCAGTTACTTTGTGTTTAATAGAAATATGTCTGGTTTCTATCCTGTTAACACACACGACCGATGAGGAGACGGATGAATACAAATACAAACAGGCATAAACTGTAAATGCCTTCTGTCGATTATTTTAGAGTTTTATGCAACATATTGAAAAGCGTTTTTCCACTGCAGACATCAATCCATCCACAGACCCTCTGCTTGCTATCAGTCCACACATGAGATAAAGTCTCTGCCACAGGACCTGGGTAGGACCTGGACCAGGACTGCTGTTGGGGAGACTTCTTTTAGACATGTTGTCAGGGAGGAAAGGCTCTGACCACTTTATAACTGGCTTGATGTGGTCAAACAGGAACTCCCAGACCCTGATAGTTGGATCACGTCTGACTTGGAGGGGTTCGCTCTCCGTCTCAATGCACACGATCACATAGTTTTACTTCTCATGAACTATGTTTATTGATTGATCTGTCCATCTCCTGCATGTTCTGTCTGCCCCCCCCCCCCCCCCCACCCGACAACGCCAGTGGAGCCGAACCCTTGTGTCCAAAATGTGTCCCGAAAAGTCCATCAGAAACCTGGACTTAGTCCAGAACGCTGCTCAAGGTCTCACTTAGACCAGGAAACTGGATCATAGTTTATAACAATCTGAGGATGTTCTGGTTTGTTGGGAACCAAGCAGGTCATCAGGACCAGGACTACTTTCTGTTCCCAGGGTCAGAACTAAACCCAGAGGCTCCGTTCAGTTTTTATTCTCGTCACATGTGGACCAGACTCCCAGAAACCTGCAGGTCTTTTCCTGTTTCACCCTTTAACCTTTATTTCTTTCATTTATCTTTTTTTTATTCCAGCTTTTTCTGTCGTTTTTAATTTGTTCCGTTTCTTTTTAAAGTTCATTTTAACGCCTGTTTTAATGCTTCTTCTGCACCCAGCTGTAGTGGTTTTATCCTTTTATGGAAGAATAAAACAGAAAACCTTTAATGTCAATATTTACATGTAAGATTAAAACTGTCACCATTAAGTGGGAAATAAGCAGTAAAATAGATATACAAAAGGAATAAAAGGTATTTCCAATATAAACATAGAGTTATGGTGCACAGCAGATCATAGAGATTAAGTCAGTCCTGAAGATACTTGCACTTATAAATATGGTTAATCTACAGTATGCAAGTATAAATATACTGCAGAGATTCTGGATTTGGAATATTGCACATGTAAATGTGAGCATGTGGACTTCAGGCTGGTTTCTGCCTTTAGAAAGAAGCTCTTTCTGGATCCGTATGTTTAGTCCTGATGAAACTTCACGCTGTGTGACGGACTTGGAATTGTTTGGGAAATTAAATGCGTTGCACAAAGAAACTGGCCAGGCCTTACAGCGGAGAAGCCAAACGTCAGTCTCTAAAGTGCTTGGAGCTGCTGTTTTAGACAGCTGGGAAATAAGAGAGTGGTCTTTTCCCAAGGTGTTGGAGCTCAATAGTCTGCAATAACATCCATCAAGTCCCGACCGGTGTTTACAGAGACAAAAGCAGGTGAGGATATTTTCCTGCCTTTCATAAGTCAGTGACATGCAGTTCTCTTTACTGAACACGATGCTGACGTCTGTTCAAAGACCTCCCCAACGTAATGTCTGGACATTCAGAAATACTGTCCAACTGGATCAAATACTGTATTTTTCAGTTTTCAAAAGCTACATTTTAACAGTTATAAGTAATAAAGCTTGTATTTATGAGACATTTGTCGGGTTTGTTCTCTTCCATGGAGCGTAAGCTGACAGAGCGATCTCTGTGGCTGATGGTGGTTCCATGTAGAGCAATAATCTTCCACACATGTTCATTTTGATATTTAGCATCACAATTAATATCTGGAGAACATTTAACACAAAGCAACATTTCCCACAAGCACAAATATTTGACTTTATCAGGATCTCTGGAGGGGCTGAATAAAGGCTGGAATAGTCTTCTGACTAAGTAAGAGGAGAGCTGCTCCCTCGTGGGCCTGCATCAGTGATTCCACAGCAGGCAGAGAAGTCAGTTCTGCCTCTGATCTCGCTTCAGGCATTTTGCTGCAAGTCGTGTAAACCTGCTATGCTTCGTGTTTTGCATAATTTTGCAAACAGCTCCTCCAGGTTAGCAAAGTCGGTCCTGGGCATACTAATGGTTGATGGTGGTGCCACAGCAGAGGCGTCCTCATAAACCGCGCTCTTTTTCCACACAAACAACTTTATTGTTTCACTTTGACTCACATCACGTGAACTAACCTTCTAAAACAAAGAAACCTGCACTGTAAGACACACATGCCAGGATTTTCAGATCCCAGTCCTTAAGCACGAGACCTGGTCTTTCTCCTGAGTGCGGAACCTGGACGAGCTCTTTATTCTTTAATTAGCTTCTGAGAGTGACTGTCTGGCTTAACGTCGGTCTCTCTTCCTCACAGGAACCCAACTTTGCACTCACTGTCTGCTGTTCTGGTCCTAATAAAATCTCTCCCTATGTTTGCCTCTTCACAAGCCCACCCTCAAAGTTCCCAGGCCCCATTTCTCCTTCTCCATCCAAGATTACAAACTAAACTACCATCTTTCAAATATCAAACAAAAGAAATGAAACCCAAAGTGTATTAAAGATATTTTCCATGATCACTAAATAGTTTGGTCCATTTCCAGAATTCTAATTAAAATTATGACCATGGTGGACTCATTGAGGTCCAGTAAAAGAAACCAATGTGATCATCGGGTTTCTTTAATAAACCCCAGCAGCGACGGCGTGGTTACAACCCAACCTCTAAAGCTTTGAAGTTGTGTAATTATTTCTCTACACTGCTGAGCATTAAAAGGCTTGAAAATCTTCCTCTTCCATGTTTATATATAGACATAATTATCACTTTTGAGGGGTGTGGAAAGACCATCTGAAATAGTTAGAAAGATGTTAAATATGCATAAAAAGGTAATTATGAAACCTTCAGGGAATCTGAGACGATAACTTAATGATACCAGATTAATACTTCCACACTGTTGTCTTCTTTGGTTTGAATTTGAAGTTTTATGAAATTTGATTACTGATGTTTTGTTTTGTATTATCTGACGGGAATATGTTTGTTTGGACGGTCTCTCTCCTCACCGCTGCTGATGCATTGATAACATGATAAACTGCTGGGAGAGACATGTGAACAACACACCTTTCCACAACACCAACAAAAAAACCTCATCCCACAAATTAGTGCACATCTGTAAATATTTTGATGACTTGCTACCATATTTACTGACTCAACCATTAAATGCTTCTTGAACTTTTTTACATAATAATTCTTGACGTACTAATAATGAATAGACATTACCAATGAGTAGCAATTAAACATGACAGAACAAAACACCACCGGTAAACAACCAGATTTTACAGAACTGCCACGCTCCCATTAATGCAAATACTATTTTTACAACAAGAAGTAAAAACTACTCATTGCTAGTATCATGTTTAGATTCAGGCTTCAGTTATGGTTAGTGTATCCTACTATAAATATCTTAAATATTCTTGGTATTTCCAACCGTTTCTGATGTTGCTACTATCAGCTGAAAATGCTAACCGGTTATGTTGTCAAGTTACGTTCACCATCTGCTCGGTTCTAAATATTTAGCCTTCATGTCTTATCGTCTGCTGTTCTGGGTTCACACTGTGTGTAAATATAACCCGGCTTTTCCTCCGTTATGTCCTGATTTTAGAACGACAGTGCGGTTTACCACCCGAATCCCTTCGTCGGTGCCTTCCATGTGTTTACATGTATGATAATGACTCAGGGGAAAAGGACAGTAAGATGAACATCTGCTACTTTCCCCTCCATGTCAGCTCACACAGCGGACCGCTCAACTCCCAGCAGACATGACAGTGTCCTCACAGGGTGATTTTTATTTTAGAAATAAAAAAATAATGAGCTACAAGAGGCTACGGTATGCTGGCTAGCGCTAGCTAGCTAGTGCTAGCTAGCGCTAGCTAACGCGCCTCAACTCAAGCTCCTGCCTCCATGATGAATTATGTTCTGGTTCATGCTTGATTATTATTTCAACAGACTTGACCTCCATACTTTTTTTTTTTTTTTTTATTATTCCTTTGCCAGAATTCATGGTTTTCAACATTACTGTTGCTCATTTCAGATGCCTGTCAACCATGTGGGGTGGCCGCCTTTAAATTAAACAGGAGTGAAAAAAAATCTATAAAAGACCAAATAATGATAAAAAGGTATAGCCTCATTATAAGCTGACAGAAAAGCTACAAGGCAACAGGAATTTGATTTTAGTTGAAATTCTGAGGGATGAACGGTCATCTTAGCCTGATTCCCTGCTTTATGAACTACAACCTTCAAACTGAACGTCTGCTTTAAATGAGCTGAATAAATTAGTTCTTCATCTCTCAAACTCTCTAAACTAGAATTTATAGTAATATTTTTAGGACTGTTTTAGCTTTGTGTGAGTGTGTTACTATTTACAGGTTTAGCGCCGTTAGTTGCCAAAAGTCACATAGTATCCGTTTAAAAAAAGGTTAATTTTACAGTAACCTACTAGTTTACTATCCAGGAGATGATTGGCAGGATCTGGATGTAGTTCCAGTTGCATTTTACTGTATGCATGTCTGGAAGTTGTTGCTGATCTAAAAAGTTAAAAGATACCAATCACAGCACATATAACAGCCCCTGTTGCCAGATGTCGGGTCGAGATGAAACCAGCTGTAGAACTGCAGGAAACACATGCTTATATTTTCACAGTGGGAGCCATTATTAGCCACCCTCGCGAGGTCCCCGGTCACAGTGAGCAGATTTATCACACATATCAAAGCTAATTCCACTGACTGCTACATCTACACTGAGCATCGATCGGCTCGTTGTATCTCCATAAGCCAGCATGCTTTTCTCTAATAGAGGAAGTATAAAGTTACTTTGTGACCTTAATAAAAGCTTCACTTTGTGCTTTAGTCTGTAACTGCTTCTTGAATCAAGCAGCTTAGCTGGACATCGACATAAAAGCAAACATCCCAAACTGCTCTGACATGAGTAAATCTGTCAGCTACTCCCATCTTTTCTCCTCCACATCAGTGTGTAAAAATGACTCCTCTTTCTGGGCATCATTTAGTCCCAGAAATCCACAAATGCTGCCACATTGTTAGCAGCTAATCTAAACATCAGCAGCGGATGATGTGTAGGGTATGAATGCAGTACTGAGAGAAAGGACGTCTCTCTCTAACTCATCCACCAGCTCAGTCACTCCATTAGCTCTTGAGTGTCTCATTAAACTGTGGTTGGTTGTTTGTAGGTGTAAATGTTCACTTAGTCTCCAGCAAACTGCACAACAGCCCACCATTACACGCCTCACTCGCTCTGGCTGGCCATAGTCAGAGGAGAAAATAGCTTTCATGTTCCACATGTGACCGGATCGAAAAGACCAAAACCTGCACTGAAAGGGAAGCAAAGGTGTGTGTGTGTGTGTGTGTGTGTGTGTTCATGTTCACCACTCCCACGTTAGGCTTCTTGCCACGCTGCTGCCACACAAGATGTCAGAGAAATGGCAAGACTTTTCTCTCAGGAAAGGGTGAAGGTGGAAGTGAAAGGGAGGAGCGATGCATGAAGTGTTAATGTGGATGTAAAAAGATTGGAAGTTATTTTAAATCTCCAAAAATGATCTTTGGTTTCAGCTTTTGAGCTCATGACCTGAAAATTTTCTCAAAACTGTTTCCCTGAAAAGAAAAACAAATCAAAAACTCTATTTCCAGGAGAACCTCCTGTTTCCAGGAGAAGGCCCATCAAAAGGTCATTTCATGCCAGCAGTAGAATTTCTCAGCATAACTCGCCACAGGGGACGGCCCAGACTGATTTAAAAAAAGCTTAGTGAACCGCTGCAAGGTCTTCATATTTAGTGACTTTATGGAAAATTTGGTAATTAGCAAGTCCCACCACTGGGCCCTTCCACGAAGCAATAATAGTCAACTTATTTCTTCTGTGCTTTTCTCGTTCCCAAAGCACAACAAAGCTTTACGGCTCCATTCCAAGCCACCTCATGGAGGTTTGTTCTTCTTGCCTCGCAGTGTGGATGCAGCTCGATTTGAGAGTCAGACTCGATGAGACGCACGCTCTAATTGAAGTTATGTCTGCACGATCCCACCGAGGAAATGCTGCCGTCGTAGTCAGAAGCTGCGTTCCCATGTCGTCTGACGCCAGCTGGATGTTTGGCAAAGTTACGGTGGTGGACACAGCTGAACGTTAAGATTTCATATGCCATAACATTTCCCACTTGAGTTAAAAATAACATTTGGAATCACAGAAATTAAATCAAACACTGATATTGTTGGTATGATGCAATATTTTTATGCTAAAACAAATGCTGCTAATTAAGTCTAAATCCCAACACAAGCTGGTTCATCTGTATTTAAGTAATGTCACAATATTTCTAAACAACAAAATATATGGTTCATTTAAAAAAAACATAACCTGTCTATGTTAAAAGTAGTAGCTTTTTCCCTTTAGATTGTCCCTTTGGGCTCTCCGTACTTCTGACTGGGAACATGAGCAGTGTGAGGGTTGGAACATCGCCGTGTTCGACCGTGACCAGCGTGTCGTAGGAAGAATCCATCTCCCTCCGGGGATTGTTTGGGAAGTACAGGACTTGACTGTAAAATCACTTGACTTATAGTAGTTCATACACACATTTAACACTTTTAAAGGTACTTTTCTTTCTTCAACTAATTATTGTTGATGTAGTTTAAAATATTCTAGATAAGTGTTAGCTAGAAAGTGTGATAAACAGCCACAAAGATTAACTACTGTTGGCCAACAATGTGACCTTATCCATCAAAGTAGAAGTATTTTTGTGAAAAGTAGAAGTATGGTAACCCCAAACACGGAAGGCCATGCCCCAGTGACTTCATGCTGTACTGAATATGATGTGTTTCAGAACCATCAAGAATAAGCTGCAACTTTGACTGTAAAAGACTCCCCAACCTTTGTGTTTCTGTCAGATTTGTAGTAATACTTTAATAACTCAGATTTGTGCTCTACATTGGTACAAAAAGCGTTTATACAAGCGTAATACAAGTGGTTAGCTTATAGGAACTACTGAACTACATTAATAATCAACAGTGTTGTTGAAGTGTTTGGTTTTAACTTCAGGTTGTCCATCCTTGTGTTTGGATCCAACTACACCTCAGATGTTGTTAGAAATATTACATTTTTGAGTTAGTGTTGGAAACCCCCCCCCCCCCCCCCCCCCCCACCGGTCCGTTTGTCGCCAGTCCTGTCCAAGCTGGATCGCTACTGACAGCACCTTGTCAGAAGAACAATTAATCCCAAAATAATTGGATGTTTCTGCATCTTCTTTGTCTCCATCATGAACCAGAGATTTAGCTGAAAAACCCACATGTGAGTTTTCAAACTTTGAACATTTAATTACTTGAAGTGAAATTAATATCTTGCATCTTGATATTTTTTTTTATCGTTTATCATCTGTCCATCTTTTTGTATTGAAATAATAAAAAGAATCCCAGCTGTTGTGGAGTGTTGGGGTTTTTGTGGACACAGATGCAGGTGAGAGGCGACGGGAGGCAGGTGAGGACGTATACACAAGGCCAACAGTAGCGACAGAGCACAGGAACGACTGCAGGGAAGACAACTCCACAGAGGACGAGTAAACAAGCAGGACCTGGTGAGGGAGGACCCACACCAAGTGGTTTATGTGCAGGGAACACATCAAGACACAGCTGGATGGAAACCAGGTGAGCTACTGAACAGGACATGCCAGAATACTCTTCAGGAAGACTCAGAGTTGAACGAGCTCTTTATGAAGGAAGAAGTTCTCAAAAACAAACTGCTTGAGGAAAAGCGCCTCGACTGAACCTTCAGAGGACGCCGTGCTGGTTTTAAGATCTGCCACGAGGATCGTCCTCATGTTGGGTTTCATAAACCGTTAAAGTGCCACAAGAACGTCGGTGAGGCCGTCACCTTTGCTGATTTCTGATTCATTTTGAGCTTTTATCTTCACTGGAAAAGACTACATCTGCTGGCTGACACAAATGGGATGAATAAACACAACACTTCATTTCTGGCCATGAGAAAGCGCTCCAGGTAGGAAGGTTCAGGGTTTACTGCTCTAAAAGGGAAAATAATCATTTCATTTTAAAAGATAAGGGAAAATAAGGATTGCATCATCTCTACTGCATTATGGCATTAAAAGATTCAAACAATCTGAAGGAATCTCTGTACTCTCGGAACACTGCCAAAACTAAATATGAGATGTCTGTAATCCTCCGGCCTTCTGGCGGCACGGCATGAGCAAGAAATCTGCATCTGTGGTTGAAATCACTGCATGGCTTAAAGACCACTGTTCCACATATCCAAGTGAAAATCCTCCGGAACATGTGGGCACACACTCACAGCTCCATCATGTTGGTGTGTAGAAGGCAGCCAGATCTGGCAGCATCCCTTCCAAACATGGAAGAACAACTGTGGTGATGAAAGACAGAACAGGAAAGACCTGCAGTAGGGACTCGACTCCTCTTGGCCACTTTGGGCCGCTGTGGTGTCGCTCTGCAGACACTGCGTTGCTTTGCTGTCACACGGCATCAGATTCACCTTGTAAGTTATGTGTAACATATATAAATAGTCAAATGAGTTCATTCCAGACCAGATTATGAATAAAGATCATCTTCCTGATCGCTGGGAAACTCTGTTGTTGATGGAAGTTACTTCAGGATCCTCTAAAGTCATAGAAAAGGAAAATGAGGAAAGTACACATAAAGCAGCTTTTTAGCTTCTTGTTTGGGTCAGAAAGAAGTTGCGTCCCAACCAAAGTTCACACTTTCTCATCAGCAACTCACTCTACTACCTTCTCTGCTGCCGTTGGTATGGCAACTGGGGGCTGAAAGCCATCACTACCTGGTCCTACGAGGGCTGCAGGTTTTTATTGTACCTGCTCCAACGCACCTGACTCAAAGTCATGAGTCACTGTGCAGAACTTGGATTCATTTAATTTGAGTCAGGTGCGTTGGAGCCGGGACATGCTGAAAGGCTGCAGAACTTCAGCCTTGGTAAGACCAAAGTGGAAGCCCAGCCATCTCATCAAAACGGAGGTTTCTCAGTTAGAATCTGATGGCCAGACGTGAGTCCAGCTCATTTTTCTTCATTCACAAGAAGAATCCAGCGGAGGACGGACTGGGGCCTGCAAACAATGAAGACAAGTTTCTGTTTGTTCACACCAAACATGCGTAGCATCGTCACCATGGAAACCCAGAAAAAACTTAATTCCAACTGGTTTCATCCACTCAGAAAGATGCTGCAGGCTTTCATCCCAGTGGCCATGAAGAAGCTAATCCGAAGCACCCGATACTTTGAGCTACTGGGGAACTGGATTGACTGGATTGACCAGTTCAAAGGCCACCTCTGTTGGATTAACGTAAGGATAGATATATGTCTCCCAAAGCTGTTTAATGTGTGAATTTACCTCCAAACATTGAGAATACTTCTAACATCTTGCACCTTTTTGCACATTAGCAGCATTAGCCTGCTAAAGTCTTCATCTTCATCTTCATCTTCATCTTCTGCCGCTTATCCGGGGTCAGGTCGCAGGGGCAGCAGCCTAAGCAGGGAAGCCCAGACTTCCCTCTCCCCAGCCACATTTGCCAACTCTGCGGGGGATCCCGAGGCGTTCCCAGGCCAGCCAAGAGATATAATCCCTCCAGCGTGTCCTGGGTCTTCCCCGGGGTCTCCTCCCAGAGGGACGTGCCTGGAACACCTCACCAGGGAGGTCCAGGAGGCATCCTGACCAGATGCCCGAGCCACCTCAACTGGTTCCTCTCGATGCGAAGGAGCAGCGGCTCTACTCTGAGCCCCTCCCGGATGACCGAGCTCCTCACCCTATCTCTAAGGGAGAGCCCGGCCACCCTGCGGAGGAAACTCATTTCAGCCGCCTGTATACGAGATCTCCTTCTTTCGGTCACGACCCACAGCTCATGACCATAGGTGAGGGTAGGAACGTAGATCGACTGGTAAATGGAGAGCTTCGCCTTCTGGCTGGTGTCCACCAACGAGTCCTGGGATTACCGCCACGACAGGCACCAACGACCTTACAGCCACAGCTCCGGCTGGCCGCCTCAGCAATAGAGTCACGGAACACAGCCCATTCGGACTCAATGTCCCCCGCCTCACTCTGGACATGGTTGAAGCTCTGCTGAAGGTGGGAGTTGAAGCTCGCTCTGACGGGGGACTCAGCCAGACGTTCCCAGCAGACCCTCACAACACGTTTGGGCCTGCCAGCTCTGACCGGCTTCCTCCCCCACCATCTGAGCCAACTCACCACCAGGTGGTGATCAGTTGAAGCTCCGCCCCCCTCTTCACCCGAGTGTCCAAGGCATGTGGCAGCAGGTCCGACGATACGACTACAAAATCTATCATGGAACTGCGGCCCAGGGAGTCCTGATGCCAGGTGTACATATGGACACTCTTATGTTGGAACATGGTGTTCGTTATGGACAATCCATGACGAGCACAGAAGTCCAATAACAAAACACCATTTGGGTTCAGAGGGGGGGGGACCATGCCTCCCAATCACTCCCCTCCAGGTCTCACTGTCATTGCCCACGTGAGCATTGAAGTCCCCCAGCAGAACTATGGAGTCCCCAGAAGGAACCCCTGCTAAAGTCACATGATTAAAAACCAACCTGTCAGTGAATTATTCCATCATTCATTGAGTTTTTTTGTTTTATTAAAGAAAAATGCTCCATCCGCCCGTCTTCCACACCAGGTCTTTCCTTGCTGCTTTCATGCCAAAGGGAAAGGAGAAAATAACTTTGGTAAATTCCCAGAAAGTGTCTCCATCTGCAAACCTGCAGAAGTTTCCCCTGCAGGCCACTTTGGTGACAACACGATTCCCTGTGAGAGCCGTTTGTGTTTGTCCATCGTTGTCAGCACAAGCTGCAGACTTTACAGATCTTTAAAAATGGTTTTTATTGAAATGCCCATCTGGATTTAGCCCTGTTAGGCGTTAGCCCTGCTGGCCTTACGCTGCACACCGTCTGTAGGAATGGTCTCAGTAAGGAGGCCTTAGACCATCAGATTATGAGTCCTTTGCAGCCTGCATGTGAGGCTGTCTCCTTACTGTGTGAGAGGATGTCAGCGGTACATTATGTGTGCAGATACTGGTACGGTGTTGGTGTGTAGCAGGTTGACTGACATGAAACTCTCCAGCATTCATCACAAACACTTCCATAATGCTCCTACAGTCCTCGCACCTTGAACTCAATTCCACTTCTCTCCATACCAACGACGTCTCTGAAGACATTACTCACATCAGAGAAACTTTCCCTCACATCCCTTCTTCGCTTCTCTTTCCGTTCCGTCATACACCCACATCCCTTTCTCTCAGGGTAACGAGCTGACACAGAGACGCCAGGGTGGCGTGACGCGTCCTGACAGGCCGAACATCAGACCTGTAGCCGACAGGAGCAAAGCTGGAAGACATGAAACACCCTTACATGCCCAGCCTGAAGCAATGCATTGTGGGGCTGCAGCCCTGAAATAGCTGCGGTTGTCTTGGCCAGGCGCACACGGCCGTGCAGAAAACCCAGAACGCAGGAAGAATGGCTCCATTGTTGGCCATGTTTCTGCTGCACATGATGATCTTTTTATAGCCACAGTGTTTATATGCAGAAACAGGAGCATGCGCACACCTACAGGCTGCTTCTCACACACACACACCTCATACATATTCATGAGCACACTCATAAAACTCTGATATAGAATGAGAAACATTACATGCAGATTAGGGCACGCTGATTAAAAATCATATGAAATGTCTCTTCATTTATTGATCAAATTGAAACAAATCATTTCAGCGTTTATCATCATTTCCAGCCGGCGTTTTAATGACTGAAGCCGGTTCCACTTCACCTTGAACTCATTTCACTTTCATGACTCACATTTAATAAAACTATTTATGACTAAACAGAGTGATTCATATTTTATATGCTAACTTATTCAGCGACAGGAAAAATAAAATGTTATACGGCTGTTTTTCTGAAAGCACAACAGCTACAGAAAATTCTCTCATCCAATCAAAAAACATCCACATTTTCTTTGTTTAAGAAGATTTTTGGACATTATGTTCATTTCTATAAGAATACATTAAAAGTCAAATCAGTCATTTAGACCTGAAAGAAGTTTCTGTAAATTATCAGGTTTTTTTTTCAGCTTTATGAGGCTCAGAACTCTTCCTACAAACAGCACAATAACGGATTATAACCAAACATTATATTTTCATGGTTAATCTCTTGCTTTGTTTACAGATTAGTCAGAAACAGATGAAGCAACTAGTTTTGGTTTGTAAACAGTGTTCAACATTAACCGGTCCATCTGGCTCAGGAAGGCGAGTTAGGAACAAACAGCGACGCTAACTGGACGTAAAAGCAGCAGAACAAAGTTATTCCACTGAATTCATCTCAATTTGTGCAGATTTCAGAAGAAAAATTACAGCTGTGACCAAAGATCTGAAAAGAATCATCATTAAATTAATAAATATAAATAATAAAATAACTTTAATGCCAAAACTTAAATTGTTTTTTGTTTGTTTTTAACTGAGAATAGATGACGAGTTGATCCAAAACGCCGTGAAAGCGCTGATCTGGTAAGAGATACAGTAGAGACAGGGCCGGATTACAAGTGCACAGGCCCCAGGGCCCAGAGTGTTCCAGGGGCCCCGTTCCCCACCATAACGTTGTAGAAACTGTGAATGATAGGCTGGGAAACGACTTTTCTAACATCTCTCAGCCAGTGGTACCAGTAGCAGTACAGTCGACACTGTGGTGGAACTATCTGGCTTTTATTTATATTTTGTTTACTTTCCAAACTGCTGCTGTTTTCCCTACGTGGGCCCCACATGGGAGTGGGCCCCTGGCCCGGGCCCATCATGCCCATTGGATGACCTGGCCTTGAGTAGAGAAGCTTGTCTGTGTGTGTAACAATAAAACCTGAAAGCAACAATCCGAAACTTTAGCACTGTAATGCCCTGGATGAGGAGAACTCTCGCTCTCCATCCAGAGAAACCCTGCGAGATGTCCCCTCATCTGGTCGCCTGCATCCGTTTTCCATCATTTTGGGTTTCTTTGCTGAATCCGCCGTGATGCTGGTCCAGACGGCGTGTTTCATGGTCAGAGTGCCATGAAACGAGTTAAAGGTCAGAAAATCACGTATTCTCTCATTTTTCTCTCCTGCGTGTGGAAGCTGGGGTCTGCTCGACATCCTGGACGGGTTGCCAGGTCATCGCAGGACCAAGCGCTCTCGCTCGCATTCACTCGGAAGGAGCTTGCAACTAAGCTAACGTGCACATCTTTAGACAGGAAACTGTGAGAGATGCCAGGAGAACATGCAAACGCCACAGCAAAACGCCGCTGTGTCGGAAACAAGACGCCATCCTGATGGATCACAGTCCGCTTGGAAGGAAAAAACTGGTGGATGAACGGCTGCAGAGTTGTTACGGGGTTCAAGACGTGGGCCTGATTCTGATCGATGGAAGAACACGAAGCATCAATGAGGATGGAACGGATCGTTGCTGTTAGCGTGCGAGCGTGGCGTCCTAGCTAACGTGTGCTCATGCTGTTAGCCAGAGGAAGACGCAGACAGGTCCGGGTTCGGCATGCTGTTAGCCAGAGGAAGACGCAGACAGGTCCGGGTTCGGCATGCTGTTAGCCAGAGGAAGACGCAGACAGGTCCGGGTTCGGCATGCTGTTAGCCAGAGGAAGACGTAGACAGGTCCGGGCTCGGCATGCTGTTAGCCAGAGGAAGACGTAGACAGGTCCGGGTTCGGCATGCTGTTAGCCAGAGGAAGACGCAGACAGGTCCTGGTTCGGCATGCTGTTAGCCAGAGGAAGACGTAGACAGGTCCGGGCTCGGCATGCTGTTAGCCAGAGGAAGACGCAGACAGGTCCGGGTTCGGCATGCTGTTAGCCAGAGGAAGACGTAGACAGGTCCGGGTTCGGCATGCTGTTAGCCAGAGGAAGACGTAGACAGGTCCGGGCTCGGCATGCTGTTAGCCAGAGGAAGACGCAGACAGGTCCGGGTTCGGCATGCTGTTAGCCAGAGGAAGACGCAGACAGGTCCGGGTTCGGCATGCTGTTAGCCAGAGGTAGACGCAGACAGGTCCGGGTTCGGCATGCTGTTAGCCAGAGGAAGACGCAGACAGGTCCGGGTTCGGCATGCTGTTAGCCAGAGGAAGACGCAGACAGGTCCGGGTTCGGCATGCTGTTAGCCAGAGGAAGACGCAGACAGGTCCGGGTTCGGCATGCTGTTAGCCAGAGGAAGACGTAGACAGGTCCGGGTTCGGCATGCTGTTAGCCAGAGGAAGACGCAGACAGGTCCGGGTTCGGCATGCTGTTAGCCAGAGGAAGACGTAGACAGGTCCGGGCTCGGCATGCTGTTAGCCAGAGGAAGACGTAGACAGGTCCGGGCTCGGCATGCTGTTAGCCAGAGGTAGACGCAGACAGGTCTGGGCTCGGCATGCTGTTAGCCAGAGGTAGACGCAGACAGGTCTGGGCTCGGCATGCTGTTAGCCAGAGGTAGACGCAGACAGGTCCGGGTTCGGCATGCTGTTAGCCAGAGGTAGACGCAGACAGGTCTGGGCTCGGCATGCTGTTAGCCAGAGGAAGACGCAGACAGGTCCGGGTTCGGCATGCTGTTAGCCAGAGGAAGACGCAGACAGGTCCGGGTTCGGCATGCTGTTAGCCAGAGGAAGACATAGACAGGTCCGGGCTCGGCATGCTGTTAGCCAGAGGAAGACATAGACAGGTCCGGGTTCGGCATGCTGTTAGCCAGAGGAAGACGCAGACAGGTCCGGGCTCGGCATGCTGTTAGCCAGAGGAAGAAACAGACAGGTCCGGGTTCGGCATGCTGTTAGCCAGAGGAAGAAACAGACAGGTCCGGGTTCGGCATGCTGTTAGCCAGAGGAAGACGCAGACAGGTCCGGGTTCGGCATGCTGTTAGCCAGAGGAAGACGCAGACAGGTCCGGGTTCGGACTCCAGGTCTGTTTAATATTGCCGACGCAGACTGTCTTTAGTCATTCTCTACTTCTCCTTCTCTTGGTCAGTTTCAGCTCTGTCCCATTTTCTTTGTTTGTCTTTCCTTTATCAGCATTTTTTAATGTAAATCTATATTTCAGTCTGTATCTTTTGTCTCCCACATGAGCTGAAAGTCACGGCCGACAGACGGACAGTTTGCTGAAACCCGTCATGACCGCCTGAAATCTGCACTTGTTTTTTCTGGGCTCTCTCCTGGAATTTGGCCTGAAGCAGCTCTCCATCCAGCAGGAGGGGCCAACACAAACCAAGAGTTTTGGAGGGAAAAGGATGGCTCATTTGCATACATTTGCATCTCATTAACACATCAAACTTTCTGGCTTGAAAGGAATGCCTTAATTAGGAACACCACTAAATTAATCCATCTTCTGCTTCTCTCCTTTCCTGATCTTGTTTTCTCAGCTCTCCATCAACGCCACGACGCCGTGCAGGTAGACACAGTGCAGGTAGACACAGTGCAGGTAGACACCGTACAGGTAGACACAGTGCAGGTAGACACAGTGCAGGTAGACACCGTGCAGGTAGACACCGTACAGGTAGACACAGTGCAGGTAGACGCCGTGCAGGTAGACACAGTGCAGGTAGACACAGTGCAGGTAGACACAGTGCAGGTAGACACAGTGCAGGTAGACACCGTACAGGTAGACACAGTGCAGGTAGACACAGTGCAGGTAGACACAGTGCAGGTAGACACCGTACAGGTAGACACAGTGCAGGTAGACGCCGTGCAGGTAGACACAGTGCAGGTAGACACAGTGCAGGTAGACACAGTGCAGGTAGACACAGTGCAGGTAGACACCGTACAGGTAGACACAGTGCAGGTAGACACCGTACAGGTAGACACAGTGCAGGTAGACACCGTGCAGGTAGACACCGTACAGGTAGACACAGTGCAGGTAGACGCCGTGCAGGTAGACACAGTGCAGGTAGACACAGTGCAGGTAGACACAGTGCAGGTAGACACAGTGCAGGTAGACACCGTACAGGTAGACACAGTGCAGGTAGACACCGTACAGGTAGACACAGTGCAGGTAGACACCGTGCAGGTAGACACCGTACAGGTAGACACAGTGCAGGTAGACGCCGTGCAGGTAGACACAGTGCAGGTAGACACAGTGCAGGTAGACACAGTGCAGGTAGACGCCGTGCAGGTAGACGCCGTGCAGGTAGCTCATCCTGCACGCGGCGGCCGTCAGATCTGTAAAGCTAGCCAAACTTCTACAACACACCTGCTGGAAGTCCGTCTCCTTCTGTCGGTTTGTCTCCTGGTTAAAACATTCCCTCCTCACCAACATCACCTGCAAATTGCTCATATTCACATTATGTCACGTTAAATAAGAGCTGCCTGCGTGGGAGTCGGAATATTAATGAGCTCCCATATTTCATGCCCAGTGACTTATATCATTGATTTATGTAATGAATCACTTCCCAGCTGCCACTCATGTGAAGCACAGCAGGAAGGAAAATGATCCTTTTGTTTGTCTGTAAAATGTGTTTTTGTTTTGTTGCTGAGCAGCCTGCAGAGCACCCCCCCCCATCTCCATAAAAATATGACAAAACACCTTCAAACCGGTGATAAAACCTTCAAAGTTAATCGTTTCCACTTTGCCAGTCTAACCAGTGACCTCCCAGCAGATCCTGAGCCAAACCAGTTTAACGTTCATCCATGTCCTTCTGGAAAGTTTTTCCCTTTTCAGATTAAATCTATCAATATATTTCTTTAAAACGTGGCGCTGCGATGGACTGGGAGCTGTCCGGGGTGAACCCTGCTTTCACCCGAGGCTGCAATCGGCTCCAGATTCAACCCTTCATCAGACCAAGCGGTTAGGATGATGAAGGAATGAATGGATGAATGAATTTCTTTAAAACTGGATGTTTGAAAAGTGGTGAGAAAATGAGGAAGTCTCTTTTCTTTTGTACGGTAAAGTCTTGTTATGACCTTTTGTATGACCATGTGAGAAATAAAAACCTGTGGAAGTCCAGCTGTGAAAGCGAGAGAATTTCAGTCCCTCTGCAGCTGCAGGATTTCCATCTCTAAGTGCAGCGAAGTCGCTGTGAGAAGTTTCTGCTCAGGGAAACGGTGATTAATGACTGTAATTTGTCTGACTACCATTACTCATAACGCTGTTGAATTTGACAATTATTTAAACTTTTCATGCGTTTTTGCCTGAAGTCTTCGTCCCAATTATCCGTCTTCAGTCACTTTTTTTCTTCTAAATCGCCTGTGTTGCTACACCTGCAGATCAGACTCCAGCAACACGCAACGGCTTCGACAAATTAGTTGGAAGCGTCATATTTTAGCAATTAGCATATTCATATCGTCATGTTTGACATTAAGAGATTAAATGCAAACACAATCTATGTTTTAATGAGACGCTCCACGCTGTTCTGCAAATGCAGCCGTTCCACTTGCTAAACGCTGCTAAACCAGACTAAACCAAACCAACAGAAACACGAGGACAAGTCAAGCAGAAGCTGAGAAGACTCGCCACAGATCAGCACAGGTTTAACCCTTTCAGCGCCGACTCTATTTGGCACTTTAACAAAATGGCGTTTATCATTACGACCATGTGATGCGTCAAAATCTTTGGCTTCCTATCGGGGTAGAATATCAGACGGAGTTCAGCGGGATCTTAACGTGATGCAGAAAGTGAGACGGGAGGAGAAAGATGCAGATCTGTGCACACACTACTCAGGTTTTCTGAGAATGAATCATTGATGTCTAAATTCTGCAGCTGTGCAGAGTTAACGTCATGCTTGTGTTGCTTCATGAAGCTGCGGTGAATGCAGACAAGTCGGCTTAGTGCTTGTTGTCCTGTTAGGGACACCGTAGGTTTATATGCATGCACACTTTAGTGCCAGCTCTCTCTGAATGCTTCCACCTACGAGATGATCAAGTTCTGTATGACGGATGTGAAGGATTAAGAATAAAAGTAACCGTGCTGCAACACCATCGTTGTTTCTCTTTTCATCATTTTAAACATCTAACAGTGAAAGTTCAGACTTTTCATCCATCTCCTTCTTTCTCTCACCTGTTCGGGGAAATTTTCTCTTTTTTTATTTCAAACCTTCAACATTAGCGATGACATCACTGCTCTGGCCCAATGATCTTCCTGCTTCCTTTCTCATCAGCCAATCAGCTGCATCCTTTTAAAACAGTTTATTCTCTTGTCCTTCAGAATCATTTTCACCGCCTGCTCCAGCTGAATAACATCGTTCAGAGCTGCTTTTTCCTGATCAAAGTTTATTATAAACTAAGCTTTTGTTGTTTTTCTGTATTATGAGGAACGAAAGAGGTAGAAGCAGATCATCGGAGCTTTCTGCTCCTCACAGCCGACTGGATCTGCTGCAGCTGAATCTGTTTGCTGAGCTGGGATGTTTCGTGTCGTTTTAACGTCCCGTCCTTGTCGATGCTTTGTGGACAGACATGTCTCAGTTTTCTGAACAATTTTACATTAGTTTTCACGTCAGAGACGAGATGCTCCACAGATTGTTTTCTGTTTTTCTCCGCCTCGCCGCCTCCTGAGCTGGAACTAAACCTGCAGCAGTCGTTCAGTTCGGAGCAACTTCAGAGGATTTTTCAGCAAAATCTGACATTTTCTCTGTGTTCTAATGATGTTCACATCAAACTTTTTTCCAACTCTTAAACATAAATTATCATGTGATGACCTTTAGTTTGATCCTTCCCTTTGGAAACCAGGCTGTCACATCCGCTCCCCAATGGGATTCTCATGAACTGGTTCGTCCATAGAAACGACAGCGGCGTACCCGAGTGTCAGGTCGACCTACAAGCTGAAACCATCCACCCCGCTGTCCTTCTTCAAGTCAGAGAGATGATCTGTACGTCCGGCGAGATGAGGGCAGTAATGCGTCCACCATGATGTCGTCGTGGCGCGCTCCACGTGACTCCATCAGCAGATGAACGGCCCCTCATGAAAGCGAGTCAGTTTTAGTTTCCATCAACATCCAAACTACAGTTATTTCTGTGTGTTGATGTTGCTGCTCAACACAGAACTTTAACTTCTCCATAAAAAAAAATAAAAATAAAAAAAAGCTGTAATTTTGTGTGAAATCAAAAGGCCGACGGCTCGAGGTGGATGATTGGATTATCCTCTGCAGGGTTGGGCAATCATTTAAATCGTTGTGGAAATAAAAATGAACATAAATGGGAGCTTTACAGCAGGGAAAACAAGCAGCCATTACATTTGTTTTGCTCTCAACTGCAGCACAAAGCGTGGCGTGATGGTGGCTGGACTGCATTGTGCTGCATTGAATCGCTTTTACATAACAGCATGATGGAGCTGCCAAGAGATCATCAAGCCTTCATTGTGTGCTAATTAAATCAGCCCACAGCGACATTCTGATGTTTGGCCATCGCTGCTCCTATTCTCATCTCCTCCCAGTCACCGTGTCTAAAAAATAAAAGAAGAAGAGGAAGAACTTCCACATCGCTCTGCTTGTTCAGGCTTTGTTGCAGCCTCGGTTTTCCATTTCCCAGACATGCCAAGCGCTCCTCCGCCTGTCTCCGCTCTCTAAAAGCCGCACCTTCTAGTGGCATCAGCCTCTTATCTGTTTAATTTTCTCCCACCTGTAAAGCATGCCATGGCATCAGCCTTGTTTATTACTGTCAGAAAGACGCCAGTTGAACTCCCACTGGTGCGCCATTATTATCACACAGATGGCAAAAACACAAAAGAGAAAAAAACGAGACGAAGCAGCGGAGGAGAGCGAGAAAACAGATGCTAAGCAGGAAAAATGGGATGAACTGAGGAAAAAAAAGGTATTTTCTTATTGAACAGCAACAAAATGCTTCTACAGACGCAGTCAGATTTTATCTTGTATTGATGACAGGCCTTGACATCGCTGTGATTACACACACACACAAACAGCGATGTGCACTTTAGCGTTCCACATCGTGAGCATTTGGGACATCTTCATCTAAGAGGCTTTCTCTTGTCAAGGTAAATCCCTGCTGTCAGAAACAATGCTGCGCATGGCAAAGTGACCCCGGCGTGCGCTCTCTGACTCGGCCAGAGAGCGCACGCCGCCAGGGTCTCCTGGGATGACACCAACATGTGTGGGTTTTTGTCTGAGTGGTTGCATATGTTCTGAGAAATGCCCCCGTACGGGGACTCCATGCAGGACGCCGCAGAGCGACGTTTCCGACTCAGAGAAGAAGTACTTTGGCCAACCCCAGACAGCGCCATTAAAGTTTCATGAGACTGACATGTGCTCTGCAGCCTGGAAGCTTTCAGATGGTATTTCTGAATTCCAAAAGACATCTAAAGTGGAAAAGGACTCCGTGTTTCGACGAAAACCCAGCTAACTAGGAGAAAACCAGCATGTTTGGTATTTTTCTATTTTCCAGCAAAGTGATGCACAGACGAGCGAGGAGACACTTTAAGATAAAAAATCTGAAAATGCAGCGTTTCATCTGAGAGAAACAGAAAGAGCAAATGGCTGAAGCTCATTATGTGCGGTCTGAGGCTGCGGGTCGACGTCGCAGACTCTCTTTATGCTGTGCGGCTTGAAAGCAACATGTAGCGTCACAGCTCAGACGAAGATAAAACCGTCATAAAGAACTGAGACTCTTTCACTTCCAAATACTTGAAGAGCCTTTATGTTTCCCTCTTCATCACCTCTCACATGCTTTTTAATCTCCGTATTCACTGACAGCCTGCAAGCAGATATATTTTCAATTTCATGCATGCTTGCTGTTGATTTGCTTGTCAATGAGCGCACGTGGAGGAAATGTTAGGAATCCCACCGCGCTACACCTGTGAGTCAGCCTGGAGGTGCTGCTCTGCAGCTGAAGGCTTCTGGAAAAGCCTCAGGTCACCCAGGGAAGACAGGCTGCTGTCCAGAGAGACGAGCAGGAGGATGAGGAGGATTGGGAAGAAGGGGAGAAAGATTACACTCCACAAAGAAGTGGTTTGTCTGCTGCACAGTTTCCCCTCTGAGGCTGTTCATCACCGTCTGCCAGAGAATTCTTGGCAAGTGATTGAAGCGCAGCAGTGCTTTGTCAGCTTTGCTGCTCTCTCAGTTCAGCTTGATCTTTTGGATCCTGTTAATAACATCTTACTTCTGCAAGGCTTCCTGCTATCCAGCATGTCACGCTCAGGCTTATGCATCATGATGCAGCAGGACTGGGGACAAAATATTTATATAAAAACCAACAGGACTTCAGACCCTCCTGGACTTTCAGAACTTTAGCAAAAAAATCTGAAGCCATTGTTGATTTCTGGCTTGTTATGGTTCATAAAAATCCAGGGTTCATGTCCAGATATGAAGAGATTGCTTCTTAGTGTAGCTTTGATGCTAACATCTGCAGCTGCACGAATCCCTACAACGTGGAGGGTTTGCGATGACAATGGTCCATCGGTGCAGGACTCCCGTATGGATCCGCACCCCAACCCCAGGTAGGCATCCAACCCATGTAAAGAAACACGAAGAAGCAGGTCTGGCAAAGTGCAGACAAATTCTCCGTCTGGCAGTGAAGCAGTGCAGATATTAAAGAAGCTAAAGAAGTATTCAAGTGCTACTCTAAAGACAGGTTACAGAGCTTTCTGTTTGTCTTCTGCACATTTTGTGTATAATTTCCAGGCAGATGTGTAACCTGGCACAGCAAACACAGCAGTACCACCAAAAAAACACAGGGGCAGCGTTGTGCAGCGATCCTGACGAGCAACCAGCAAAAGAAGCAAAGAAGAAGCCGAGCCGTATGGAGCCGCTGTCCACTGTGCTCCTGTTTCCCGTTGATTTGCACAATCTCGTCGACTGTCGCCATGTTTGCTGTCGTCTGAAACGGACATCAGAACGCAGAGAATAAATAAGCTTTTACTCTGTCCTGCTCCTGTAGTTTGTCCAGTTGAGCTGAACTAAATGTTTTAATGCTAAATTTCAGAATATAAGGAAAAGAAATTTGGCTATAAAGCACTCCTAAGGTCCTTGGCTGGAAGTTGCTGTTTTCAGGTGGTGTTTAAATGTTATTTTCCATATGAGTCCAGAAGGCTTCATGCTTCTGCAAGTTGCATGAACATAATTACACGCTGCTGTAAGTTTAATCCAAAACGTCAGAATCTAGTTTACCCTTCTGTGATGTCACCGTGTTAAATCCTGTTGCAAGTGAGAGGATGAGAAGTGAAAGCTAAACAACATTAAGACGTTGGCTTGGCTTTACAATATTACAGTAAAATAGTCATGAACACTGGTTGGAGGGGCTCCCCTGTGACATTCTCCCTGGGGCCCTAAGGGACCCTGGAACCACTTGCAGGGAAAGCAAACCCTCAGATGTGCAGGAAAGTCTTGCAGTTTCATGCTGGTGGAAGGTCAGCTGCATGACCTGCACTGCAGACTGGGAAAACATGGCCGCTTCCGAGCTGCGTTGGGATTTGTGTGTGTTATCCGTCCAGTTTTGCTCTCCAGAGAGAGTCTGTGAAGGACCCCAGCCTCAAGGATGTGGGCTTTGCAGAGGTTTCTTCCAAAGCCCTGCTATCCTGTCTTTGGCTCTGGACACTGAGGAGCAGAGCGGCAGCTCGTCTCTCTGCAAGCAGACAGAAAAAAACAGAAATCTTTTCCACCATGAACAGAGTCATGCTAGCTGACATGAAGCTAAAGCTGCTAGTCTCGTCGTGGAGACGGCGACCAGGATGACGTCGTCGTCACAGAAAAAGCCAAAAATGAAAGTAAAATGAAATGTTTTGAGAAAATTGTTGCTGCTGAGGCTTGCTAGAAGAATCGGATCTTCGCCCATCAACTAATTCTCCAATCAGCTGAGCAGCACTCTGGGGGCCAATCTGCAGGTGTTTTACAGCTGCTCCGGACCCCCGCTTGATGCTTGAGTTGCGACACGCCGGAAAAATCGTTACAAAAAGGATCAAGTTTCATCTCACAAATAAAAATGATTAATTCATAGTGAAATAACGGCGTAAACAGTCGGAATCCATCCCCCGTTTAATGGCGGGATTGATCACACCTTTACAGCCTGATTTGTCTCAATTTGTTTCAAACACAAATTGATGAGATTACGCATTGATCCTGCGCCTGGGGTGGAATTTATTATCCTTTTGTTGATGAAGATGAATCAGTGTCAAACAGCTTGTCAGCCGAAGCACGGCTCTTTTATTTTCATAATATTTAGTTGTTTACTGTAAAAATCTCCCTCAGGAAGTAAAGTATCCTGCAGAGGAGTTCTCCTGACACGCAAAGCGAACTTATCTTATAGTTTTACTGCTTCTGCCTCTGATCCGGACTCAGCATGAACGTCCCATCGCTGTGCGAGCTCATCGCAGCAGGAGGAACCTCCAACCTCCACCTGGTGCATCTCCTGGCTTACTTCTCAACCTCAACACACACACACACACACACACGCAGCAGGAGGAACCTCCAACCTCCACCTGGTGCATCTCCTGGCTTACTTCTCAACCTCAACACACACACACACACACACACACACACACACGCAGCAGGAGGAACCTCCAACCTCCACCTGGTGCATCTCCTGGCTTACTTCTCAACCTCAACACACACACACACACACACACACACACACACACACGCAGCAGGAGGAACCTCCAACCTCCACCTGGTGCATCTCCTGGCTTACTTCTCAACCTCAACACACACACACACACACACACACACACACACACACACACACACACACACACACACACACACACGCAGCAGGAGGAACCTCCAACCTCCACCTGGTGCATCTCCTGGCTTACTTCTCAACCTCAACACACACACACACACACACACACACACACACACACACACACACACGCAGCAGGAGGAACCTCCAACCTCCACCTGGTGCATCTCCTGGCTTACTTCTCAACCTCAACACACACACACACACACACACACACACACGCGCAGCAGGAGGAACCTCCAACCTCCACCTGGTGCATCTCCTGGCTTACTTCTCAACCTCAACACACACACACACACACACACACACACACACACACACGCGCAGCAGGAGGAACCTCCAACCTCCACCTGGTGCATCTCCTGGCTTACTTCTCAACCTCAACACACACATTAGCATCCATAGAAAGCATCATCAGGGCCATTGCAGCAAACATCACAAACCTTCGCTTTTTAACAGCTCTGCTTGTCCGCAGATTACGTTGCCGTGGCAACAGATGCAAGCAGAAAAGGAGGGCATCATCCCTTTCCCATTTCCATCTTCCTCATTTCCACTTGCTCCTCAATTAACCTCACATGTCTTCTCAGTTCTCTGCAACCATAACTAGTCTTCCTTTTG